>NC_084485.1:81835490-82139692 GCF_030035675.1 Rhineura floridana | reverse complement strand
TGGTATTTTGGGGCCCTAAGGCTTCGCGCAGCTATTTTGGGGCTACTGCTCTTTCCATGTTGTATGCTAAAACTGACACCTCTCCTTATTAATTAATTAAATTCCAGCCCTTCCTTCTGGAAGGAGCCCTCTTCCACCTGCCCCTCTGTGCACTACTCTAGGATCCTCTTCCATCCTCTGGGATGAGAAGAACAAGTACATTCTAGAAAAAGTGGTTTCCCCTTTTTAAACAAAAAACACCAGCAGTTCATGTGTCGACTCATAAGCAAATGCTCCTGTAGAGTTATTGTAGGGATGACTAAAATATAGCCTGGGAGCAGCACATGGCTCTCAAGCCATTCAAGTACAGCTCCTGGGCAGTTTTTTAGGATGTGAACAGAGAACGACTTAGAGCCTAATGTGTGCTAGAAGTGCAGTAGATAATTCACTTTCTTTCCTTGCCCTGGCCACACTATGAGACTGCGGGAGCTGAAAGGAGCAGAAGGCAACTGCAGTGTTATCTGCTGGGCTCCAAAAAAGGGACTCTTTTGGAATCTCAGTTCAGAAAGGAAGGAAGGAAGGAACAGTGGCTGTCAAGACCAGGTACCAAAAGTAAACTGCACACCTGTCTCAACACAGGCTGGGTGAGACTTAACATGGATTAAATTGAGCTTTCCTCCCAAGTTGTCATGCTGGATCTTTCCCCCAAATGACATTATCTCTATCATCTGTTAATTAGAAACTAGGCCTTAATGGGTACCTGAAACACTGACAGGAGCATTTGGTAAGTGCTTTAAACCCTATTTGCCTTAACAGTATTCAGCTGAGGACATGGTCAGTTTCCTCATCCAACTGCTTAGATTCATATTAGAGCACTAAGCATTGTAGATTTTTTAGGCATAATTAAACTTATAATAGATGAGACAAGAAGAATATCTTAATAACCCAACCTCACAACCCTTAAACGTATTTAAGGGATTCAAGCAAACAGAAAATAAATATTCCTTTACTAATGTGGTCATTGTCTCCTTAAAGATGTTAAGCTCAAAAGGATTGCAAAAAGCAGTAACTGCTACTACTACTACTACTTCCAAAGTCTATTGTTCTTGTTATGTTTCTATCCCACCCTTCTGTAAAGTGATTACAGTGCACAGTACATAATAGTCTCCCACAGTGGTACTGGTCAGACCTGGAACCAGCATAGCTGTTGAAATGGAACCACAAGAGCCAGTATGGTGTAGTGGTTAGAATGTTGAACTGGGACCTGGGAGACTAGGGTTCAAATCCCTGGTTGGCCATGAAGCTCACTGACTGATCTTAGGCTGAAAGACAGTGGCTGGCCCAACCTACCTCACAGGGTTGTTGTGATGATTAAATCGGGAAGGGGAGAACCATGTTTGTATGCCACCTTAAGCTCTTTGGAGGAAAGATGGGATATAAAATGTAATAACAAAATATAAATAAATAAATAAAAATAAAGCCCCTTCAGATAATTCTGTGGGCCCCAGATATCTAATTCAAAAGCAGAGCTTGGAAAAGTTACTTTTTTGAACTACAACTCCCATCAGCCCCAGCCAGCAAGGCCACTGGATTGAGCTGATGGGAGTTGTAGTTCAAAAAAGTAACTTTTCCAAGCTCTGTTCAAAAGTAATCAGGATGGGGCAGAGCTCCAAGTCTCTAAATACCATTGCTAGAGATCAAACATAGCTAGCATACACCATGAACAATGGGATGAGGGGAAGAAACAGGAGCTAAAGCATCAGAAAGCTTTCCTAACCTGGTGCCCTCCAGATGTTTTGGACTACAGTTCTCATAATCCTTGACCATTGGAGCTCTGGGGCAGGTTCCCTTTGTACTGTTAGAATGTCATTCACATAGTTTAGTAGGTGCCTTTGGGATCTAGGACTAATACTGGCCTTTTTTGCCATAATGGCTTCAGGAGTCAAAAGTTTGTCCTCATTATTAGAAAACAAGGAATGGGGATTTCTTATAGGTGGCTGCTGCTGGCAGGCAAACTGTCTCTCTCTCACCTCTCCCACACACACACACCCAATTTAATAATGGACTTTAGAACATAACTTGATTATATTTTGATACATAGAAAAGTTCACATTGTTATAAATAAGAAAAAGACCCTCTTCTGTCTCTGGAACAGATGGAGGCAGGCAAGATGGGATGGGTTTATAAGACAGACTCCAAGGTTTAATTTTAAAATGCGTGTAGCCCTCATGATGCAGAGAAAAATCTGAAAATATGCAATATGATAACAGGTTTCAGAGGGTTCTGAGTTGGGTATTCAGTGTGGATAAGGGAGTGGTATCTTCTCTCTCTCTCCATAGCTGATCATCTGTTTTGTGGATCCAGGTTTTTTCTGTGACTCCTGCATATCATATTTTTCCACTTTCCTGTTTGCATCCACTTAGGTTGGACTTTACCCAGTGTGGGTGGCACTATCTGAATGAGTTATTGGCAATGTTGCTGATGATAAATGGCATTTATGTACAATAAATAAAATCTGATTGATTTGATAGTGGAATCGGTCAACACAAACTTGCATAATACAATTTTCATCATTCTGTTTGCAGAAAATCTGGAAACTGGAGTAAACTAAGGCCACTGACCATAGGGAGTCAGCAGTATATTCAACTAAGCCAGGTTAAGTTGCTACAGATAGGAGAAAGAAAGCTTGAGGCAAGGGGGTGAGAATTTGTATTTGCAGAATTATGTGGAGATGAAAAGTCCTGAGTAAAGCACTGGGAATATTATGCATGCTTCCTGAGAAATCAACCAAATATCACCTAGACAGGGCTTAAATGTACTGTGTAACTTTTGACAATGGCTGAATAGGGTCTTTTCTTGTGATACTGAGTCACCCTCTTGTTGCACATTTATATTAATATGTCTTTTCTCTCTCTTTCTTTTGCAGGCATACAGCTTTGCTATGGGGAGCTGGCCAAAGAATGGACTCTTAGACATGAACAAAGGCCTGAACCTACAGCACATAGGAAGGCCTCACAGTGGGATAGGTCAGTAACATGCCTTTCTTCTCTCATACCCATCCAGATTTCTGTTCCCTGTTTATGTTATAGTGGAAGGCTGCCCTTTCCTGGCTCATGTTCCCCAGGATGTGTGACTTCCTTGTCTATGGGAACCACCTTATGACTGTTTTTGGTGTGGCAAGAAGTTGAACATGTAGGGTTACAGTTGCCACTGCCTCTTTAATGCAAAAGGAATAGCAATGTTGGGAAGATGCTGAATCCAGAAGAAGCTGGTAGTGCTTCCGTTTGATATCCTTTATCTCTTTGTCTCAGTCCAGCACCAAATCAATCACTTCTTTATAAGTCTCTAAGACAATTGATCCTTGCCGCTGCATTTGATTGGAAAGAATGAGCATGACGCCTCAGAAGTGCAATGCCTTTGTCTTCCTTACCCCATATTGGAGCATTGCCTGATCATCATGGCAGGGTCTTTCTTTCTGTCATGTCAGACCATCCCTCACTTGGCCCCTGATTTTCTAATCTATGTTTCTACTCAGATGGGTCTATTTAACCATAATCATGCCACCTTGTGCATCCAACAGCTTTAGAGTGCTGGATCTTTATTGGTCTTGCTGCATATGGCTGAGAGAGGATATAGTCCTCTTCAACTTTTGCCCATGTGTCTTTAAAATCTCTAACATGACAGCCCTAGCCAATGTGGCTCATTTTATTTCTGTTTGTCCTGTGTCTGGAGAATGGTCGTAGGGTATATGCTATAGGGACCTATGTGTAGTGTGAGTTCTAAGAAAATATGAAAGCTCTCAGACTGAAGGGTGCTGATACAACCTGGTCATTGATTTCTGTTCTTTATGTAAAACCCTTCAAATGTCTGACCTTTTGATCCCACCGGATATTCATCTCTTTTGTTTTGCCCCTGCCAAGGTATGTCCCCCTCTGCCTGCTTCTTGCTGCTACACATTTAAGTTTCCCAGAGTGAGACACTTAGATGAGAAAGTTACCCTCCACCCGAGCCTTGAGGAAGCTGTTTAATATTGTTTCAAGATCCTAACCACTAAACTACCAAATCAATATGAGTTAAGGAGATGAATTATTTAAAGCTTACCAGCTTTTAATTAGCAAGCTCCTTTTGAACTATGGATTTGGTTACTTCATTGATGGGATGTAGCATTTAAATTTTGCTTCTTTGGGTGTAAGTTCATTTCAGCAATATATATATGCCAAAGGAAAAGCCCACATATTGTGGGTGGAGGGCAGTCTGATGAGAAACGTGTTTTACTTTGTTGGTAGGGACCCCTTAGAACCATCCATCTCCTCTCTGTGTTTTATAGGAGTGTTTATAGTGTCTCTTCTTACTACACTAAAGCAACAAACATCCCTAGAATATAATCTGTCACTGCCTTTAATTACCTTGTACATTTATCGGACTGTCATTAGCTGGCTTTGCCCTGCTGGATAGTTGTGCACAAAGGTGGTTTATTTTCTCCAATCTTCTTGACTGACTTTTCTTTCTAGGAGCTCTTGCTTCTTCATTTCTGCCGGAGGTGGGAGCACATGCTACTACTGCTATTGCGTTTGGTGTGAGGTAGTTGCATGTTACCTGAGGTGCAGCACTGGGATTAAAAGCTATCTCTGTGTGTGCTCTGAGCCCAGCCATCAGCCCACTAGTAAAGTGGTTAAGCCCGACTCACGGTAGTATTGTGCCAGGTATTCCCCTCTACTCCTCCCACACATATTCCATTTTGCAAAAAGGTGAAACAACTTTCAAATTGGTGATTCGTTCACTCTTGTCATGACTCTTTCACCATTTTTTTAGGCCCTAACACATTGTTTCAGTGTAGTTTTAAAATTAATAAATATTTTCCTGAACTAGAAAACTGTAATTTCTTTTTTTTACTGTACCTATTTAGTAAAATATTTACGTATAAAAATATTCCTATTATACAAGATTACCAAATGCTTGTCAGTGACTTTAGTAAGTGTTACTTGCCATTAACATTGTAATATAATTTTGGTCTAGAATATTTCAGTTCAAAAGCAAATGCTTCAGTTTTGCAGGCCAGGAGCCCCAATAGGGTGCAGAAACCATGAAAGAGGGGCTGGCTGACAGGTCCAACAGTCTCACTGGAGATGAAATGAACTTCAGACCAGAGTTTCTTGGGTGTGGCCATGACCAAGACTGGCTCTTGCTCTGTTGAGCAGCAAGTAATAGAAACCGTTGGGCTTCCGGGGAAGCAGTGGTGTGGAGCTCTTCTAGAACTGCCGAGCTTGGCTGTAAAGGAAGAAAGAGAACTAATAGATTGTGTGTGTGTGGGGGGGAAAGGATCTTGGATAAGGGGGAACAGGACCCTGGAGCCCCATTTGAAGCCCAGGTGTTCTTTGATGAAGGAAGTGTTTGAGCAGTTCTGAGACCACAGGGAAATGCCATCTTTCTAGCAGCTGCCCATGGATAGTGATCCCTTTCCCTCTGTTCTTTCACAATGTTTATATATTTTAAAAGGTATTTACTTGGCAGCTGTTCAGTAGCCAGGACTGTTAATGAATAAACCTGAATGTTTGGTTATTGTTGACTATAGAGTTGATTCAGATGTTCAGAAATAAAACATGCATAGTTCTCCTGGGACTTCCACTTCAAAGGGGAGAGGGGAGAGAGTCACATGTTTGAATGCTTCTGCAAATGGAAAGTTAGCTTATTATGAAGAAAGGCTCTAGTCTAGTCTTCTCCCTGATATACTAGCTTTCCATATGACTTTTTGAAATGGGAGAACATTCAGATATGGTCCTTATGAACTACTGAGTTATTAACAGTTTAGGGCACTATGCTGGCATGGTTCCATTGCTACCTAAGTGGGCAGTCCCAGATAAGGGATGAACTGAACATTCTCCAGATTTGCTCTTGCCTAGGAACTTCCCAACCTTTTAATATTACATTTTTGTGGCTGTTTGCAACCATTTCCTCACCCCTGTCTTTTGCTTTAGTGCCATTTCTCCCCAGTTTCATTCCTTCTTGAGTGATCCCAGCCAATCAGGTATCATGTTCAGGACACAATGACATCACAGTGCAAAAAACAAATCAGATATGACTATGTGATAAGGACAAATGAACCTTATTAGAGTGAGGGCAGTTATTCCTCTATTAATCACATGGGCAATTCTAGGTAACTAGGAATCCCTCTTAACAACTGAATTACTTCCAGAGCTTCTTTGCACTGACATCTAAAAAATTCAAAGCTGATGAAGGCTTTTACAAAATAACCCTTTTGCTTTTGCTCAGCCCTAGTTCCAGTGGCTGCTGCAGATGATTTCTGCTCTGGTCTAGGTGGTTGTCCATAGGGTATTGCTAGGTTCTTTCTTGTCCCCAATATTATTTAGCATCTGTATGCTTTTAGCCATCTAATAACCTAATCATCAATATGCTGATGAGATTCAGCTCTGTTACTTGTTTTCATCAGATCCAGGAGCAGCAGCAAATTCTGATCTAGGCTGGATGAATGCTAGACTGAATCTGGACAAGAGGGGTGATGGTTGGCCGTCTGTTATAGGAGAGGCTCACATGTTTTCATGCAGTCACTCTCTCCCTGATGAAGTGGCTCAGGGAGCCTGGGTGGAGTACAGGCCCTCACTCTGATACATTTCTTGGTAACCTCCCAGATAAATTATTGGAATGTACAATCTACAAAGGACTGTCCTTGACAATTATTTGGAAACTCTGTCTGGCATAGAAGTCCAATATGAGCTTTTTGAGAACTGGGCACAGAGACTGTATTAAGGCAATTCTTGCTCAGTTGCTTGCCAGTTAGCTTTCAGGGATTTAAAGTGGTGGCTATAAAAGCCCAAATGGCTTGTGCTTAGCATATCTTGGGGAACAGCATCTCCCATATAAGTAACTCGAAGCTTTCTCAGCTTCTGGCTGGTCGTGGTTTAGTGAGCAGACTTGCAGTGGCATTGAGTTCCTCTGCTTCCTCTTCCTGTGGAGAAGGGTTGTAGACGGCATTTGCAATCATAATTGCATGCTGGCTGCCCAGGAGCTCCTGGACTAAATTGGCACATAGTGTTTGCTGTTTTCTCTGCTTTATACACCCCACAAGATGGTGGACAGAGTTCTGAGGGAGCCTTGCCCTCCTAACCTTCAATGTCCAGCAAGTGCTGAACTCTTGTTAAAGAACCCTGCTTGATGATTTGACAAGTGCTATCTGTTTTCCTTCCTTTCTGTCTATGCTACCTGACTCCCATCCTCTCCAGCAATCCCCAAGGTAATGTGCATGTGCTAGCTTTATCTACTCAAACTTCCATGGCTTAAAAAGGTAGCACCCATGAACTGACTATGGGACTATCTGAAGTTTGGGAAGGAATTGAGGGCACATGCACTTACATGCACCCTAGCATGCAGAGCAAATCTGGAAATAGGTAGGAGCTTTGCAAGCTGTCCAACAAAAGCATGTAGTGCAAATGGCAGCCTGATTACCCTGCCCCAGCTATGCATAGGCAATCTCTCTTAACTCACATAACGTCATGGGAAAGCCTACCTATTTGAAAGGGTCAACCACCAATATGGTGTGAAGTGCAGGTGATACATCTTTATCTTTCTGGCTCCCCCTCTTTCTTTTCATTTACTGATTGGAAATCTAGGAAGGTTAGGGTGTTATATTGTTCCTGATCCTGAGCATTAATTAGGCCTGCAGAAGAAGAAGAGGGATTGCATGTTTTTAACAGGGAGGTTAATGGGATGCTCACAGAGTAGACAGTTTTAATGAGCTTCAACTTGCTGTGCAGTGAGTTTACTCTTTGTGTTAAAAGGGTCATCCTGCAGTAGCTTGATGTGGATTGTCTCCTGGCCCCCAGTGTCAGAGGGGAGCATCTGTCAGAGTCCAGGCAGGGCGCATTCACTTAGTGACAAGATTCTAATTAACTCCCACCAAGCTGGCCACCCGCTTGTCCCATGAGGAGCTGCCATGGCGCAGCCTCTCATTTTTACAAACTCCTCATTCTGTATATAGAGTTTGTGTTTGGAGAGACATTGACGCACTTTCATGTGTAATGTAAAAGAGTAGGTGTGTTTGTACATGTGTGGCAGTGTTCATGCGTTTGCTGTGCATACCAGCAAGCTGAAGCTGTTTACTGTAAAGATGACATTATACTGTCATACAGTGCTCTTTGTCCTGGGAACTAGTACAAAAGGCCTGCCCTTTTGTAGACCATAGAAACCTGTTAGAAATTATAGGGCATCTAGTCCAACCCCCACTAAATGCAGAAAAACCTGAGCTAGACCATGCCCAACAGATTGCTGTCCAGCCTCTTCTTCAAGATCCCTCAGGTAATTGCTTTCATTGTTGAACTGCTTTTACCATTAAGATGTTTCTCCTAATATTTATCCTAAACCTACCCTCCTGTTACATAAGCTCATTGGATCTAGTCCTCCCCTCTGGGTGGTAGAGGGCATGTTTATTTCATTTGCGTTTAGTAAATAAAAGTAATTAAATGTATGTCTTGTTAATTTTGCATTCTGTATAAATACTTCAAAGCTTTTCCAATAGCCCAAAGCCCTTGAATTTAAAATGTTGATTAGGGAAAAACAACAACATGACTGAGTAGCTTATATTTGTTCTAAATTGTTTAGATTTTAGTGGGGTGGGTGGGATGAAGGCACTGAATGCCTGAAAACCTGGGTGTCATTAGTGCTTCCTAGGGATAGTCACTTGAAAAATGTTAATGACAACTTTTAGATTTGACTGGTATTGTTTCCTTCCAATTGCCCAGTATGGCTTGTATTCAGCTGTTATATTACTAATTAAATTATGAAGTGATGTAGCTTTAAAAATGGAGGGGAAATTCCTCCCCCCCCCCAAAAATAAAAGATGTGTGGGGTGGGGAATATTTAGCCTCACACCACTGGCAGGAGCTCCAGACAAACTGAAGTTAAATCCTCTTAAGAGTCTTGAAGTGAGCATGGACATGATTAAATTGTGTGTGTGCAGAAATGGGCGTTGTTAAGGAATTTGGTAAATGTCCCAGATCCTTTAGAATCTGATTGTATTTAAAAAGAAAGTGACTTCCTAACTTCAGTGTTGCAGAGGAAATTCTGATCCCTTGATAACATTTCATGTGATGGTTTTCTGACATCAGTGGGAGGTCTCTGTGCTAGCATGGCCCAGTTTCCAGTCTTAAAGCTTTTCCACCAGTTTTGTGCAGAAGCACAAAATAGTCTACAATACTTTTTCTCTGCCTGTACCTATGCTTCCTAGGGCAGTATGAACAGTGGGTCTGGCAAGTGCTTGTCTGGTAAGAGTTGCTACTTGCTTTGGCCATAAACTCCAATACTGTTATCCATTTCCTTACTATTGTTATAGAGAATTATATAAAGAGTAAGAAAGCCTTATTTCTCCATACCTCTCCCCACCAAAACATTTCAAAGTCTGCAGACAGATTCTGCAAACAAAGCAAACTAAGCAACTTTTACAAACTTGATTACACAAACTTGTTCTGCTTACAACATTGAGGGTTTTTTTGTGGGGGGACAAAGTCTTTGGTAGAAGTGTGTGTGTGTGTGTGTGTGTGTGTGTGTGTGTGTGTGTGTGTGTGTGTGTGAGAGAGAGAGAGAGAGAGAGAGAGAGAGAGAGGGAAATACTAGATTTTCTGCCTCTATTCATCTGAGTATCTTTAGCTGGAACTATTTAGAAATGGAGACGATGTTCTTGGCCTCAGAGCTGACAGTCAGACCAGGAGCCTTCACTTCATATAGGACAACTAATCTCTAAGTTTCCCCCTTTCCAAGACACCATTCCTTTGCTAGTACTTAGAAGAAAGGGATTTCTAAGGCTATATCATACATATGGTGTGCCCAGCCAATTTTTCTTGCTTCTGACGGGGTCATGGAGAAACATCAAAATGAAATTAATGACATTGTTCAGTTTGGGATGATTTGTCCCGGGGAGGGGGGCTGTTTCAGCCAAGCCTGTAAGAGCCCTATTGGCTTAACACCACAACGGGATGCAAAGAGCCCTTTGCAAACATACAATGATTAAAGTTGTTCAGTTCCTGCTCATTTTTCTTGCCCTTGGTGAAATGCTTTGCTAGAAAGTTTTGCAATTTCATTAAGTTTTGTGGTTTATAGGGTTACAAAGTGAATATGGTTGTTCTCTAAAGTCTCTTGCCATCAGTGTGATTTTGCTAGATCTTCTTGCTTTTCTTATGTATTATGCAGGTTCCAAAAGGCAGAGTTTGGCTAAACATTATAGGGCTTACTGTAGTAAAGAATACTGTAGAGATCACCTCCTATGTAGAGCATTATTCTGGCCTCTGTACAAATTTGTGGTGTGGCACAAAATAAGTTATGGTGTGTGAGTAAAGTCACTGAGTGTGAGCAGTTGGCTAACAAGACATATGTGTAGTGCCATGAAGTTCCACCATTGTGAGGTTCTAAATGTGAAGGAACTTTTAGTGTATAAGAGAGACTCTGGTAGATGGTTTGGAATATGATGCTGGAGAGGGACCCTTCCTAGTCCTGTCCCCGAATCCTTGTTGTTAGCTTTTCAGCCCCTTTCCAGTGCACCAATGCCACTGTTGTTACTTCTGCAGTCTGTTCATTCTACTCTTTGTTTCACTTGTTTGTCATCTTTACAGTTACAGTCAGCTTTGTGCATGCCATCTATTCTCAGAATCTTGTATAAATATGAGCTCTGCCCATGCTACTCTTCTGGAAAAAGGGAGTAATGTTCTTGTTCTCACTAGGACTGCCCACAGTATTGGAGCACTGTTGCATATAGATATTCCAGGCCAACCCCCTGGCTCCCTTATGCTACTATATGTCCCCACATCATTCTGGGCCATGGCCCACACAGAAACCTCTTCCAAACTACATTATATCATTCTCTGTAGTCAACATCCTGCTCCACCTTTGATTCACTGTAGTGCCCTTTACTCACTCAAGAATGGCAGAGAATGGGCAGGAATGGGGAGTGGCCCTAGATTAGCTTTGTGGTGGGGGGCTAACTCTCTCACAGCCTAAGGGAGGGGACCAAAATCTCCAGAGAAATAATAAAAAAAGACGAAAATCAGAATAATCAGAAATGTCATCAAATGAGCAGTTTCATTTTGAATAAGTTCTGCTAAAGGTCAGGCAGCTCAAAACAGGTGAAGTGGATGCCCTGCGAGTGAGTCAATATGGCAAATATTTTCAGCAAGGGGCATATCCTAGCAGGCGGGTGGATGAGACAAAGCTCTTTTTGTCCAGGATGGAAGGAGAGGTTTTTGGAAGCAGAGGTGCTTTGGATAGGTAGTGTTGGCTTGGGAGGAGGGGGTTGTAGTAGGATACAGGCCGAATGTCTGTCAGCGGCCAGTCAGTGTGCATTAACGTGGTGACATGATTCTAATTAACTACTGTGAGAGGTGTCACAGTGGGAAAGCCAGTAAGCGCAGACACGCTTTTAGAAAGAGAAAAAAGCAAAGTGACAGTCCTTTTTGTGTATGTGCTCTCTCCCCGAGTGGGAGTGTGTGTAAAGCTAATTAGGATATCTGGGCCGGCTGGGAACCTTGAGCTGGTGCTCTTGTGCTTTCAGTCATTTAAGTTTTCAAAATCCTTCTGATGGGACTCAGTAGCACAGTGGATTACTGTGCGCAAAAGTGACAGAACGCTCTTGCCAGCGTTCAGCCCTTTTTAGCAGAGATTCAGCGCTTCTTTTTTCCTGGTTGCGGCAGGGGGTATGTTCTTATCACTGCTGCTCTATTCCTGTGCTTGTTACAATGGACAACTCAAGGTCTTTCAGCTGTTTCCTATCGTTAACAAAGGGGGGGGGAAGGCAGAATATGACTGGGTGTTTGTGTTGACTTCTTGTCTTTTTATGTCAATGTGCTATTTACTGCCATATACTTTCCATACCCAGCGTTGGCAAAGGGAGATGAGGCAAACCCAGAATATTTTGGGTAGGCTGTCCATGATATTCCCTGGCAAGTGAGCTGAAGTGGCCATTTTAGCTGAATGCTAGTGATATCATCCAGAACATTTTTTAATTTTATTTTTTTTGCTGTATGATGCCTTTAGTGCAGCTTCAAAACCTGTGGGAATGAGTGTTTTGGTGGGATTCTTTCATCTGTGTGTGTTGCTTTAAAACACAAACATACACACAAATTCAAGTGCTTCTCCTTCAGGAAGATTAAAACAGTAGGTATGGAAAAGCCTTATCCAAATGTGCTCACTCATGTTGCTGCATATCAGGGCCTCTGACAGGAGAGGGGTCATCCTTAGCCTATGTCTGCACTGTAGGGTTCTCACAAGCTGGATCTGCAACACACCAAACACACACATAAACCTGCCCTTGCTGAAGTTGAGGTCTAGGGTGATGCCAGCACTTTAGAAAAGATTAGGAACAGAGCTGGTATATAGCTGTTTTGTGTGGGATTGTTCCACTCTCTGACGCATGCACACAAACAAGAGCATAAGAAGTGGCTTTGGGGGGAAAAGATACTTTTTTTTTTTTTGCTGGAAAGGTCCTTCGTTCAAATCAGGAAACAGGCTGTTCAGACCCCATAGTTTGTGCTGGTCTGGGAGATGCTTAAAAGTCCACTTGAAGCAAAATGCTAGATTTATCCTTCCTCTCCCCTAACTTCTCTGAAGCTTGGGAGAAAGAGAGGTAAGAGATTCACTCGACTGGCCCTGTACTTTGGAGATCCTTGCAAGTGGGTGAAAACACTTGCTAATGCTGATTCTGATTGGGTTCAAGCTTAGCATTAGGTGGCTGACCTCCTCTCATGTCTTCTGTGTGTGTGCCAGAGGACTTGGGGAAAGGGATAGGGCTTACTTCAAATGCTGACTGGCTACAAAGTCCAGCCAAAATGTGTAATAGTGGCTGGCTACTGATGGTATCTGAAAAGAGGGGCTGGCCTTTTCCCATTACGTTCCCAACCACGGGAATGTGGTGGGGAGATAGCTCAATGCCAGCTTTTTGAGCTGGCACCTGGCTGAATTATGAACTGGCCCTGTTTTTATCTTTAATGAGACTCTCTGGAGAAGTATAGAGGTGAAGATGTGCTGGTGGATGATTCTGGCTTTTAGCAGCCCTGCATTCACCTAATGAGAAACCATTGAGAGGTGTGCCGTGGGGGTGGGTGGTGGAGGAGAAATAGCAGCCAACTGGAGGCACTCCATTGCAGTTTAACAAGTTTCCTTTCTTACAAGTTCTGTGACAAGACCCCCCTCTTAGTCTATACAAGAATCCCTAAGAACAAGGTAATTAGGATGTCTCTGAGCTTTGACCCTCAGTGGAGTCCTTGGCTTAATCTTTTTCTTTCCTTAAAGACATCTGTAACTACAATCTTTGTTTCTCTCCTTGCCTCACCCCATTTTCATCCCCCCCTTGTCTGTCTCCATATCTCCTGTCAAACTGCTACAGACATAAATGACAAAGAAATCAGAAAGAGAGATCAATGCAGTCCAAATTAGCACTCGGAGATAGACTGTGCTGGAGATGTCAGAGCCTGACCCCTGTTGATCCTGCAGCCTCTGCTGGTGATATTATGCAAATTGCATCCATCTGGCAGAGCTGGCTCAGAGGAGTGAGGGTGCTGGGTGGGTGGAGAACAATCCAGAGAAGGAGGTGTTTTGGAGCTCTGGCTGTATGCATTTGGGAAAGGGGCAGAGTGGTGGGAAATTGGAAGTGATAGGAAGGAGAAAGATGGGTGCATCATATGAATTTATATCTCCAGGAGGTACAAGAACAAAACTCTAGATGGGAGATAAATTCATTGAGATTTGTCTTGTATTTTATTCCTTATTATCTGCCTCTATGCACATGCGCGCGCACACACACACACACACACACCCCTCACCAACATCCCCCTCTCGGTAGTCTTGTTTAGTCAATGTTCACAAGTCGTCATTATTACTGGCAGCAGTTTGAGGGGGTGAGGGAACAGAAGCGACTGCCCCCCAAAGCCCCAAAAGAGCACATTGCCTCTCGATCCAACAGAAATAGGAACAGGGATAATAGAAACTTAACATTTCGGCGACCGCCTTGTTAAGAAGTTTGAAAATACAGTCAGATTGCCTTTTAATGAGGGAAATATGGCCGTTAGTTAGTGAAGGAGGAGGGAATGGACCTTGTTTCAAGATCTGTAGTTCCCGCATCAAAGAGGAACTGGTGTTTCATTTCAAAATCCTGCTCCTCAGCCTGATATTAAAAATAGTTGTTAAAGGCTTTGAGTAGCAAGACAATTCTCTTTAACTTCCTACTATCCCTCCCTCTGTCCTCTAGCAAAGAAAGGGCTGGCAAGGATTGAAATAGGTTTTTAAAGAAGTTTCCCTTTGGACAGGAGGGCAGTAAGGGGTGTCTTGCTACCCAGCATGTGTGAGGTATAGTGTGATCTTTGAAACATGATTCTTCCACCTAATGCCAATTGACTAATGGGCAGCTATTGCCACCTTAATAATGGGCTGTTGACTTATCCGTTTAGCACAGTGGCTATGGCATGGGTTTTGCTTGCTTTATTTGGAGCCGGTTATCGGTGACAGAAGGGAGAAAGATGGGTGCCTCAGATGAATTTATATCTCTAGGAGGTATAAGAACAAAACTCTATATGGGAAATAAACAAACTTCATTATTATTGGAGACAGATGGACGGTCACAAAAGTGTGCTAGATTTGAAGGCCAAGATAGTTTTATTGAAAATGGATCACCCTGCTTATCTCTGCCTTGATGTTTTATCTTTTAGGGGTTTAACTATGTGTATTTTGATGCATGTGTATTAAAGGATTTTCATTCATTCATTCATTGAAAGATTTTACTACCAGCTGCTTAGTTTCTCACCTGGCTTGAAATGAGCAAAGGAGAGCAGCTGAAAAGTTGGGCTCAGAGACCTCTCCTTATTAATTAGAGACATCAATACTTCTCAGATTCACCTTTGGAATTCATAACATATCCTGTTTACGTTTTGCGTTTTTGCTAGGCTGTCCCTTACTTTTAACTTCCAGTTGTTCTATGTGACTTTAAGCACTCAAACACCATATGAAGCTCGATGATCTATTTTTTTCTTTTTCTTTTGACACCTTCTGCTTATGACAAAAGTTATTTCATGCTGAACATTTCCTTCTTAAGTGTTCATGGTCAGAACAAAATAATATCTTTACCCATCCATTTATGTATTTATTTTTCTTAGCCTAACAAAAGGGGCTGTTCTAAGCATGCATGGTCAAACCACGTCTGATTTTTTTGGTCCTTTTGACTCTTTTTGTTTTGCATCAGTATGTTTTATTTTCACTAATTTCAGGGATGAAGTTCCTACCCACATGCCCTATGTATTGTGTTTATGGATTTCATTAGCTTTTTGTGCTTCCACTGTACTAGGAGCTTGTTCATCCACTCTGACCCTGTGCCACTTACAGGATTCCTGTTTTCTGGGAGACCCAGCTGACTTCTGTACTGCTCTTGAAAACCTCAAATTTTCTTTCTATGGAAGCACTCCACGGCAGAGCCTGCACTTGGCAACAGCATTGTCTGACCTGAGTTGATCAGATTTTCCCAACTGTCATTAAGATCTAACAGGCCCCTCTGTTCAGAGTTGCTGTGACCCGTGACATGTTTCTTCTTGTTGCACTGACATCCCTCTCTTGAAGGCCTTACTCACAGCTC
The DNA here is from genome assembly GCF_030035675.1 of Rhineura floridana. NCBI lineage: Eukaryota > Metazoa > Chordata > Lepidosauria > Squamata > Rhineuridae > Rhineura > Rhineura floridana. The sequence continues at coordinate 82,124,097 of NC_084485.1, read as the reverse complement.
CTTCTTGCTTAAAACTGGAGTGTTCTGTTAATTGGTTTAAGCCTCACTGCCCCATGTCCTGACTGGTCTTTGAAAGATAATGAACTTGGAATGTTTTTAATAGCTGATCACAGCAATATTAGTCCCAGGATACAAGCAAGAGACTGACAAGGTGGGTCAGATAGAATATCTTGTTGGGCTACCATTTCTTGGAAGATGAGTCAAGCTTTAAAACATCACAGAGCTCTTTTGCAGGTTTGGAAAGATTGTCCGACTTCCAAGCTCTAATACATGATAGCTGGTATACTGTATATCAATATAGAATAATTGTGAAATTACCAAAATAATGCATTTCTGCAATAGTTAATTGCATCCACTTAAGAAAACCTTAGATTTTCTTGACTTCCCTGCTACAACCAGATATGACTGTCAATGTAAGGTTGCTGTCATGTAAAGTCTCCCCTAGCTCTGTAACATTTAGGCACTTACCCATGTTCAGAGAATTTTAACAACTTGGGGAAAATAGTACAGCAGTTACAATAAAAAGGGCCAGGTAAACTTGAAGAAGGCATGGAAAAAAAACTCCCAAACCCTAATAATAATTTTTAAAAGCCTGCCTGTAAAGGAAGGTTTTAAAGGGACAAATTCTTTAGTCTGTACTGTGTTGGGAAGCTGATTTCAAAGCATAGGAGCCACAACCCAAGATACATTTTCATTGGTTGGCCACCAGATCTTTCTGACATTACTGGGGTTCTCATCCCCAGCTGAAAAAATAAGAAGAACCTATTTAACTGGCCTACATCACTGTCTCATATAATTTCCACCACTTTGAGGCAACTGCTGAAAAGGCCCTGCTGGTTCTATTTCTATTTATAGTTCTTACATTATTTACTGATAGGTCTGTACCAGATAAAGGTGCCTACATGTACTGGAGTAAGGAAAGGAACCAGGTCTTCTGTTGGCATATTCCTGAAAATCTGTCTATAATAGGAATCAAGTATCAGAGCTTGATAAGTAACTTAATATTATGTTTGTAAAGGTTGGGAAGAGAAGAATATTGCTTTAATATAATTTTCATTTCAGTAACTCTCTGATGTTACATTTGAGGTTGTGTCTTTTAGCAAGGAAAACTCTAGAGCTTGGTGTTTGCATGGTAACAAAGCCCTATAGGCTTTATTTCCTGTGGCCAGTAAAGGATACTGGAAACTAAGTAATGGATACTGGCCAGTAAATGGTTACTGGGATATGGTTTAGAGAAAATTAGTGTATTCTATTCTCTATTTTTCATGTTGGGTTTCCAGCAGTTTTTGGAACATCAGGAACATAACAGTTGATACACATAGCTTAGCTGGGTGATGCTGATTTATAATGGTCAGAGATCCTGGCAATCATGTTGAAGATAAACCTGCTGCTTCATATGCCTACTTAAGGTATGCACACACATGCATATTTAATGATGAATCTAATATCTGGTGATTATTTGCATGTGCAAAAGAACTGTGAAGGATTAAACTTCAAAGAGAGTTCTCACATAATTTCATATCACTTCAAACATACTACTTTCCAATGGAGGCAGTACACATATTCAGCTGCAAATCACTGAATATCGAGTAATGTTTTTTATGTTCACCACTTGGTGCCACATCCATGTGGTTGTGTAAATCAATCGTTTGGGGCTCCAGTCCGAAGTGTTTGTCCCCTGGCTTGATATCATAGACACCTAATTAAGGTTTGCTTTCTGTGAGCTGTTACTATTTTGAGAATAGACTCTACCAATATTCCCTGTTTGTGTGCCATCAATGCCTGGCTATAACAGCTTGGCTTTAGTATCTAGGAGCCTCACCACCCCCATGAAGTTAGCTCAGTTATGGTGACAGTGCTGGTGGAAGTCGCAACTCATCCACTGAGACACAATTTCTTGGGGCTATCTGTTGGCTCCCAATTTCAAGACTAAGTAAGAGTCAGCACATGTGAAAGCAGATTAGCACCCTATTAGCATATTTCTAGTTTGATTATGCCATGCTCACAGCACTTTTCAAACAGTATTCCTTTTGATACTGTTGGGCAAGCAATCTCTGCTTCCTACTGAAAGACTCTGTCCTCACTGACATACTTGTAGAATGATTTAATGTCTATTCAAGGACTTTCTGGATATCTATTGTTTCTTGGGGATTGCATCCCAGTAATTGACAGCTACGATAAGCAAAGGCAGAGTTAGTGGAATGGTACACAAGTGAATGTGTGTGTGGGCATAAAGGCACATGGATGCTTCATCAGTGGAGTAGATCATAGAAGGACTAGAGATGTATCATTTGATATATTATTGCATGGGTTCTTCTGGATCCAGAGTGATCCATAAGACTGAGAAGTTTGAAAGTGAATCTCTCACGTGGAGGATGAGTCTAGAGAATGAACAATCAACCCAACTTCCCCAAGCATTGCTAGCTGCAGTACTACAGAGAGGTACAGTTTGCTCTTGAACAAAAAGTAGTAATTTTTCTTATTCTGGAGAAATGTATTCCTGATGAACAAGGGCTGCTCAGGGCGTTTTGAGGATGCTTGGCTTTTTACCTTGGAAACATGGTGTCCCAAAGTAAAGGCAACCATTTTGTATAAGAATATGCTCTGTGGTGATATACTCTTTACCCCCCTCATTTCCTGTTTATTTACTGGAATAAGAGTAAGGTAAATACAGTAATTTTTCTGGTTTATTCTTTCAGCTGAGAGAGATGTAAGTTGGGCTGTTTTGTGGGAGACCATGATTGCCTGACACACACACACCCCGGTCAAACCCTTTCTATGTATAACTGTGAGAGAGAGACATTACGGATTTGTCTCTGCTTGTCTGTAAAGCAAGAGCAGCCTCTGTCCTAATGAGAAGAATATGGCTGCTAGTTAGCAGAGGGGTGGGTCCTGTAGGCTAAACGAGATAGTTAAATGGCACTGATTGAAGGTGGGGGTGAAAGGGCAGCACAATTATGTGCTGGAGAATCAAGGGCCCTATTTGATTTAGGAGTTCTAAGCTCCCAGCCGGTGTCAGTAGTTTAGCAGAGAATTTTTTTGTAGGCCAAAGACGGGAAGGATAAAAACTATGAGAATAAGGAGTTACTATTATTAAAGTTCACAGAGCCCCATCTCTGTTCACACTTTAACTATTTCCAGGCCCATATATATTAAGCATTCCTAAAGAGCTCTCTAGTGAGAACCAAAACATCTACCCCAGTCCAGTGACATCAATATACTCTTCAGAATTGTATAATGAAGGAGCAATTGGGGACCCTAATGATGTCCCGGCATTCTTTGAAAAGGCCAGTTCATGCATGCAACATTGGCACGGTGACTGATTGAAATGAAGCTGGCCAGTGGCAGTGTGTGGCAAGCTGTTTGTGTAAAATCATTTGCCAGTGCAGTTTTCACCAGGCCAGTGCATATCTTCAGTGCATATCTTGTTTCTTTGTGGTTTTCAGATGATATGGTGAGTGTTGCTAGGAAAAAAACCAGGTAGCAAGCTTTTTCAATTGTGGCCCCCGCCCTATGGAACTCCCTTCCAAATGATCTCTGCCAGGCCTCCTCTACAATGAGTTTCCGCCGGGCCGTGAAGACCTGGCTCTTCAAGCACCCCTTTGGGGTGGGTTAGATTTTATCATTATTGCTTTTAGATTTTAATGTTACTGTATTGGTGCTGTGTTATTTTGTTCATTTTGTACGTTGCCCAGAGTGGCTGGATGGCCAGCCAGATGGGCAACTAAGAAATCCAATAAAAAAAAATCACAATAATGGTTTGTCATCTATAGGCTCTCGTTAAAGAAATTGCCGCCCTGGGCTCCTATTTATAATTAATTAATTAATTAAATCGCTGTATTGCTATTTGCATGAATCAGACTTTTTTCTGGGGAACATGGGTTAAGGATTGTTCCGATTCTTTAGCAGAAAAGACACTTTTCCCGTTCCCAAAGCTGTTAAGATGCATTTTCAACAATGACATTTTTTTTTCTCTTTAGTGGAGTTTATGGGCAGCAGTAACAGGCATTTACTTTGTTCATCTAAATTCATGAATTTCACCCTCTTTCCTTTCTTGCTGGTTTTGCCATCAAATCTATTGGAGCTTCTGGCTTTTTCCCCTTGCCGACATCCCACAGTGACAAGATAAGAGGGCATTATAACATTCTGGGTCAGACTGTTCAACCCAGTAACAGACTTACTGTTTTATATGCAAGTATTCAAGGAAAGTATACTATTGGTCTTGGCTTTTGTCATTCTGTTTAGTGACCCCATGTTCTGATTATTTTGACCTAATAATAGTGGTGTTTTCTTCATTGGCTTGCCTAATCCATCCCAAATCTGCTTCACAAACATTGTCCCCAGCTATTGTGCAGCTTTGCGTAGGAGAAATCCACAATTCCTCTGTGTCCAAGCCAAGAAAGCACTCTCTCTCTCATGCACACGTACACACACACACCAGTGTCAAAGGCTGCCTCCTCCCCCTCCAAAAGTCACATTTCCCTAATCAGATTTGTATCTAAGCCTATGCTCTCCATTGCCTCCTGAGCCAAATGACAATTGCCTTTATTTACTCTAATAGGTCTCATTTGCAAATGTTAATTCCTCCCTGAAGAAAATATCTCTTCAAGATCAGTTGGCCGTTACTAAGTTGAACACATCAGAGTGTGTACAGGGTCCTTCCCCATCCCTGTGGTTGAGATGTAGGCCGACAACATTCCTACTGAGCCACTTAGCTGCATCTCTCCCCACTCCTAACCAGGCCATCCCTCCCCTCTTGGCTTTTCTTATTGGACCAGAGTGTTATCTGGGTATATTCTTGGCAACTGCTCTTAAAAGAGCAATATTTCTTGCAATATGCACACACATGGAGATGTTTGGTGGGATACTGCAAAACCAAGGTAACAGAAGTTTACATATCATATAAGGAAACTATGTTACCAACATTAAAACAGTGTAAAGTGCAGAAATGAAATACATAAACTTAAAATAGGGCATCTCTTTTGCTGCAAAACTTTATTTTTAATGAACTGTTTTCTGAGTTGTGGCTGCAGCAAATGCAAAATGGCCAAAATAAATGCTCAGAAAGGCTCAGATAGTCTGACAGGAAGCCGACTTTATGAAGGGTTTTCTTTTCGGGCAGGATCTTCCAGCTCTTCCTCCAATATCACCCTAACCCTTGGGGTACATGGCTTTTGATGAAATGATTCAGCTGCAATTGTTTTTCTGTGCAAAGTGTATGAGAATCCATGTAGTAGCTGAAATGTGGGTATGTATATCCATTCAACCAGCCATAGTTCACTGGCAGGGTTTTGGGTGGTCAATGTATTTTAGTTAAGGCTACCTCCCAGGGGTGGTTGTGAGACTAAAATAATAAAGCAAAGGGAAGAAGAATTTCTTAACTAATTAGTTCTAATGGAAAAATGGGAGATAAATGAAACCAATAAACACACACTTTGGCAGTGTGTTCTGATTTTGAGCCCAGCTTGTTATTGGTAATATGCTATCGGTGTGCATTGCTCCATCCAAGCACAGCATAGCTATTCACACATGAGTGTGCAATACAAATGCTACTAATAAAGCACAACATTAGAGTTCTTGCTTTAGATACTGTGTTCCAATATATTTTGAAATCTGCATGCCTCTTAAAAATAAAAATGAGGACATTGAATGGTGTCCGGATTGTGTATAGCAGTTTCCATTCCAAAATTGCAGTTGTTAAAGGAGATTTCGGTATGGTATTTTTTAAAAAACATATTCCCTTCATTCCTTGAAAACATGCCTAGAATTCAAGCTTGAAATGCATCCTAGAAGTATACATCAATTTTAGTTCTGCCTTATTCTTTAAGGGAGATATGGGCATCTGAAGCTGCCTTATACAGAGTCTGTCTAGCCCAGGGGTGGGGAACCTGTGGCTCTCTAGATGTTGCTGGAGTACTGCTTCCATCATTCCTCACCACTGGTCATGCTTGCTGGGATTCATGGGAGCTGGAGGCCAACAATACCTAGATGGCCACAGGTATCTATCCCTGATTTAGACCATTACTGTCTACTCTGACAGACAGCGACTCTACCAGAGACTGCAGAGAACCATTTTCACCATCTACTATCAGGTTATGGTCTGAAGGCAGATAAGGCCAGCTCCCTGCTGAAGCTAAGCAGGGTCAGGTCTGGTCAGTGCCTGGATGGGAGACTGCCTGGGAACCATATGTAAGCCGCCTTGGATATATATCATGAAAAGAAGGCAGGGTAGAAATGTAATAAATAAATAAATAATTTAAATAAATAAATTTAGCTGGAAGTGCTGGGATTTGAACATAGCTTTCTGAATGCAGAATATGCAATCTGCCACTTGTGGCCCTTCCCGTACATTACAGTGTTATTAATTCCTCATCTTTCTATCTCCCCTTGAATGTATATGTAGGGTGTCCATAGGTTGTCTGCACATCAAAGGAAGAACTGTTACAAATGAACAAAACAGTTGTCATTTTAATATCTCACTGCCCAAGGGAGATATGATATGGCAGTATTCTTTACATGTTCCTGGCCCCCTTGAAAACTTGTGTATGAGGAGGGTTGAGCTGGGCTTTGAACTGGATACATCAAATGGTGTCCTTAAGTGCAGTTCTACTTCCTACCTGATGTCTCTGTCTTCAAGGTAGATATTGCACTGTAATATATTTTGGATTTTCCTCTCCTGCTTTGAAGATGGGTATGAAGCTTGAGCTGGTTTCCAAACTTGAAATCTAGACCATGTGCACCACACTTCATTATAGCATCTCAGTGTTAAAAGAAATTATAGTATTAGAAGCAAACTAATGTTGAATGGATCAGTAGGAGAGTTAAACCAAAAGCTTCACTTCACTCAGTAAGAAAACAGGGGTTTTTTTTGAGGGGGGGGCGCTTATACTGCTTGGAGTAGAGCTTAGTCTCCACTGAGACAGTGCAAGAAGACTAGCATGGCTCCAAATCGGAAGAGAGCAATGGTGTTGGCTCCAGCCTAAAGATTTGTGGCAGTAACTCTCTGTCTACTCCTCCCAGGGGAAATAAAAAGAACCATTGTTTTTCCCCATTGCTTGTACTGCCTGGTTCTGGATTAAAACAGCACCGATACAAACAGGTATTTGAGCCAAAGACTGTGGCCAGTTGGAGGGGAGGGTATCAGTAAATACTGTAGGACCGGGCTGCAGGCTTAACCAGAAACAGGTCATAACCACTGACACTGGAAGTTTGGAGAGCAGCACCTGATGCAAAGCAGTGATTAAGAATAGGGGTCAGAGGCTTTTTTAAAAGGTAAATTAGCAATAAATTAGTCTGTTTCCCCCAAATGAGAGATGTGCATCAATGTTTTTCTTTTATTATTATATGAGCTGTGTGAGTGGGGGGAGACTCTTGCATCCCTAACTGCCTTCCCTAACAATACTTAGAGTGAGTGCTGAGCTGCTTGCTTTTTCAGTCTTCGTCTGACATGTTAGGAACTGTGGTGGTCCCCTGCAATCCTAGCAGCAATTAGGGACTGATTTATTGTCCAAGGACCCCAAAGTGTCCTCAGAAGGGGGTGCTGCATATGCAGAGTCTACCAAGGGCCTCCAGCACCATCTCTGTTGAACAACAATCTAATCTTGATTGCAGAAGAGGGGAGAGACAGATAAAGGGGAGAATTGGAGATAAATGTTAGCTCATTTCTTAAGTAATTAGTTACCTCCTCATCCCCGTGTTGTAATTGTGAACAAGCTGTAATGTTTAATTAGTGTGTAAATGAAACCCCAATTTTATAATGGCTGCAGTGACAGTGCTAAGTGAGACAGGCACAGAAGGGGCTGCATTGTTTCAGCAGGAGATGAAGCTGTTGCCCAGCAAGCCGTGCGTTGCTGAGAGAAAATGGAAATGATAAACGAAGTGAGGCTAATTAGCAAAATCATACAGGCCCCACTGATGGTTCTCATCAAGGGGAGGTAATGAAGCGGGCAGGCCAAGCTGAGAGGGGATTAATTGGAACCGATTCCTGCTCATAGAGTACAGACTCACCACTTTCCTCCTCTGTGACTGGGCCCTTGTCCCACTGGGGCCCTTTGAGGAAACAAAGTGATTGGCTCGCATTTAGAATGCAGTGAAGTTATTCCTTGGTGGGGTGGATAAGCAAGAACATAACTGAGGACTGGTTAAAATTCAGGAAGGAATAAGGCCCTGTCTGGGCATGGTTCACAACTAGGGCCAGTATCTACCATTCAAAAACAGAAACAGCAATGTGTATCTGCTCTCTGTGTGACCTCAAGACTTGGGTGCCACATTTTCTGAGATGACCTGTCAAATATGAGTAGCCAGATGGATGTTAACTTCCTTTTAAGCTGTACATTCAGGCTCTGGAATGAGGCTTTATGGGTCATCATCTAGGAACTCACTATGGCAGTACAATGGAAATTGTTGTACAAGTAGTACAAATATATTTATCTGTTGGATTGTATTGTGAAACAAGTGTTTAAAGTGAAGTGGTCCTAAGCCTGAGAAGAGAGTGGTCCAAGGAACGGATAAGTACAAGTTCTGATTATAGCTAGGATGTCTTTCTTGTAAGATAGGAAGGAAGATGGGTAGAGAGCCAGAAGACAAGTAAAGTGTGTTTGTTTGTGTGTATGTGTCTGTCTAAGTCAGAACTGTTGGCAAACTTTATAACAGGTTCTTCCTCTTCACTTTTTTTCTGGAGGCAGAGAGGAAGCTAGGGCAATCTAGATGGACAAACCCTGCTCAGTGTGGTTATTTTAATGAATTATGTAGAACCTGCCTAGAGGAGCTGGAAGAGTAGAACCTGTAAGGTAACAACTGAGACCCAAAAAACCAGATTAACTCTTGCACCTGTGGGCCTTGGAAGATTGTTTTGTCTTCTAAGCCTGAGTTCCTGAATGAGGCAGAACTTCCCTTGGGAGTTGCTCGGTTTTACTGGTGTGCATGTCTCTCTTGTACTTCAATTTCTCCTAGCTCTCATGCCATTTTAGGGGCAGGAATATCAAGGGCAGTTTGCAAAGCTATTGCATTATTCGTCAGTATTAATGAAATTAGCTATCATACAGTAATTAATTAAATAATATGACTTAGTTACTCCCATTCCCACATGCACCATAAGACCTTTTCATGCTATACTACCTGTTTTCCATAAAGCAAACTGATGATGCTGTGGTTACAGGCTCCCCCAAAAGCCGTGTGCTCTTGTGCCAGAATGAGCCTTTGCTTCTTGTTGCATGTTCACTTATTAATTATGAATATTATGAACATATATGCCTTCCCATCCTGTTTCATTTTCCACTGGGGTGAATAAAGAATTGAATGGGATGGTGGTTCCTCCTCCATCATCTTTCTTGAAATAATTCAATAGTAGATGACTGAAAAATCTGCCAAACCTTGCATGGAAAGCGCTGCCCTAAAATCCCTTTGGCTTCCCATACTTGAGCTGTCTTACTGAACACTGAAACCACACAGAGCAGGTTGAGGGAAGGCTGGAATGGTTCTGCTGTAGCAATGAAAACTGAAGGCTGTTTCCAAGGTGAATGTTATCCTTTAACATTCTGAAAGAGATGCTCTTTTGGCAGATGTTGGCACATAATCCTCATCATGTTACATTAGTTATTGACATTTACGCAAGTGGAGAGCCTGGCCTTCCTGCATGCCCTCGAATGCTACATGGCCTGAGAGGCAGCTCTGGTGTATCTCAGGGGATGACGTTTCATCATACTTGCACCTGCTGCTGAGCCTGCCTGTGAGCAACTTCCTTCTTCTCCTCTTGTCTGTCTCTTTCTGTGTCATCTCTCTATGTGATTATTTCATTTCCTTAGACAGTCAGCTATGTATAGGAAGGATACTTGAATCAACACTAGCTGATTATTTTTCATCTTACTAGACTAGACTTCAGAAGATTGGGTGTTCATTCTGTTCTCTGCCACAGACTTGTGACATGGTCTTTGCCATGCCCCTTCTCCACTGGCTGCTCCTTCATAAAACAGTGAGAGAATTGTGAGCTGTGACTGATAGAGCATGGTCTATGTAGAGTTTCAACCACATGCCTGGTGTTGCATTTAATCTAATGACCATCTCCCCCCCCCAGCTCTGAGCTCTTTCTTCTATTGTGCAATGAGTGATCTCCCCAGGCCCGCAAGGGCTTCAAAGAGGGGATGAGAAATATTATTTATTCAGTTGTTTACAGAAGCGTTTGATCGGGAATAGTTCTTCACTGCCAGCCTGTTCTGTATTATTCATTGCAATAATCTCTGCAGATTGTGATAAACTGTAACAGCGCTGGGGCAGCGAGCAGTGGGGCTTTGCTGATGCCGGCGCCGACACCCTGCTCTAAAATATCGGCAGCTGCAATCATAAATCTCAATTTACAAGTGTGACTATTGCACGGGGAGTTATAGTTATACTAATGATTGCTTCTCTGTCTTATTTTTCATGTTGCAACAGAGTAATAAATTTTTAAGAACAGCCTGGGCAGAGGGAAGGAAGCTTCGTGTGTCCGCTTCCAGCCATCTCTGTGCCTGATAAGAGCTCTCCTTCACTCTTTACAGGAAGATGGCTAGGCTAGCAGGTTAGAGCATATCCACCTACACCCTGAGAAAAGCTGCCCTGGCTCCTGCTGGGAGGATGGGCGGGATAGAAATCAATCAATCAATCAAACAAACAAACAAATAAATAAAAGCACTAGATTTAAACCTTCAAGGGGGATGGAGAGTGTTTTTCAGTGAGTGCAGTCAAGAGTGCTGTTGCAGTCATGTCCTGCTTGCAGGCTACCCATAGGCACCTGATTGGTCACTGTGATAACAGGATCCTTGACTACATGGGCCTTTAGACTGATGCGGCAGTGGGGTTCTTATGTTCTTAAGAATTCTGCCATGGCATTATTTTGAAGGTAGTCTTATCCTCTCATTGAGCCTCTGGGTCTTCACCTTTATGATGCTGATTGCTTGGGGAAGGTTTAATTCTGAAGCATGCTTGGAAGGATCACTTCAGTGTGGTGTCTTCAAAAAAGTCCCAGTGCAGTTGATTTTGACTGTCTAGCAGGGTGAGTAAATAGATTAGTGGGCATGGGTTTCCGAATCTCATATTTATCAGTCTTAGTTATTTCCTCCTCCATCATGGCAAATCTTGACTCCATATTTGTGCCAATAAACCTAGTAAGACTGGAGAAAACACCAAGAAAGATTCTACTAGCTTCACAGATGCTAAGACTAAAAGCCTGTGAGGCTTACATCACTTCCAGGACAAAACCAAGGCTACTTTTACTAAGTCTTAGGCTCATCATGTATTATTCTGTGGTGTTGTGGCTGTGATGCCCTCCTATATTGGCCCATGCTGAGGTGGCTGCTTTGGACTCAGCCTTCTGAGTAGGATGTGGGACACAGGCATCACTGAGCATTTCCCAAGTGCTCTCCAAGATCTATGATGCTTGGTAGCTGATGGATGCCTCTGTTCAGAGAGTTGACATGGTGATGTACGCAGAGCCTAGGGACATATAGATTTTTCAAAGTGGCCACTCTGAGCATAATTATAAATATCCAGCCCTTTCACATGGTAAATTGCTGCTGAACAGAAACAAAACTGTGGGGTGAAGGCCTTTCATCTTTGCCTGTTGTGATATTATTCCAGGAAATCCAACCCATTGCCCCATCTTTGTGAGGATGGAACAGAAGCTATCCCCTAATCTCTTCTCTTTCCCATTAATGTGTTACAGTCTGATAGTAAATCCTGAATTGATTGACTTGTGTTCCACTGTTCAGTGAGAAAGAGGGAAGGAGGGAACTGGCAGGCACCAGAGGTGGGCGTGTGTGTCAAACCAGAGCACTGAGGACTGATGTAGGAAATCACACTTCTTGGGCTTCTCTTGGTTTGGTCGGTCTGTCACAATGCATGGACTCAGTAGAATAGTACTGCCTAGTTTGGGCACGATCCAGTACTTCTGGTTTGTACTTGGATTATACACCTGCCTTTTGTATACTGTCAAATGGAAGTTTCAAGTTGCTCTTTAAACTGCATCTAGAAGCACAATACTCCTGTAGGCTACCAGTTGCAGGTCCAGCCTTCCACACAGATGTGCAAAGCCCAAATGCATCAGAACCACCAGCCTCCTTATTTGCTCTAATTGCCATGTCTTTTGATGCAGTCCTCTTCAGCACAGTTGCATTCTATGCATTAATGCTCTCAACAGGACACTATTACTCATTTTAAATGGCCTGTGGATTCCGGGTCATGCTATAAAGAGGTTGGATTAGATGCCCTCTCCTCTGCTGGGGCAGGATGAAAGAGAGTGCAAGTACTAGAATTTTACACAGCTTTTTGTGTAGTCACTGGACTACTCCAAACCCAGTCAAGTATTCTCTAGCATGGTTGCTGTATCTGATCAGATCTGGACACCTTGGTACACTGGTCAGAGGGGTGAAACTGAATAGTACCCTTCATTTTCTCTATTTGTGGGAAACCCACTGAAAAATCTCTTTCCTTGCACACAGGAATGGAATTCATGTCCCTCTTTTCACTCAGCACTCCAACTGGATCACAGTATCTTAACAGGAAGCTAATCTTCAGTACCCTTCTCCCTTTCCTTTGGCACTCCTACCTGTTGCTAGCTGGCTGTGTTTGACAGTAACCCCCAAACCCTGCTATTATTTATCTTCCAGTTCCTGGCAGATATTGCAGCACTGGTAGTCACACAATGAATGGAATAGTAATGAACAGTCTTGGATGGAATCCAGCTTTGTTATCTGTACAATTTAGATAAAAACAAACATCATTACTTAGTCAGCAGTTGGGCAGTTGCTATGGCTCGTGACCTTTCCCCATCAAAGGGATAAGCAAAATCTTTCCAACACAATTATAAGCCATTAGGAACACCCCTTTGCTCCACATCTAGAAAATGGTACAGTGAAGGCCAGCCCTGTCCTGAACCCTGATTGGTTATGGGCACACAAGATAACTGCCCTCTCTTACTAATCTTGAATTGGTCAGGCTCATTGGTCAGGCTTTACTTTAAATGGCTTTCCATTGCTAAACATTTTCTGGCAGTTGAAGAAAAAGGCTTCTAAGCATTGGACTACGTTTTGGGATCATTCAGATTCAGTATAGCTGGAGACTGGTTTGACCATGGACTCTCCATTGTGGAGTCCCCCAGGGGTCGGTCTTGTCCCCCATGCTTTTCAACATCTACATGCAACCGCTGGGTGCGGTCATCAGGAGTTTTGGAGTGCGTTGCCATCAATATGCTGATGATACTCAGCTCTATTTCTCCTTTTCATCTTCTTCAGGTGAGTCTGTTGATGTGCTGAACCGTTGCCTGACCGCGATAATGGACTGGATGAGAGCTAATAAACTGAGACTCAATCCAGACAAGACCGAGACACTGTTGGTGAGCGCCTTCCCTGCTCAGATGGTGGATGTTCACCCTGTTCTGGATGGGGTTACACTCCCCCTGAAAGAACAGGTACGTAGTTTGGGGGTTCTTTTCGACTCTTCCTTGTCTCTCGAGGCCCAAGTGGCCTCGGTGGCACGGAATGCATTTTACCATCTTCGTCTGGTAGCCCAACTACGCCCCTATCTGGACAGGGATGACCTCGCCTCCATTGTTCATGCTCTGGTAACTTCAAGATTAGATTACTGTAATGCGCTCTATGTAGGGCTGCCCTTGAAGACAGTTCGGAAGCTTCAGCTGGTGCAGAACGCGGCTGCCAGACTATTGACGAGGACCAGTCGGTCTTCGCATATAACACCTATTCTGGCGCGTCTGCACTGGCTTCCTATTTGCTTCCGGGCGAGATTCAAGGTGCTGGTCTTGACCTATAAAGCCTTACACGGCGTGGGACCTCAATACCTTGTGGAACCCCTCTCTCGCTACGAACCTACCCGTTCACTTCGTTCAGAATCTAAGGCCCTCCTCCTTGTACCAACCCATCGGGAAGCCCGGAGGGTGGTCACCAGATCTAGGGCCTTTTCTGTGGTGGCCCCTGAGTTGTGGAACAGCCTCCCCGAAGAGGTACGCCTGGCGCCTACACTCCGATCTTTTCGGCGCCAGGTAAAGACCTTTTTATGCTCCCAGACATTTTAATCTTTTAATCTTCTTAACCTTTCTAATCTTTTAATCTGTATTTTCTTTAATTTGTGCTGTATTTCGTTTTTGTCGTGTTTTTTGTTGTTTGTTTGTATATGTTTTTGTGGTCTTTTATTATGATATATTGTATTTTACTTCGTTTGTTCACCGTCCTGAGAGCTACTTTTGCTAAGGGCGGTATATAAATCGAAATAATAAATAAATAAATAAATAAATTCTCTTATCTCTTCTAAAGTTGGGTCTTCTATTACTTTCACCATAATATCTCCCTGGCAGCCGAGGAAGCCATACTGGAACATAGGAGATCCAGCCATTTATTTTTCATTTATTCTAAAATATGGCATCACTATTCAGCAAGAAAGGCTATTGCAGTGGCTAACACAGAAACCTGTTGGCTTAAAAGTGGTTTTGCCTTTGTCAGAAGAGTGCTCTTCTCCCTAGGTATTCTTACTGTTCACTGGGATAGCTGTTTCAAGACAGAAAGCTCCATAAGATTTGTTTGTTGGTTTGGGAGCAAGGGCTTTGGGAGAGAAGGTCAAAACATAAAATTGGAGTTGAATCAAAATCAATGGCAGAGGCAAAGATTCGTGACTGCCTGAGTTAATTGTACCAGCAGTGCACTCATTGCTTCGGCTTTCCAGAAGGGCTTGGTGGCTCATTAGCTTGCATGTATGTAAAGTTATTTCTGTTCTGCTTTTTACCAATATAATCAAAGTGGCTTTCAGTATAAAAAGATAAAGTATATGGAATAATAAAATGAGACTAAAAATACCACAATAAAACCATAGAGCATAAAAATAATCTTTGTTAGAACAGCAGAGATCTATCAGAAAATGCCTACCAGAATAAAAAAGCCTGTTTTATGAATGCAAAGAGAGGGTGGTGGTTAGATTTTCCCAGGCAGAGGATTACATATCTATAGCACCATCACTAAAAAAGCACTGTCTCTGGTACCCATAAAGCAAAGATCCAGTAAAGATGGTCTGGAGATCTGGATCCCCAAGGCTGACCTTAAACTCAGGCTAGCTCATGCAAATAATTTGATCCAGCTACTACTATATACTCTCCTCAGTCCACTGTTAGGTGCCACTTTTACCTTTTGCTCTGCAGACACTTGAGGTGGGCAGCCACAGCAGGTTTACCTGGTAGTTTTTTCTTTATCTTTCTCCAGCCACTGGCCAGCTGGGATTAATTTCTGTATTAATGTTTTGAGGGAGGGAGAACAGGAAACTGAGATTAATTAAAGGATAATCAGCCATGTTGATATCTAGATTTTCCTGTCTGATTCCATTTCTTAATGCTGGTTCTTGACCCTGTCCTCTGGCAAACTTTGGCTTTACCTGTAGCTCAGTGTCTAATTAAAATGAGGGAGACCATTGCCCATTTTGTGCTGTATAGTATTTACAATGCAACATGTTTCATGTCACAAAAGACAGAGAAAATCATACTTTTCACGTCTTGCAGGAAATGTGCAGTTTGAGTGATGAGGTTCTTCCCGCGCTGGGAGCCTGCCTGTTCTCAGGCGGGGGATCCTGTTGGCTTTAAACCAAAATCAGTGACAGATTTGTGGCTGCAGAAATGATGTCATTAAGTTAGGAGTGGTGTGTTTGGCTTGAAAGCAATTGAGTGATAGATGCAAGTAATTTTAAATCTGCTGTCCCATTCTCCCCTTGCAGGGCACTCCAAGAGAAGTTGCATATCTACACTTGAGGAGTGTAAATAATTTAAACGAACAATGTCAGGTAAAATTGCAATCATTTACAGTTCAGTGGTGTTACAGAGAGGAATGGAAAGCAGGGCCTAGCCTCTTCCATCATGCAGAAAAATTTCTCATTCAAAGCACGAATTAAACAATAGTCCTATTTGGTTCTGTGCCCGTTCTCCTGTGTGCCTCATTACTGCTGTGTTCAAACACCTTCCCATAAGCAAGATCCCAAATAGGTCTTATGTTTGATTATTTCTCTGCTCAAAGGAACATATTGTGTGAATGCGCAAAAGTTTATCTTGTAATCTTGAATTGCTTTGGTTTGGGAAGTGGTAGTATCCCCACCCCTTCTAAATGGATTGGCAACAATGAACAGGTGGCAAACACATTACGTGGTATATACATTTCATAACATGCACAACCGTATTCTTTCGCTTTATTCAGACTGATCATGAAGCTGCTTTGTATATCACCTTCCGGTTCCATATGTATGTTGCCAAAGCAGCGCTTGTACCACTGCCACTTTTTTGTTCTTAGCATCCTTTAAAAGGTATTGGAACTCTGGGCTGTGTGCGGTATCTGGTAGCTGTCCCCAGTGCATGTTCCTACCCCTGTTAACTTCATTCCTATTAACACATGAATGTCACATTAGCCCTTTTTGCCACAAGCTTTGTGTTTCTACCGCTATTTCATCCCCCTGCAGCTCTGTTGTGCTGTGTTCTGTGAATGGGCATTAAATAGCTCAGCTTCTCATGGGTCTGTAATTTCAACTGCAAAATTGGCAATGCCAGTAATGAGCTTGAGAGTTACTGTGCATTGGACGCAGCCACTGCTTAAACCTCAATATCTTGGCCATTTAATTTAATGGGGCTTTTTAAATACCCAAAGCGATTAAGTGCACATTGTGAGCTAATCACCTACAAAATTTCATTTCTGAGAGATGCCGCCTGTTTGGGAGAGAATTGGTGGTGAAAATGCCAACTCCACCTGTTTCTTCCTTCCCATCGCACACTTCACCTAGACAGTTGAGCGGGGGAATAACTGGCCATCCTAGCCTATACAGTGGTTTCTTCCATGCCCAGAGGGATTTGTAGCATTATCAACACTGCCATGCAAAGTAGGCTTCATACATGTAGTGGAATAAAAAGTTATGATTGATCAAGGAGATTGTGTTTTACCTATCTTGAGAGCTTTCATCTGGACTTGCCTGCTTTTCTTACTAGTGTGTCCCCCCGGATATTTTCAAAGGGGCTTGCTTCTGTGACCAGAGAAGGGAGAATATGTTTCATGATCAGGTGGTAGCAGCCACAGCAGTGGTTCTTGGAAGAGTTGCATGGCAACAAGAGCCTACTTGGTAGGACTTTTTTGTTGGCATCACCCTGCCCCCCAATTGCCTCCATCAGCTCTCACCATAGGATGGCCACAGAAAAGGTTGCAGTGGCTGAGTAGGAAGCACCTCTCCTTGGACTTGCCTCACCAGAAGGTGTCAGTATTTCGAATGAGTCCACCATGGATGGTGGATCACCACCAGGCTATGCTTTAACATCGTTTGATCTACCCACACTCATATTATTATTGTTGTTGTTGTTGTTTATTTCTACCCCGCCTTTTGGCCAAAACGCTCTCAAGGCAGCTTACAAAAAAAACACAAATATAAAAATACATCAATAAAAACAATACAATTTACAAAAAGCAGCAGTTACAAGTTCCAATAAAATACATTAACAAATCAGAAAGCAAAAATCAGAAGGGTAGCAGTGAACTTTGACCAAGTGCTCCTTGCGGTCTTTGCTGCTCTTAAACTTCTCTAGACAGCTCTCCACCAGGCACTGGTACATGTTGTGCCTCTCCGCCATGACCTGGAAGAGGGAGTCATGCCACTCCAGAACATGAAGCTCTAGTAGATGGGCGGAGTACAGCTCATGGTGAGAGGGTGGATCTGCTCTGAAGTTTTGTCTCCCTTCTCTCTTGGTTGGATTGGGATGGGAATTTCTGGTCTCATGGAGAGAGAATGGGCTAACTGCATATGGCAGCATTCCCCAACCTGGTACCCTCCGGATGTTTTGAATTGCAGCTCCCATCATCCCTTCACGTTGGCCATGCTGGCTGGGGCTGATAGGTGTTTGAAGATATTTGGAAAAATATTTGGAACCTATCAGGTTGGGGAAGACTGGCGTAGAGCCTACCATGGTGAAATGGTAAGTATGGCTGTAAGGGTCTAATTCCCTTTCCTCTTTTCTTTTGTTGAAATTGAGGGTCTGCGTCATTGGAGGGCATTATAACTTGGGTCTCTAGGCTAGTGCAGTAAAATGTATTTGTTGTTGATGTGCCATTTGCAGTTATTATTTTCCCATCAGCATTTCTATTTAGGGTTAGATTAGCACAGTTTATTATGTGGAAAAGCAGCATATACATTAAGTTCCACTCTAATCTCTCTTGGCCAGTGTCAAATTGTTCATACATTAGTCTGGCAGTGGAAACCATCCACTATAAGCAATAATCTGGGTAAAACATCTAATTTTCCAATCCATTTCAAACAATTCCAAAGGTTGTGTGTGTACACATGTGTATACATATGAGAGTAAGTAGGTGAATATGTCTGTATCTATGCTTGTGTGTGTATTTAAGTGTGGCTGCATCTGAATATGTGTTTCTGAGCACTGGCCTCTTCCCTGTATTGGTTACACTTAACAGTAATATGAAATGCGAAATCTGGTACATGTGCTGAAAATATTTGTTCTTTGTCAATATCTGATGGGCAGAAAACTGTCAAGATGTTCCTGACCTTTTCACATGATAGGTACTGGTTTTTCAGAAGCCATTTGGGAGAATATATGTGTGGGATAGCGCTGAGTAGCAGTAATAGACAGGCAGTCCCAGACATAGTAATAGTGATAGGTAATGCTACTGCCCAGTTATTTGGGAGCTTGAGACTCATATGGGAAGTAGGCAGTGTCTGGTCAGACACAAGTCAAAGCAGAAACCAGACATGAACATGACTTTGGGTAGCTTCAAGGAGGCTCTGCTGGCCGAAGAGGACTAGAGACAACTAAATCCTGCCTGGTGAGACATGGAATGTGATAGGTTCCACCTCCCTGGAGGGACCAGCTGGGTGCTTCAAGGGCTTTCATCTTATTTTTATAGTCATTGATTTCTGTAAGGCTGGGCAGATGGAGGTAGTTCTGGGGACTTAACTTCTGAGTGAGAGGATGGTGTCAGGGCTGTGTCCTCCAGCTAAGAGGTCCCTAAATAAGGTATTAGCAGTTGTCCCTCCCCCAACTTTGTCCCCTGAACAGTAGCCTGAATCTTGTCCTCACTGTGCACTGCAAGGTCCCTGGATCATAGGTCATGACAGCTACAAGTTGGGAACTCATTAGCTTAGGTAGATGCCCATCAGAGGCCCAAGCCTGACACAGTCCTTTTTACACTCTTCAATAGCTTTTCAATAAACTTTGCCTTGATCTCATTTCTGTATGGGAGGGCCTTCCTGGGAATGGTCTTTCCTTGTTTAGAGCAAAAAAAGGGCTCGGAGACCATTCCTGTTGATATGCTGTACTTCTAAGATACTACGAGTGTCTTGGAAGCACAATACAAGTGTAGAGATGACTCCTTCCCTAGATCCAAGATCAGGAGGCAACACTTGCCATGGTAAGCAACCCATCTGTAGTGAGTATAATAAGTGGAAGTGTGGACCTTTTCAGTAAGAGGGTCACTGCTTAGACAAGCCAACTGAGAAATATCTCCATTGGCTTACCTAGGGCCTGTATTAAAGTACTGCAGATAGGAAAACTGCTTCTGGCAAACAAAAGACAGCCCTGCCAGTGGCCTTGTTATACCAAGGGTCCCCTGTGGGAAGGGAGTGTCAGCCTCCTACCAGCAATTTTCTCAGGTCCAGTCTGTAAATAATTTCTCTCCACTGCTGATTATGCCCCCTGCAGGGAAGATGAAGGATTTATGTTCTTCCTTTTCTCCTTACCTTAGCTTGTGAGTGGATGGGAAAATGGGACAAAGGGTTTTGCAAGAATTGTTTTTAAGTGCTCACAAAAGCCTTTGAGGTTCTGCAAATATTCAAAAGGAATGTTAGAAAAACTTGAACATTTTTGAGGAAGAGATATTCACCCATTTCTAGTGTGTTGTTGCTTTCACTCCCATATTCAGAAAAGTGACTCAAAGGGTTAGCTGCCCCAGTGGCTTTTCAGCAAGTTCAGGAAACTACAGTAGTGATGTGGGGTGATTGACAGCATGTGTAAATGGAATCATTGGATCCAAGGCATGGTTCCCGTGCAGTTCTGTAAAATCTTGTTCCATGATCTTTTGACAGCCTTAGTCCAGGCTAGTCCTGCAGCTCCCAGGCTAGCACAAGCAGACTTCTACATCTTTCTCCAGCCATCAGAACTCTGACCCCTCAAGTTCCCAAGGAACAAGCAAACTTTTACTCCATGTGTAACCCAGAGCTCTTCAACATTTGTGACAAGAATTTGAAAAGGTAGAGATGGTAATCACACAAGCTCTTACTCTCTTGAAGCTGGAGATTTTGAAGGGCAGAACAGGCTTTGACATGGCAATTATGGACCCTACCATAATGTTCAAGTGTCAACAGCCACTGCTACATAGCCATGATTTGCAGAGTTTTGTGTATATGATCCTACTGATCTTTTGAGCTAAGCGGCCTGAAGACTTTATAACCTATCTCACTTATTAAACTCATTAAAAAACCTCCCTAAGGGCTCATGAAGCTTGGATCCTGAGCGCAGTGCATACATATATGTTTAATGAGATGTCCACCTGCAGAGTCGTCATAAGCTCGGCATCCAGCCTAGGTTTCTATAGCATGAAGGCCTAGCTATAAACAGAGCCATCTATTTTAATGGGCTGCGGTGTAAAAACTTCCCCAGTCAATAAATCACAGGGGCATAATTTGTATCCTATGCTGCCTGAGGCATTAGGTAAACCTACTCTCATACAAGACTCCCCAGAACAGCTAGCTTTAATGACCATTTGACTTAACTTTCTCCCTCTGCTACCTTTTGGAAGATCACAGGAAGAACAATTAGATGTGGCAGCTGCTCTGTAAACAGTTTCAGTCTCTTATCTAGTGTTGGACTTTCTCAGCCCCTCTTCTCTCTCTTCCCCCAATGTTATTCTGGCTAGACTTGGGTCCTTCAGAAAGGAAGCCCTGCCCTGAAGCATACAGGAGCATGCCATTCCATGCAAGGGAGAGCAAATGGCTAATGCAGTCTTGCAGGGAGAGAGCTGTAAAATTTATTTCTCTTATTCTGGGGCACTGCTGATTTGGGCTTCAAGACTAAAGAAGTTCATGTCCCGTCCCGTGCCCCCCCCCCACATTTCTCCTTGATATTTGTATAGGATAGGAGTTTGCACATGGAAATTACACTAAGCTGTGAAAAAGATAATTTTGGACTGGATGCATGAATCAGAATTGGGGCACATCAAAATCTGGAATAGGGAGAGAATAGCTAGACTAGTAAGGGAGTCACTGAGTTAGAGTTGATGGGCATCTGATGAAAGGCTAGTCACAGAGGTTGGCTCTGAGGTGTATTAGAATGAGGGTTACTGGCAAAACAGAGAAATTGATTTTGGTCAGGAATGAGGGGTATCAACAAATATATTTGCCTTTCAGGACTATAGTTTTCTCCTGGCTGGCTAATAGCACAGAGCTTAGGCCCCATGCTGCTTTCTTGCCCTCAGGCATATTTTGAAAGCACTCTTTGTGAGCAGAACCTTGGTCTGCAGAGCTTCTTTACTCACTTCTGTACCTAAGGCTGCTTTTCCTGTTCCTCACTCAGCATCAACATGTTGTGTGGCCTGGTACTCGGTAAAATAATTCCTGCTTGCCTTTTGCAGTAGGCACTCTCAAGTGGGTGATAAATAAGGGCCTTGGAGGCTGCTTGTTTCTCCAGGACTGACAGGAGCCTGGGGCTTAGTAGCTGTTTGAGAAAGAGGAGCCCTATTTCCCTTATTTATTTTGAATCCTCCCCTGGCCCTGACTCTCTCCTTCCCCTGGAGGGGAGTTCCACTCCAGCCTGTGTGTGAGGCAGGGATATTAGTCCTCATTACTAATTAAAGGGAGCAGGAGTAATTGACGGATGGCGGATGGTGGGGGAGCCAGTATGATTAACGGCCCCTGTCCCTGTCCTGGGGGCCCATGCTGAGCACTACCTGTTAGCTACAAATAAACAAACCTGATAAATAATAAAGAGTTTGGGGTGAGCAGCAGCCCAGCATTGCTTAAATTAATAGGGATTAGAAGGAGTGCCCTGACATGCAGCTGGGAAAGCAGGCAGTTGAGAGAAGGGGTTGGAGTAAACAAGAAGCAGAGGAGATTCATCATAAAAGTCCTACTGAGTTTCTTTGGCTTTGCAAACACAGGTGGATCCTTCTATCTGCTCTGGCTCCCCTTCCTGTCATGTGCTTTACTGTGAGTCTCTAGGGTTGCTCACTCAGGGATGAGTAGTGAGACTGCTGGTGAGACAAAACAGCAGGTGGGCACCATCTCCCATGATGATTTTGCATGTGGCAAATTGGCCCGGTGCCAGGCTGCTCTGAATGATATGAGAAAGTAACAATGTCATGGTTTTTTTTTTATTCAACCCATGGTATGTACATTTAGAGAAGTTTCTTCTAGTCTAAGCTTTCTGAAATCCTTGTATGAGAATTTCCACAAGTTGCATGGCAGTTGCTTTTGCTGCAAGTATATTTCCTGTAGCACTTACGAAGTATGAAAGGGGTACACACTTCCTTCAACAGAGTTAGTGTGGTGAAGTGGTTAGAGTGTTGGCCTAGGACCTAGGAGATCAGGGTTCAAGTCCCCACTCAGCCATGAAGCTTGCTCAGTGTTCTTGAGCCAGTCACATTCTCTCAACCTAACCTACCTCACAGGGTTGTTGTGAGGATAAAATAGAGTGGAGAGAGCCATGTATGCCGCCTTCAGCTCCTTGAAGGAAAGGTGGGATATAAATGTAATAATAATAATCACCGGTGACATGTATTGGGTAGCCGTTTGTTCCATCAGTACTGTGAGCCATATATACACAAGTATTTAAGAATGTATGTCTCTTGTTTACACTTTGTGTTTGGATCTAGCCAACTGGTACAGTTGTAGCAATCTACAGAGACATACAGAAATATAGACAGTAAGGATATCTATAGTGTTACTTCTAGGAAGAAGGGTGGGATGTAAATGTACTGCCTTCAAGTCTATTCCAACTTATGGCGACCCTGTGAATAGGGTTTTCATGAGGCTGAGAGGCAGTGACTGGCCCAAGGTCACCCAGTGAGCTTCATGGCTATGTGGGGATTCGAACCCTGGTCAGTTAATTAAAGAATGCACTTGAAAATATACTAACAAATCTCGGACAACACGTGTGAGACAGCTTTACTTGAGCCAGGGCTCAGTCAGGACTAAACTAGACATGACATTCCTGGAGTGATTGCAATTAGTATGCCTAATTTTAAAAATTAATAGATAGCCATGGAGTTGAGGGAAAGGATCAGGAGGAGAATTAACCATTCTCTGTATTGTGATCCCACTGAGATCTGGAGAGTCAGTTTAGTGTAGTGGTTAGAGTGTTGGACTGGGATTTGGGAGACCATGGTTCAAATTCTTCTTGGTCCTAAAGTTCACTGGGTGATCTTGGGGTAGTCACTGTCTCTCATCCTAATCTCCTGTGAGGAAAGAATCAGGAGAGAGAGAACCATGTTTGTACACCACCTTGAGCTCTGTGGAAGAAAGGTGGGATATAAATGTAATAATACATAAATACAATAAATAAATCATCTACCTGCTTTCCAAGCTCTCTCTCTCTCTCTCTCTCTCTCTCTCTCTCTCTCTCTCTCTCTCTCTCTCTCGGTGGGTGGGTGGGTGGGTGGAAGATATTCATCATGACCAAAGGGTTAAAGAGCCCTTCCCCTCAATCATGCAATTAACATCATGTCTACTTTGGCCTTTAGCATGAGTTAAATAGTTCTCAGTGGCTGAGGACTTTGACTTGGGCACAGTGTTTTTTTCCCCGTCAGAATAGCAACCAGCTTGTGCAAATACAAACTTGTTTATCTGAAATATTTATACTTTCATCTTTCCATTTAAAACACTCAAGAAGGCTTACAGCAAGCAATTAGAATGATTTTTTAAAAGCAATGTGAAAAATGACAGGAATTAAGAGGAAAGGTTAGAAAGCCAACCAGGAAATCCTCCCCCGACTCCTGACTTACATTTTAAAGTTTGATAGCAAGGGGAGATAATGTAGAGAGTAGAGCAATGGAAGAACATAGATAAAAGGAGATTAATGTAATCAAATGCAGTTCCACAAATGTACAGTACAATCCTGTCCATGGCTGCTCTGAATTAAGCCTGATCAACTTCAGTGAGACTTCCAGGTATGTGTATAAGCCTACAGCCCTAGATGTTGTTTTGGTTACAGGTGAGGTCAAAGGGATTAAGGCAAAGACTATATCCCCATTTCTACATATGTCTCTCTGAAAATAGCCACTGATTTGTGTTATATTTATTTATAGACAGTTTTTGTATTCTGCCTTTCTAATGTTATTATTATTTATTATTAATGTCCCTGTACCACTCAAGGCTATTTAAAATCACAAGACACTCAAAATATATTAAAACACAACAATAAAACTACATTTAAAAGCAACGATGTCAGAGATCACAGATAAAAAGAACCTTTAGAAGTAATAGCAGGTAAGAGGGGGCCACCCATGCTTTACGGGGCAAAGTATCCCATAATATCAGTGCAACCACTGAAAAGGCCCTATCTCTTGTCATCAGCTTTGCCTCAAACCTAGATGGAACAGAGAGAAGGGCCTCTTTTTGTGATATTAGAATTGTTTTATTCCACTCACAGAGCTACAATTCCCAGAGTTCCCTGGGAAGGGGGCCTGGCTGTTAGACCACTCTAATTGTAGCTCTGTGAGGGGAATATGGGTCTCCTAACAACTCTCAGCACCATTAACAAACTACAGT
Source organism: Rhineura floridana (assembly GCF_030035675.1). Classification (NCBI taxonomy): domain Eukaryota; kingdom Metazoa; phylum Chordata; class Lepidosauria; order Squamata; family Rhineuridae; genus Rhineura; species Rhineura floridana. Next base: position 82,099,332 of record NC_084485.1, on the reverse strand, counting down.
CCCCAGGATTCCTTGGGAGAAGCCATGGCTGTTTGAAGTGGTATGACACTGCTTTAAATGCATTGTGCAGATGGGGCCCCAGAGTGAGAGAAAACATTGAAATACAATAAAACAATACTTCATTTAGATTCAACTTAAATAAAAACAATAATATATACTGATATATACCAACAACATAACTATGTCAACCAGGTGAGAGACACCACTTAATCAAACGCTTTGGTAAATAGCCATGTTTTTACCTGGTGTCATTGGTTTTGGTACTGCTTACACCTGAGAGTGTAGGGCATTCCAAAGATGAGGTGCCACTATTGAGAACACCCTTTCCTGTGTCACTGCATGTGGTATCTTAGAAAATTGTGGCAGTCTAAGAAGGGCATTCCATGATGATCTGAAAGCTTAGGCAAATCTATGTGGGGCTTCCCTTGCACCTGATCCGAAAATTGCAGTTAGTTCAGAATGCTGCAGCCAGATTGCTGATGGGAGTGAAACCCTATCAACTTATAACATCTCTGCTCAGAGATCAGCACCGGTTGCCAGTTTGATACTGCAAGAATTCAAGGTGTTACTACTGGTATATAAAGCCCTTAACAGCTTGGGCCCAGTTTGTGTGCGGGACCCTTACCCATATGTGCCTGCTTAAGCACTTTGATCTGTGGAATAGGCTCTGTTACAGGTGCCACATAATACTCATTCCACACTTGTTAAAAATAGTTCTTGTAGTGTGACAGCACTTCCTCTTTGGAACTCCCTGCCTATTGACATCAGTCAGGCACCTTCACTGTATTCTTTTCAGTGCCTGCTTAAAACTTTTTTGTTTATGCAAGGCTATCCAGACACATATATGTTGATGATCTCTTTCAATTTTTTTAGTTGGTATCTGTTTTAATTGTTTAAATATGTTTTTAATTACTTGTTTTTAACTGTTTTATTGATAATTTTATTTTTTTTGCAAACCACTTAGAGGTCTTTACATTCAAGTAGTATATAAATTTTGTTAAATCAGTGTTTGAGGGAACAGGCAGTCTTTCATGTATGTGGAGCAGGTATGACATATCAGATGACCATGCACCCAAAACCTTCAGATGATCTCTCCCAGCAGTTTAATATAGACGTTAAATAAGAGAGGAGACAGAATCAGTCTCTGAAAAACCCCATACACCAGCCTTCTCCTACCTGGTGCCCTCTAGATGTTTCAACTCCCATCAGCCCCAGCCAGCATTGCCAGTGGTTAGGAATGATGGGAATTGTAGTCCAAAACATTTGGAAGGCCCAGCTCAAGGATGTCTGTCATACAGCAGAGGCCAAGGCACTGATATCCCCCACCATCACCTTCTGGGACAACCCTCTAGGCAGTACTATAACCACTACAAAACAGTGCCTCTCAAACCCATCCGCACTAGGCAGCCCAAAAGGATACCATGGTTGATGATCCTGAATGCCACTGAGAGGTCAACAGAATTGATAGAGACGTACTTTCCCTGTCTAGTGCTTGACACAGGTCATCTAGCAAAGCAACCAAAGCTGTTTCAGTCTCAAAAGAAGGCCTGAATCTGGATTCAGATGGGTCTAGATAATCTGGAGTTGAGATACTGGTACGTGCTCAAGTACCTTGCCCCAAAATAATAATGCTTCAAATTCGTATAGCGTTTTCAGGTTGTCAGAGTACTTCACACACATTGTTTAGTTGTAATCTTTACAATAGCCTCATAAGATCAGCCAATATTATTATCTTCCATTTTGCTGGGGGGCAGGGGAGGGCAGGACTGAGGTTAGGAGAAGAGAGAATGGCTTGCCAAAGGTCACCTAGTGAATCCATGGCAGAGGCAAGATTTGAACCAGAGACACCCTGATTTATGACTAGCTCTCTTAACCACTGTGCTACACTAGCCGTTTTTGCAGAAGACTAGACTATTACGTGACCCCTGTTGCTAGTACAGAAATGCACAGCTGGATGGAAGACACAAAACTGGCCATTGGTATCTAGGCTTTGCTCATATCTTGTGGCAGTCACTGGATGTTGCTCTGAAGTAGTAACTGCTCACCTTTCCTGTCCCTGCTGCACCTCTGCCTGTATCCTTTTTGCTGGCTCCAGCTGCATTCTTGCTAAAAGAGTCTGGTGTGCGTGTGAAAGTTGCCTGTTGCCCCACAAAGGCCTTGGCAGAACCTAGCTAACTTCTTAACAGCTGTCTCTGTTTCCCAGACATTTGCTGTCATTTGCTATTTGGTCTCAGCCAGTGAAAAAGGCAGCCATCGGGCATCTCTTCACCCCCTGATGACACTTGAATAAAGCACTCTGCCTTTTACGGTGCAGGCATGGTGGGTGATGCTGGGCTAGGGGAAGGCAGTGAGGTCAGGGGCATGGGGGGGCTCTGCTTGCTATCACAACAAGTCTTATCTTATCGCTACAGTAATTTGATGATAAAAAATAATCCCAGGCTGGAGAGGAAACATGTGTAGTGGAGTAAAGATTGAATGTAGGTGGAATGTACCCTGGGGCAGCAGCTGAGATAGAAGTAAAATGTCCTTCTGTTTGACATACTGCTGCAATGCTGCCCTGCGCCCACCCAGCTTTCTTGAGCTTTATTTTACATGGAGGAGGGAGGGGGAGACAGCACTTGGGTTAACTGATTGCCTGCAGGCATGAGATCACAGAATGAAAGATAGCTCTGCATACTCCTATTCCCTTTTTCTTGTTTTGTAGCCACAGAACCAGGCATGAAAAGACACCAGAGGGCGCAGCTTTGTGGAGCCTTGTCAGTCATGGCTGATGGTCATCCTCCCATATGGCTATAACCCACAACCATTTCTATGATTAAGTACAGGGGTGACATGAATGGGACTGCTACCTTGATCTGGGACTTCTCTGTGGATAGGGTATATCTGTTTGATGAAATAAGCAGTTCAACCTGCCTGGGAGCCTTTCCTCTAATCCCCAAAAAAGTGTGTGTTTGTGAGAGAAGAGTTCAAGCATGAGGGATGACCAGGCTACAAGCATGTCATCACACGGAAAACAACAGGCTTCCTTGTAGATTGTGTTTGAGGATGTGTTTGAGGATGTTTATTCAAACTTATTTCCCTCTCTCTGTATTACCAGTATGTGATGTCTAGAATCTGCTTCGTGCATTATCTGCATAAAGGCAGCTCCATGTGTTGAAGAAGGAGCAAGGCCATTTATTGGCCCTATCCCCCAACATCACACAGCTCTGCAGTCCCATTCCCTGTAAGGCTGGGCAGAAAGTAGTTCAGGGGACATCTGCATCTGGGAAGCCTTCATGCTTGGCTTGTGTACAGTCAGGAATCCTGATCTTGTGGAATCCTATGCATTAAAAAATGCATGGGAGACCGGTCAGGGGAGCAGTGTAATGTTGGGGACATGGATAGTAGCAGAGCCTACTGTACCTTTAATGTGTCGACCCCCTTTGGGGCAGATAATGAGTGAGGGCTTAAATCTTGTAAGATTATGTGAGATTGGTTCTGGCAAATCAGAAGCAGTGTTAGAACACAGCAATCAGGATCCTGAATAATGAACTTCTGGGTCAGGTCTCCCCTCCCCCTAGTACATGTGCACACACACAGCACAAATTTATACAGAAAACAAGGACTTGTAGGTGGAGAGTGAGAAAGGTGAGTATCTCTGTTCCATGGCATGACATGCCTTCTCAAGAGCTACAAGTCCTATAGTTCTTTTGTTCCTGGTGGCATTTTCTGTGCACAAGTAAGAGGACCCATCAGCGTGGCAGTTAACTGCAGCTGAGTGGAGGATAAGCACTATAACGATCATTGCGATCCCAGGGATGGTGTGAGCACTACGGACATGATTTTGAGGCCCTGTGGCATACATAAATAAATACGTAAGTTAGGTATCAGGTTTCCACAGTACATGGTTGGCCACTGTGGGAACAAGATGCTGGACTAGATGGGCCACTGGCCTGATCCAGCAGCCTCTTATTATGTCCTATGACTCTTGAGCTCAGATACTGGGAACATTGTTTAAAGGGCATTTGACATATAGCTAACACATATATGTGCCATTCATCAATGTGCAGCTACAAATACATAATAGGTAGCCAGAAACATACAGAGGTTTAACTAAGGGAACTAAAAGTACACTAATTAATCCTCCAATTTTTCCAGTGGCCATCAGCATATAAGGGGACCCACTCAACTCCTTTATGTAGTGATTGCTACTGCTGCAGCTGCAAGTCTCTCCTCCGGCTTCCTTAGGAGGGAGGGTGGTCTTTCTCTTTGCCCTCTCCCAGTGTCTGGAATACTTACAGCAGGCATTAAGGCAAATTTTCCCCAAGATATCTGTCTACCCTAAGAAAACTACATGTTCCAAGGATCCTGGCAATGTTGCTATTAACAGCATTCCAGGCATCAGGGAATGGAAATAAAATTCTCTGCTGTAGCCTTAATTGGAGCTGGCTGGTTGGGTGGGAGGAGTTATTCTTCTCAGGCTTGGGTTCAAATTTGAGCTAGAGAAGAACTCTGGGTGCTGTGATATTTGCCTTGTAATTAATCTGCAAAGTTTGCAGATTGTCAAAGTTTATTCTTGAAACAAAGGATTTACAAATGATGACATCACTAGTGACTAGTCCTTAGGGGTTGACTGTCAATGCAGGGATAGATTCTTCACTTATGTCCTAGTAATGGATAAAAAATTGAGAGTATTTCCTAACCTTGGTAGAGACTATAGGTAGGACATTGTTTATAGGGTCATTGTCACCTCTGTTTCTCCTTGAACCAGATATAACTTTTAGGAATCTTATGACAGTTAACCCCACTATTCAGTGTTTTGTGCTGTATGAGTTTTGACCTTCTAGATACTGGCAAACCAGTTGCCTTGTAGAGGTAAGCAGAATACACCTGTCATGCTGCCCTTGCACCAGTCTATGCTTGGGGTCACTTCCTGCAACAGGCTTTTCAACCTGACCAGGTCCTGCTCACATTTGGGTGGGGAGCAGGGAATCCCCTATTCCTTGTTTTGCTAAATGCATTTGTTCAGTGCTTGCAACAAACAGATTAGCAAGGGCTTTATCAGAGGAGAAGAGGAGGGAGCCTGTGATGTGATAATGGTTTTCAGCAAATCCTCAGGCTGTCACAGATTAGAGCAGCCGTGGCAGGGAGTATTATCGGATCCCCCCTCCCTTTTGTCTTCCTTTTCCATCGGATTTTGCAAGCCAATCTATTGTAGAGAGACCTGGTAAGATACAAGCAGAAGTCAGTTTCAATCTGATCTGCGATTGGTTTCCTGGCAGCTGATCTGTGCTGCCTTATCGATTGGTGTGCCCTCCACCTTGTTTGTCTGGACAGGAAGGTGGGAAAGGGGGGGTGTATTGTGGAATTGAAGTGTGTGAGCCCTTGGTGGAACCACTTTAAACTTGATACATCCAATTGATCCGGAGGCAGGAGCACAAAGAGGCCAGTGGGGCCAATACAAGAAGAGTAGGAGCCGCCAGCCCTAATCAAACGGGTTTAAATTGTTGTGACCTTCTGATTAGAAGTGAGAAATCATGTCTGGAGGGGTAGCTAGCTGGGAAGTAGAAGGCATTGGGTGGCCAGAAGACTTTGAGCCCTCTATACTACTATGTTTGCAGCTTTGGCAAGGGCTGCCTGCAGTTCACAGATTGTGCTCTCTGGCAATTGCCTCAGAATGTGTTCTTGGGTGGTTGAGTTTGTACAATGTAATCTGTGGTGTAATTTCTACTTGGGTGCTCTTAGCTCTGCTGCTCTAGAAGATGGGATTTGCCATCACTGCAGCAAGTTCCAGTCTAGATGGGGAGGGTAGTATAGTAGGGGTTGACAGAACTTGTCAGGATCAGCTGTGGAACACACTTTCAAAGCCAGGACTCAATTCTTAAGCATATGACTTAAATAAAAAGAGTGACTCTTAAGAGCAACTTCAGAACATCTTTGTGTTGCTACTGAGAAATCAGAGCTCCCCCCTCCATTGTATCTGAAGGTGTGAGTAAGCCTTTCAGAGCAGAACTATAATTTCCTAGTAGTCTAATTTCTTAGTAGTCTAATTTCCTAGTAGCCCAAGAATCTCTTTTTAGAAACCAAGCACTACATTAGCTGCACACTCACAATCCAAGGAGGCCAGGGGCTTGTTTTGCCTGGCCCCAAGTCATCAGTCCACAGGGTTGGGTCAGCGGGAATACGGAATATAACAAGTAATGGGCCTGAGTGTGGAAACAGTGTTAATAAAGTGTATTTCACTTTTAATTTTGACATCCACTATAATGATCTTTTTAAGGCCCTATCATATTATCTGCATGACTAGATTATTGAGTCTTCATCGTCTCCAGATAAATTTATGGCTGGGATGAGGTTTGGAATTTATTATCAGTCAATAGAGCTCGATCCTCTAACAAGGCGTGTAATAAGATATACATATTTAATGATCCGGAGTGAAGCAGCCTGCTAATGGGGGTCGACACTTCTATTCTCTTCCCTTCTCAAAGGGAGCTGGCTCTGGCAGTCCCAACTGGTGTCTTCTATGATTGGGCCCCCTAAAACAGGGACAGCTTGTGACTGCTACCCTTCTCTCACCATTCTGAGTTTTGCAAAAGCTGTGTTTTAGCCAAGCTTGCCAAGAGAGCTCATTCTGTCCAACTTCCACAGAAGGTTCTTCTGCACCCAAATGTGCTCTGGCACCTCACAGGCTGGACAGTCTTGATATTTCTGAGAAGATTTCTAATAGAATAATGAATTGATCATTAAGCAATGAAACAGTGCAAGTTTCATTTGGACTTCCACACACCAGGATTATTGTGACTGAGGCAGCTTCATGGTCTGTCTAGTTCCATGTCTTGGATCCAGTAGGGACAGTTATAAAGTATTTGGTTCAAGAATCTAGATGGGCTGTTTGGCTCATCAAATGGGACCTCACATTTTTCTCACGTATCTTTCAGTTCTTATCTTTTTGTTGTGTGTACATGCTCAGAAAGACATGCATTCTGATAAAGTTCCTATGTTATTGTTGTTATGTGCCTTCAAGTCGATTACAACTTATGGCGACCCTGTGAATCGGTGACCTCCAATAGCATCTGTCATGAACCACCTTGTTCAGATCAGAAAATTCCTATACATTCCTTCTAATAGTGAACTTGGGTGGTAGAGTGCCTACCAGTTTGAAAGTGAAATGGGGCCACCCAAAAATAAGCTAGTAGTTTCTGCATACTCAGGGGACTTCCTTGGTATGCAGAAGTATATGTTTGTTAATTAAAAGAAAAATATAAAAAAACAGAACAGCCTTAAAAGGACTTGTGAGCTTCCAGGATGAATGGGATGTTGAAGGCAGTTGACAGACAGAGAGAAGAAAATGGAGATGGGGGGGGGGAGAAAGGTTGAAAAATGCATTGGCCTGTTCAAGCCCCTAGCTGTAGTTTTATCACAGTGGGGGGAGGATTTGGGTTGAGGGGATGCATGCTGTGACATTTAAAAACAACAAAAAGATAGATTTCCTCATTCCCATTATCCAGACTATGTTCCCTGGTTACACATATACCTTTGGAATTATCAGGTTTAGGTCTAGCAGCCAGCCCAAACCTGAACCTTCTGGCTTGATATTATAGCACAGCATGAGAAGGCCTCAAGGTGTCATTTTTCCTTCCGCTCCCTTCCCGAAACTTCTGAAAGAGGCCTGAACAGCACTTTAAAGCTCCTGTTCTGGATTGGCTGGAGCCCTGAGCAGGAAGAGAGGTGGGAATCCAATGAAATATTTTGTTACAGGTTCCACTTGTTGTTTCTAATAGTGAACGCAGGTAGCTGAGTGCCTCTTGGTATGAAAGAAAGCCACCACAAAATGAGATAGTGATTTCTGCATGCTCAGGGGACAGCACTGGTGCACAGAAGGAGATAAGTCTGAATTTTATTTTATTTCTATCCCACCCTTCCTCCCAAAGGAGTTCAGGACAGAAAATACAAAAGCGTTAAAACAATTAAAACATCTAAAAACAATTCTAATATAGGTGCAGACTGGGAAAGATCTCTACTTTAAAAGGCTTGTTGAAAGAGAAAGGTCTTCATTAGGCACCAAAAAGATAACAGAGAAGGTGCCTGGCCAATATTTTACAGGAAGGAAATATATTAAAAGAAAATGGCATTTTAAAAAAAACTGAAAGTGACTGACAGGGTCTAAAGAAACCAGAAGTGAGGCAGACTATTTCAGTCTACCAATTAAGCTTGTGGCTGAGAGCTGTTTGAGACATGGAATATTCACGTGTCATTTAAAAACAAATTAAAATGGGAAGGCAGAGGAAGAGAGACAACCAACCTGCCCAAGCTGATGTCAGGTTATAGTATGTATCCAGGGATGGGATGGGGGGTAGTGTTGAATGGGATACTTTCCCCATCTTTAGAGCTGCATGTCTCCTTATTTATTTTATTTTTATTTTATTAAGCTTATATACCGCCCGACTAGCAAACAGCTCTCTGGGTAAGTGAACATAAAAACATATACAATAATAAAATTACAGGATCTAATACAACAAGTATATAAAAGTACACCATCTAAAATAAAATTACAACATTTACTCAAATTAACTTAGATTAAAATGCCTCAGAGAAGAGAAAGGTTTTAACCTGGCGCCAAAAGGATAATAGTGTCGGCGCCAGGCGTACCTCCTCGGGGAGACTATTCCACAATTCGGGGGCCACCACTGAGAAGGCCCTAGATCTTGTTACTACCCTCCGGGCCTCCCTATGGGTCGGGACCCGGAGGAGGGCCTTCGTAGTAGACCGTAGTGTACGAGCCGGTTCGTATCGGGAGAGGCGTTCCAGCAGATATCGTGGTCCCGCGCCGTATAAGGCTTTATAGGTTAGTACCAACACTTTGAATCTGGCCCGGAAGCATATTGGAAGCCAGTGCAGGCGAGCCAGAACAGGTGTTATATGCTCAAACCGCTTGGTTCTTGTTAGCAGTCTGGCCGCCGCATTTTGCACTAGCTGTAGCTTCCGAACCGTCTTCAGAGGTAGCCCTACGTAGAGCGCGTTACAGTAGTCCAAACGTGAGGTTACCAGAGCATGTACCACTGATGTAAGGTCCTCCTTACTCAGATAGGGACGTAGCTGGGCTACCAACCGAAGTTGGTAGAACGCATTCCGTGCCACCGAGGCTACATGAGCCTCGAGTGATAGGGAAGAGTCTAAAACGACTCCCAGACTACGAACCTGCTCCTTTAGGGGGAGTGTAACCCCGTCCAGGACAGGGTATGTATCCACCGTCTGACCAGAGAAACCATCCACCAGCAGCATCTCAGTCTTATCAGGATTGAGTCTCAGCTTGTTCGTTCTCATCCAGTCCATTGTCGCGTCCAGGCAACGGTTCAGCACATCGACCGCCTCACCTGAAGAAGATGAAAAGGAGAAGTAGAGCTGCGTGTCATCAGCATACTGATGACAACGCACTCCAAAACTCCGGATGACCGCACCCAATGGCTTCATATAGATGTTAAAAAGCATGGGAGACAGAACCGAACCCTGCAGGACCCCATATTGGAGAACCCACGGTGTCGAGCAATGCTCCCCAAGTATTATCTTCTGGAGACGGCCCGCCAAGTAGGAGCGGAACCACTGCCAAGCAGTGCCTCCAACCCCAACTCCGTAAGCCTCTCCAGAAGGATACCATGGTCGATGGTATCAAAAGCCGCTGAGAGATCAAGGAGAATCAACAGAGTTACACTCCCTCTGTCTCTCTCCCGACATAGGTCATCAAACAGGGCGACCAAGGCTGTCTCAGTGCCAAAACCGGGTCTGAAACCCGACTGAAATGGATCTAGATAATCAGTTTCATCCAATAGCACCTGGAGCTGGTCAGCAACCACTCGTTCCAAGATCTTGCCCAAGAATGGAACATTCGCCACTGGTCTATAGCTGTTGAAGTCCTCTGGGTCCAAGGAAGGTTTTTTCAGAAGTGGTCTCACCGCCGCTTCTTTCAGACAGCCAGGGACCACTCCCTCTCGCAAGGAGGCATTTATCACTTCCTTGGCCCAGCCAGCTGTTCCCTCCTTGCTAGTTTTTATAAGCCAGGAGGGGCAAGGATCGAGTACCGAAGTGGTTGCACGTACCTGTCCAAGCACCTTGTCCACGTCCTCGAACTGAACTGACTGAAACTCATCCAACAAAACATGACTAGACTGTGCTCCAGACACCTCATTAGGACTAACTGTCATAAAATGGGAATCTAGGTCCCGGCGAATGCATAAGGTCTTATGCTGGAAGTGCTCAGCAAACTCATTACAGCGGGCCACCAAAGTATCTGCCATGTCCTGTGGACCTGGATGGAGTAGCCCTCGGACGACTCTAAAAAGCTCCGCTGGGCGGAAGAGAGATGACTTAATAGTGGCGGCAAAATGTTGTTTCTTCGCCGCCCTCACCGCTCCTACATACAGCTTGGTAGAAGCACAAACCAGCGCATAATTGCATTCGTCGGGAGTTCGTCTCCAACTCCGCTCAAGCCGTCTCCTATCTTGCTTCATCGCTCTTAGCTCTGGAGTATACCAAGGAGCTGTATGAGCTCTACAAAGGAGAGGGCGCGCAGGAGCGATCGTGTCCACTGCCCGGGTCATCTCTGCATTCCACAGATTAGCCAGGGCTTCGACAGGAGCGCCAGTCCTATCAGCCGGAAAATCCCCCAGAGCCCTTTGAAAACCTTCAGGATTCATTAGTCTCCGGGGGCGGACCATTTTAATAGGCCCCCCACCCTTGCAGAGGGAGAAGGCCACTGAAAGTCTAAACTTCAGCAAGCAGTGATCTGACCATGACAAAGGGAGAGATGTAAGACTCCCCACATCCAGATTACTATCCCCATGTCCAGTAGCAAAAATAAGGTCGAGAGTATGCCCCGATGTATGTGTTGGGCCACTAACATGTTGAGACAGCCCCATGGTTGTCATGGCGTCCATGAAGTCCTGAGCTACCCCAGACAAAGTAGCCTCGGCATGGATGTTGACATCCCCCAATACTAATAGTCTGGGGGATCTCAACAATACCTCCGAGACCACTTCCGTCAGCTCAGGGAAGCCATTGGGCAGCAAGGTGGGCGGTACACCAAAAGGATTCCCAGTCTGTCCCTCTGGCCCAACACAAGGTGCAAACACTCCAGACCAGTAATTGCATGGACATGGTGCTTGGTGAGTGAGATGGAACTCTTATAGACCACAGCAACCCCACCTCCCCAACCCTCAGATCTACCATGATGCTGGACCAAATACCCCGGTGGGCAGAGCTGGGAGAGACTAACTCCTCCCTGCTCGCCCACCCAGGTCTCGGTTATGCATGCCAGATTGGCTGCCTCATCCATAATCAAATCATGGACGAGGGAGGTTTTATTTTGTACCGATCTGGCATTAAGAAGCAGCAACTGGAGATCTGAGGGTTGGCTGAGAGGACAACCAACAACCCTGCGGATATGAGAAGGACCGGAACAAGGCACAGGCACTACATGTCTGGGCCACGTTCCCCTTACCTGGCACGTCCTTCTCATAACACCATACCTTCCTCTGCCCGTCACTATGGCAGTTGGGGGCCCCTCAAGTCTCCCCACTTGATAGAAAGGCCTCTTCCCCAGGCACATTGTAAACTATAAATACAAAAACTCATAAAAATAAAAACTCCTATAAATTAAAAATACACATTCACTCATAACATACATTCATACAGACAGCCACACATTCAGTTTACACTCTCACTGGCTCTCCCGCCTGGGCGGTGATGGTCCTCTTCTCCTTGCAGGCACTGGATCTCCCAAGCCCCCTCAGCCAGCCGGCTTATATATCCCCTCCAAAGAAGGGACAGATGCTATATAGCTATAAAAAACTGAGGTTTGGCGCTAGCCATCTGTTGCTATAGCACCACAGGGGAGAGATTCCCTTTTCTTTTCTGCATTCCTGAAACTCGCCTTCCCTTCCTGGGAGGCCTAAGCAAGTCTACAAGTCTATTGTAGGCTCTCTAGAGCCATGAATAGGAGTATTTCTCATGGGTAATTAGCATATGCTGCAACATTTTGTTGCAGGCCCTGTCTGTGTAACCTTCAGCAGAACAATGAATTGCAAACTCCCTGGTTTAACTTTCACCTCTGTTATAAACTCACTTAAGCCACATACTTTCAGCCACAAAGTCTCCTCCCCCAGTCTGCACTATGGTGATAATTTTATTTATTTATTTCAATTGTTTATATCCGCTCAGCACTGTAGTTTCTCAACACTGTAGTTTCTAAGTGGTGTAGAATAAGGTTAGGAAAAAAGCTAAAGTAGAGATTAAATCAGTTAAAATTAATCAGAAAATCAGTAAAGTTTTCTTAATGTGCCTGCTGAAATAAAAATAAAAACTCTGATCTATCTAACAGGGCTGGTCTAAGGATTACTATTAGGCAATGCATGTGAAATTCTCCAAATGGTTATATAAATGCAAGTGTTAGCAACACATAAATCTGAATATGATGAAAAGAAGCAGCCTTTCACACCACACCAGGCTTGCCTTTGTTCTTGAAAAATACAGTGGAAATAATCTCATTTCTTCTTTAGACTCAGTCTGAGTCTCCTTGTCCAAAGCAACTGAGTCACTTATCACAGTGACACTCAGTGAAATTCTAAGATGTAACTTCCTTTTCCTAGGTCAACTTCACTGTTTGAATCTTATGTAAATGTGGAGATGGAAGAAACAATACTTGTTCTGTATACTAATGTTAATAACTCTCTTATCAGTCATCTTTTGAAATGTCAGGACTGCTAGAACCAAAGGTTAACTTCTGCAATGAGATAATCTTGTTGGGATGCCATAATCCTGCAGATTTTATTTCCTACAACAATGTTATAGTTCCACAGATGCAGACAATTATTCCAAACCTTTCTTCTGTCTGATTCTATGTGATTTATTTTCTGTTTGGTGGTGGTGGTGGAATAATTATTGGCAGCTTCGTGCAGACGCTTGAGCAAGTTAGCTGAGAGTTTAAGAATATGGGATGTGCATCCAAATGTGCATTCCATTAAAAGCAAAGGATGCAATCTGCATTCAGATATGCATCGGAATGTGGATCTGTTTTAACAATTCCTAAAAGAAAGGATGGCAGAAACCCTCCGCAGAGTTTCTGTGGATATCGGAGACCAGAGGACGGAAAAGCAGAAAACATGGAAATAAAGGCTTATGTTTTGCACATCCCTATAAACTTTATTTTGGAATGTGTATGTGAATTATTTGACTTAATCATTTGATCACTCAGTAGTACAGTGTTTCTTGGAAGATAAGACACAGCTGGAAACTTGTGGCTGCCTCTTGTCTATTTCTCCTCTTCTGATTGTCAGCTGGGTTATATTTTCATGACAGATGTCAAATGAAAACCATTTTTTTTCAGCATTGTTAATCTGCCTGTGAAATCATGTGGGGCCAGTTCAGACATTATGGCTGTACTTGAGCACTGATTAAAAATACTTTAATGTCACATCATTCTGTGCAGAAGTTGCAGTAGTATTTGTCAACAATTTGTCACGTGGCTGGGATTCCTTGTGCAAGTGGCTCCACATTGTGACTAACAGAAGTACAGGAAGTGTAATGTTTGCATGGAGATGCTGCACATGACCAGTTTAAACTTTTGTGACATGTTTGCCAATGTTGTAGAGTGACACTCACATTTATTTATTTATTTATTATTGCATTTATATCTTCCCTGTCCTCCAAGGAACTCAAGGTGGCGTACATAGTTCTCCCCCTCTTCATTTTATCCTCACAAGGCTGTTGAGGGAAGTTAGGCTGAGAGGCAGTGACTGGCCCAAGATCACTCAGCAAACTTCATCGCCAAGTGAGGATTTAAACCCTGGTCTCCCAGGTCATAGTCCAACACTCTAACCACTTTGCCACACTGGCACATAAGGTTTGTAACATTTGAAATAGAGCTGTATTCCTTTTCTTTTGTTATGATTTTTTTTCTTGAGAGATTAACTGTGTGAAAGAATAGTTGGAATCCTTTTGGAAACAGCAGGTCAATTATTGTGAGACAGGTATGTCTGTATTGTTCTCTGATTGGGAAACAACACCTGCAAATTAATAGACAACCTTTTGACAAGTAACTTACAAGAATTTTGTTCCTGACTTCCAGAATTTATTGTCTTCAAATGTCACAGTAGCTACATTAGCATGTTCTTTTGTGATTATATTGTTTAAAACCTTTTATTTTATGTTTTCCCTTGGGAAAAAAAACCAACTAAAAAAAATTCTAAACCACCTTTCTTTTGAGATTACTTGGATTATTGTTAAAGCCAGGGGTAGCAAATGTGGTGTGCTTCAGATGTTGTTGGGCTTCAACTCCTGTATTCCTTGACCACAGGTCTTCTCGCTGGAACTGCAGGAATTGTAGTCCAATAACACCCGGATGTCACCATGTATGCTTTTGCTGGTTTATAGTGGCAGGGTGATTGGGAGTGCTCTGTGGGCATATTGTGCATTGTTCCCCACCATTTCTCCTCTCCCTTTCCTAGCTAGCTCTAAGTTTCAGTGTCGTATCTGAATTGGCATAACTGTAGTTACCACTAACCACAATTGTATATACAACAGAGGTTGAAAAGCTTTAGAAGCTTAGTTTGGTTTGCAGTCATTTCAGTTGTAATGCTGTGTGTATAGTTAATGCTAGTCAGAGATGGGAGGGTGAAAATACATGAGGCCAAGGGAAACATGAGGCCAAGGGAAACCTTTATTTAGTTATCATGCAGCATAGCATAAGAACCATGTTTTTGTCTCTGGATCATGCAGATTTTTCAGAGTCTTTCCCAACTTGCAGGTGCATGTGATACTTCTCATAAAACAGAGGTGGGTAAAGTGATAGGTAGAAAGCCATATGTTTGTACCAAGAAAGCTGTGTACAGGTGTAGATTAGCTAATACCTAGCTGTTTGAGAATACACAAATATCCTGTCCCAACTGGTTGTGAAGAGTTAGTTGATGGCAGTTACTTGAATTGGCTGTAGAGTGAAATATGGCTAGGCTAGTCTCAAAAGTGATGAAGAGTCACTTCAGCATGCTCCCGAGAGAGAACTATACACATACAGGACATATGCTCTTGACACCAATGAGGCATATGGCACAGTATAGGCTGACTATACATGGTAGCATGCAAAGGATTCTACATACTGTGTTTTGCCTCCTACTGGGCCTTAGTAAAGTTGATGGCAGCATTGCATGTGCATTAGCCATGCTGTGCTGCAGATTCTATTCTGTCCTTAGAACCTGGTGGGACTCCTTGCCATATTTAAATAACTAAAGATTTAAAGTGGCTTGATATCAAGGCACATGTTCTACATGACCTGTTGAGCATATGTAAACCAGCTGCCCAGTTGAGGTATTTCATTTATTATAGGCATATGGAAAAACAGGTTACTTTAAGCGTCAACTTTAGTTCTAAAAACAGTCCCCATAATTCATCCTTTAAGTCCCAGAAATGTATCAGTTATCCTGTGCTTTGATTTATTCATCTACTATCTTCCCCCTTCCCCTGCAAAAGCTGGTGTTACCTCCTGGAATGGGTATCTTGTGAACACTGTGCTATAATCAAATGTGTGATCCTTGTCTTTGGTGAGGATTGACTAGTGAGACCCAAAGAGATACATGACATTGTTGGTTGCTCTTCAAGTAAAAGTTTTTCTGGCCACTGATCTTGTTGATCAGTTCATTAGAGTTCATGTAGACTGATGAAGAGCTGTGAATTTTTAGAAGTAGTCCTGGCAAAGAAGGATCAATAGGAAGAGTACAGGAGAAATGATTCAAAGGCACAAAACAAATGTAGATTCTTCCCTTGTGGAGACAGATGAAACTCCCTCTTGAGCAGAGGAGGCTGTTGTGCATCTGTGGCTAGATAAAATAGTTCTTCACCCCTGGCTATATTTCGAGCCTCTGGTGCTGATTTTTCCAGCCCTTTGGGATGTTATTAAATTAGTTTCCCAGGACTTTTAATAAGCACTTTTGATTCCTTTGAAGCGTGTGGCTTTGTGGGAAGATTACAGCTCTGCATCCTTCTCGCTGGGAGAGAAACAATGGCGAGGGTCTGGCGTTTGATCTGTCCTTCCAAAGGCAAGAGAGACAAAGGGCTGGACTGAGGATTGGGAGCTAATGTTTAAAAATAGGTAGGTCTCCCTCCAAGATAAAGAGAACTGCCCTTCTGTGTGTAGTCAGTGCCTCTGCCTTGCTGGACCTGCCAAAATGAAGCTGGGCTTATTTGAAAGATTTTGAGTGTAGCTCTGCAGTTTCATTCCAAAACCTTTCAACGCAATAACTAGGCCATCTCGCCTGGCTTTAAAGCAGAAAACTTTATATTAGGACTCTTGGAAGCTCCAGAATTACAACCCTTCCCTTTCATTCTTTTTTCTTGTCATGGTGTGTCACTCTCAGGGAGAAGTGTCTCTGCTTAACAGATTCTCCCATTTTGGCTTTGAAATCTCTCCCTAATTAGGGTCCCAATCCCAGTTGCATCAGTTGAACCAGGAAGGGAACAGGGAGCTGGTTCAAGGCTTGCTGGTGAGATATGGACAATGGATGGAAAGGGATGAGGGGACAAAACCGCTGGAGAGATGGTGCAGCAGCTTCTCTATCAAGTGAAAGGCACTTTTTTCTATCCTGTTAAAATGCGTCACAGAACCCTACAGCCAAGCCCAGAGCATACAGCCTAGCATAGAATATTCCATAGCTGTAAAGTCAATGTCACTTCAGTTAGGGAATGTGGCTTCATAAACAGCTCTTTTAAGATCATTCTCTAACAAGGTAAAAAGGATGGGCAAGTGAAGTAATTGAAGGACCAGCTTTCACCTTCTATCCTACCCAAAGGATGCACCCTCTTTCTATCTAGTGGTCAGGATGCAAGCAGCAATTTGGGAAGATAAGATTTGTCTCTTCTACCCCTTCCCATATTACTTGTGTAAAGCAAAAGAATCTTCAGAACCAGGTTTCCCCTGAAACTCAGGATATCCGCAAGAGACCAGTGGGACTGAAATGGAGATGAGTCGGTGATTGTTATAATTTCATTTTTAAAATTTTTTGGGAAGGTACGCAGGAGGCCTGGCTGTGGTCCCTAGTTCATGGTGCAAACATAGACAGAAAAAACCCTGGTCCCTGCGATTAACAATCTAAGCATAGGACTGTAGGACCCAGGTATACTTCAGAACCTGCAGAGATGACTGATGCTTTTCTGCAGTGAGCATTGAAATTGCTCAGTACTAGAAAGAAAACCCCAGTGTTCATGTGAGGTTCTCAGCAGGAGCAGACAGGAGACAGCTACGTGCTGTTTAACAAGGGCAGAAAGTTCCAGGGAGCAGAGCCCTGCCTTTATCAGCAGTAACTACTGCTGCCTTTAACAGCCAAGCATAAACTTTCCATAAATATTGTGGGGATAAGTGCTAAGACATGACTCCGTTACAGCAAGTAGAGGTCTGACCTGCCCCCAGAGAATAAATGGCTGTATACCAGAAACAGTATTGCTCTAGCCATTTCTTCCAATGAGAAGGAGGCCCTGGCCCTGGGTGCTCTTTGCAGGCATGCATACAGTACTGCTGTACATCCCAGACTGTGCCTTACTGATGTTCCTTTTAGAATAATGTTTCCAGCAATTGGATTGTGGTTTCCTCCCTCATTGTACACCATATCCATGGGATAATACTGTGAAAAGACCTGCATTCTCCAACTTTTCTGTATTAGTATTACCTATAGTGCAGATTGGGAAATAGCCCAGAGCATGTTTTTGTCTGTGATCGTGCAGGAGACCCATGGAAAAGCGGAAACCAGCATCACTCCCATATATACACAGTGATTGGACTCTTGTTGTTAAAAAGGAAATGCACTGGATCACTTGGTGCTAGCACAGTCTCTATACCCCAACCCTTTCCCCCTCACTAGTCACAGGCAAATACTGATAATTTCCCTGGTGTTACAATTTTAAACACAGTAGAGCTCCATGCACTACCTGATTGCCTGCCTTTCCATAGTGCGGGCATTCACAGTGTTTCCCCCAGCTCAGACCCAGTCTCTGTGCTCCCTTACACATTTCTAAGTGCATGTAGAACAGCTTCTGTGCTGGAAATGGCAATCCATCCCCATTGCCAAGGCAGTCAAACACCTGGCTGGTTGATTTGGAGCCCCTTTAAGCTTAAGAGTACTGGCTCCTGCTTCACCTCTGACCCTTACACTCTCTGCTTAGTGTGTGTGTGAATGAGTGCTCCGGGAACACCCACCAGAACAAAACTGGGGGAAATTGGTCAAATCAAACTGGCTTTTGTGACTCTGCCTACGGCCAGCCTAACTATGGCACCATTCAATCAGCAATTGCATGAATGTTTTTTAATGTGAAAATAGCAGGTGTAGCAGATATGGGGGCATGGTCTGGATCGGGCCTGTAGCAAAAAGTTAAAATCCCTCCTCCATCAGTGTCCCAATCAGCTACCATTTACACTTTCAAAAATTCATGTAAAAACTTATTGCCTGAAATGCTGTCACATTTAGTTTGACTCTAAGATTCTACTCTGAAGTGAGCCATTGCAGAAATGTGTATGGGGTTAATTAAAGTCTATGATTAAACATGACCGTGTGTGATACTGGCAAGGCTGGCCCTCTTTTCTCTGAATGCACAGGGTCGAGGGTTCTTGCTTCCTCTCTTTATCCATATTTACTCAAGAGTCCTTATATGTTGAACATTGGGTCACCTAAGCTCACAGGTTTTCAACAGCAATCGTCAAAAACGGATATAGTCAGAGACTCCACTCTAGGATTCTTGGGTCTTGGGAGGTACCAGGAATTTTCTAATTGGGAGTCAGACTTCAGATAACAGAATGATAATATATGCTTTTTATTCATATCTTGCACACTACAACTATTAAAATGCATTCTAAGTGGCTTTAGACATCATAGCAGAAACAGAAGAGAACAATACAAATCAGCAAGAAAAACATTGCTGTATATACTCATTTAACATCAAAGTATAAGACTTTGAAGGTACAACTTACTTAATTAGGTTACAATTGATGAAAGGACTAAGTTGTTGCAGAGCCGAAGTACAAAGTACATGGAAATGCATCTCACCCATCAGATGACATAGGTGGCATATAACTTCTGCATTCTTCAACCCACCTCCAGCCAGAGATGAGTACTGAGCCTAGTGGGGCGTGGATTTTATATACTTTCTAACCAGACAGAGGGCATTTTCTCATGGCTTTATTAGCTGCCTTCTCTCTGTGTTGCCTCTCCACACCATCTGCCAGAGAGTAAGTGTGACTAGCCAAGCCTTTTGTCAACAACTAGTTGACGAAAGCGGTGGCAGAAGATGGCGGCGGCATGAGCAGAGGTATGAATGGATTCCTGAAGGATTCCTGCGAGGTTGCAAGAAGACAGTGAGAGAGAGCTGTGGGCAAGCTGCTGGTGCTTTACTTTGAAGACCTTCGCTGCTCAGGACCTGTGCAGAGCAGAGTTACTGGCAGAGGTGCAGTTGTACCACCTTTATTTTCTAAAAGCTCTGGAGCTATCAAATGCCACCCACTCGTCTCCACCTTCTTGCCACCGCCCTCCCTGCTGGGTTTTTTGTTGTTCAGTTTGGTGCAGGGGCAGCTGTGAAAGCCCCAGAGCCACCAAGTGCCACCTGCCCATCTTCGCCACGGCATCTATTTTTGCCACCGCCCTCCCCACTGGGCCTCTTGTCGTTGTCCAATCTGGCCATGATGGCGGACCCGCACCAACTTCCCGCTCCGGCGCCGGGGCCTTCCCTGCAGGCAGATCCATCTACAACGTGCAGGCCTCTACCCCTTTCCTCTCGGAGCCCATCGTTCCATCTTTCCCCGCGGGCAGACCCACCCACACCGAGCAGGCTTCTCCTTCTTTCCTCTCTTTTCTTTACGAGCCTGTCATTTCCACCTTTGCAACGACCTATGACAGCCAGAACGTCAACTGCTTCATCTCTGTGATCAAGTTGAAGTACTGCTTACTGTGGACATCGTCTATGCTGGCAAAAAGTTGGACTGCTCCTGCTCCTTTTCCTGTATTAGGACTGGCATATTAGGACACCTTAGTGGTATTATGTTTAGATGTCAACATGTTGATGTAAGAACTAGTAGACATTGTCTGATTGTTAGGAATTTATTAGGAAAGTGTTAGGAAAGTGTGATGTGTTATTGTATTTTCATTGGAAGTTGTAATTGTTGCTTTTTAATAATGTTATTACCTTTTATTTAATTTTTGTAAATTGTATTGTTTTTATTGATATGTATTTCTATATTTGTGTTTATTTTTTGTAAGCCATCTTGAGGGCCTTTTGTCCGAAAGGCGGGATAGAAATAGTAGTAGTAGTAGTTGGCTTAACCAGGTGCACCTCCCTGGTGGTTCTGGTTGTTACGTCTCTCACTGTGTTAAATAGTATTCTGGCAGCTGCTTCAACTGATTCCAGATGTTGTCAGATGTTTACAAATATAACAAAGTGTAGGCTGTCTTCCCAGACACCTTATCTCCCTGCTCTCTGTTACTAAACTCTCATAGAGACTCACTGCTTTAAACAGGAGGGAGGGCAGAGAAATGCTTTTTCAAAGAATCTTTTTGTTCTTTTGCTATTTTGTTGTTGTTATGTGCCTTCAAGTCGATTACGACTTATGGCGACTCTATGAATCAGTGCCCTCCAAGAGCATCTGTCATGAACCACCCTGTTCAGATCTTGTAAGTTCAGGTCTGTGGCTTCCTTGATGGAATCAATCCCTCTCTTGTTTGGCCTTCCTCTTTTTTCTACTCCTTTCTGTTTTCCCCAGCATTATTGTCTTTTCTAGTGAATCAGGTCTTCTCATTATGTGTCCAAAGTATGATAATCTCAGTTTTATCATTTTAGCTTCTAGTGACAGTTCTGATTTAATTTGTTCTAACACCCGTCTGCGTAAGCAAATTGCATAGCAATACAAGCAATAATAAGTACTGTTTAAACCTGTATGGGACCAAGCCCATTAGATGTGGATCAAACCAATAACCTAGTAAGGGCTATTTAGTATCATGGTTTCCCCAGTGGAATTGCATCTCCAGAAAGGAAGATTCCCATTTGCTTTCTACCTCATTGCAGATGTCCCTCAAAGCCGCCTCCCCTCTCCCCCAAGTCAGAGGAGCATCATTCATTTATTGGCGATCACCCGTGGCTGAGTAAGATTGTCTTCCAAGATAAGGTCTTTAACAGTGGGTCCGTAAGTGACTGTGGAGGCCAATTCTGGATCCACACAGCCTCCCACAGTGAGGACATAGGTTTCCAGGTGGAAGATGGTCACAATGAGGATTTGCTTGACGTGCCTTCCGCTTAGCTCATTTGTCCCTTTCGCCCTGTACTCGTGCTTCTTCAAAGTCCATATCACCTTTGATAATGGCCGACTTCCAATTGAGACGCTCATGTGCCAAGGCTTCCCAGTTCTCAATGCTTATGTTACATGTTTTTAGATTAGCTTTGAGAACATCTTTAAACCTCTTTTGCTGTCCACTGATATTCCGTTTTCCATCCTTAAGTTGGGAGTAAAGTAGCTGCTTTGGAAGACTGTGATCAGGCATTCGAACAACATGGCCGGTCCAGCGAAGTTGATGTTGGAGGATCATTGTTTCAACGCTGGTGGTCTTTGCTTCTTCCAATACGCTAACATTAGTCCGCCTATCTTCCCAAGTAATTTGCAGAATTTTCAAGAGGCAGCGTTGGTGGAATCTGGCATTTATAGATGGTCCATGTTTCACAGGCGTACAGTAAGGTCAGTAGTACAATGGCTTTGTAAATAAGCATTTTGGTCTCCCTGCGAATATCCCAATCCTCGAACACTCTACGCTTCATTCGGGAGAATGCGGCACTCGCAGAGCTCATATGATGCTGAATTTCAGCGTCAATGTCAGCTTTTACAGAGAGATGGCTGCCAAGATAGGAAAAGTGATCGACATTCTCCAGCATCGCACCATTAAGCTGGATTGATGATGCTACAGAGGGATTGGTTTGCACTTGCTGATGAAGCACTTTGGGTTTTTTGATGTTAAGTGAGAAGCCAAGCTTTTCATATACTTCTGCAAAGACATTTAGGATAGTTTGAAGATCTTCCTCTGAATGTGCGGAGACTACATTATCATCAGCATATTGAAGTTCTATGACAGGTTGTAATTACCTTACTTTTTGCTTTCAGCCTACTGAGATTAAAAAGCTTTCCATCTGTCCGACATATGATTTCCACGCCAGTGGGAAGTTTCCCCTCAACAAGGTGTAGAATCGTGGCGATGAAAGTAGCAAATAAGGTTGGGGTAATGACACATCCCTGTTTGATGCCTGATCCCACTTTGAATGGATCACTTTCAGAGCCATTGTTATCCAAAATCGTTGCTGTCATGTTGTCATGGAGGAGTCACAAAATATTCACAAATTTATCAGGGCAAATGTGGTTTCTGTGGATCATAGGGACTAGAATTAGCACTGCTAAATGATGTGTCATACTCTCGGGGGGGGTGTCTTCATTCTTTTGTTTCAGGTAGAGCTTGGATGTCAGAATAGGCACATCAGCCAGTGTATAAACCTCTTGAAGCAAGTCACAGCAAGATCTCTTCAGTCTGAACCAAGCCCAGATTAATAACTGTTCAAGATCATTTCATAAAGGGGGCATGCTTAGGTAACTGGTGTCTGTCATTCTGGACTGACCCGGATACTGAGCGGGTAGAGCATTTGACCTCATTGCAAACAGTTGTGAGTGCTCCTTACCTGGCTGTTCTGATGCATGATGGTTTTCTGAACTGTCCTGATGCCTGTAAAAGCATGAAAGTGCTTCCTTACCGAGTTATGCGCTAATTCCCAAGAGAGAGACATTAGGCTGCAGTGCAAGGAAAAGTCACTTGGAAAGCCTGCAGATATTTTTGCTGCTATTATAAGCCAGGCTTTGTGCACCCAAATTCTATCTGAGGTATAGAAGTGAATGCCTCTTGGGATATAATTAAGCCAAGCAGATTCCAAGAGAACTGAGCCATAGTTGAGAGTGAGAGAAAATTACTCCATGCCCACCTGAAACTGCTGCTCACAGCACACCTAGTTTACTTAAATTCATATCTATAGGAAATTATTTAAAAAACAACACCAGAATTGCTAGTCAAATTTGACATGAGGAAAAAAAATCTCTAATATATGTATATTAGTTGCACCCTGATCATACACAATCTTTCTGATGGATAACTGGTAATAGCTCTCTAGTACAACTCCAGCTCAGCTGAGGTCTGCATTCAGCCCTGGATTAGGCGAAGTGATAATACGGAAGTGAGTCGTTCTAAGGATGCTATGCAAAATGAGCATCTCCCATGCTTATAGTCTACATGTCACAGCTTAGATTAAGGGATAGTCCCATGAAGTTCGAAGGCATGCCTTCATGAGCCCAGGGACCTCCCTGTGTAACGAAATTAACTGATGGCGTTATTGCATCTCTAGCTGTAGCCATTTTGGAGGGAAACGTCCCCAGTAACTGCCCGAGGAAACTGAGGGTAGGGAATGAGTCTGATTTTACACGACATGCTGTTGGTGTCTGTCATTTGGTGGGATTTTTATGAGTGGTGAGCATAATACAGGAGTGTATGAATAGGATTGTCTAGCTGATGGTGATGTATCGTTTTTCATTACCGCCTCTCAAGTCCTCTCTGCTCCATGTGTGGAAATCCTATTTATTCTCTAATTTGTAAAAATTCTCTCCTTATCTGATACCAATCAGGGAGGGGTAATTGCCTCTCAGGGCCAGTGGCTGGGGGCCTGATGAAGAGATATGTGTGCTGGCACTGTCTGTCCAGGCGCTGTGGCCTGCTGCACCATGTGCGTGGGCCACAATTAATAATGATTTGCAAATGGCAGACAAGCAATAACGCAGAAAGATGTCCAGCCAGCCTCCTGCCCGCCCCTTAATTTCCACCGGTAATATAAATGGCATGGGGACGAAAATCCACCACTATAAATTCTGAAATTAGTTATTCACCATAATAAATGGATCCCTTATCAGCTCCCTCCTTCCTCCCCTCCTAGCCTACTTTTTCTGTCTCCAGCCCTCTCCTTGTCCTGCCAAGCCACAGACTTCATTTGAGCCCTAATATGCAAATACTGTAATTTAATGGGATGGTGAAGTTGATTTTCGTGTTAACTTAATTATTGTGATTTATGAAACCCTGGTCCACAAGACACCACTACATCATTGTCCCTCCTCTCATGGCCTGCCTGTCATCCTGGCAATCCACTTTCTTACATCTTACCTTCCTTCCCTTCCCTTTTTTTTCTTCCCTGTTTTGCATCCTTTTCCAAGTTTAGTGTTTTATTAGCCAGCTTTAAGTGGGCATAAGTCCTCAGCACAAACAGGCTCTGGGGCGGACAGCCTCTCGTTCTGCTGTGTTTAATCGTGCCTGGATAATGGATGTCTAATTGACTCATTTGAATGCTTTTGCCTACAGGAGTGCATAGCATTAAATGTTTGATTGCCTTAATTTCCAAACACATCATTATCCCCTTCTTACCCGCTCTTAATAAACACTTTATGAGGATTTTTTTGCGCAAAGTAGAAAAAAAATCTCCACTCCTCGTACTTCTGTGAAGTGATAAACTCTAATTAAGTCTAATATTTAAAAATATGGTAATGGTGACTTGTTTGAATAAGTGGACTGCATTTCCATAATTTCATTATTACGTAAAACACGCTAATTATTTGAAGTGTGCTTATTACTAAAAGAGAATTCTCCCACTAATAAAGATGAAATTGCTTCCACCCCCCTTATTGCCAAGCCACTGTTATCCTTCAATATCAGCCTGGTCATTACCTCGTAGATTGGGAGGGGTGGGGGGCATAGTTTTAGCCTTGCTGTCTTTGACTATGCCACTCCTTGTGGCATCCAGGCTGCCCTCTCTGTCTTTATGCAAAAGATTAAGCAATTCTCCTTTGTAAAGCAGCAATATACCCACAAGGCCCAAGTCTTATGTTCATAGGGTTTGCACGGGGAAGGGCCATAGCTCCTTGGTAGAGCATCTTCCTTGTACACAGAAAGTCCCAGGTTCAATCCCCGGCATCTCCAGGTCGGGCTAGGAGAGCTGCTAGCTATAGGGCGGTTTAGAAATGCAACTAAATAAATAAAATAAATAAAATCCTGGGGATTCACTGCCAGTCAGTGTAGACAATACTGAGCTAGATAGATCAGTGGTCTGACTCTGTGTAAGGCAGCTTCCTATATTCCTAGAGATCTTTCTGATGAATGTTGAGTTATATTTGTAGTCAGTTGCTGGTTGGTTTCTGTCTTTCAGCGTTCATGAGGTTTTACATTGGCACTCTCAGTGGTCCTAGTCTAGAGTTTGTTTTGAATTTGTGGCTGTAAAATTGAGTGTGACATAGAAACAGAGAAGAGATGAGATGAAGCAGCTCACCAGTAGTGCTTAGGTTTGTGGATCATGCCCTCACTGCTAGCTGAGCAGTAGAGCACATGGTTTACATGCAAAAAGATTTGATCTTTGACACCTCCAAGTAGGCCTAGGGAAAACTTACCTGCCTGAAACCTTGGAGAGCCATTTCCAGTCAATGTAGGCAACACTGAGCTTGAGGAACCAATGCTCTGGCTCAGCATCAGGCTATGTTGCTATGTACTGGTCTACTTCCTGCCATTTGAGATGCATCTGAGGTGAGGGCAGTGTGGAAGAACGTCTTCTTAGAAGGGCACATAAGACACAGCCCCCAGGTTGTTTGATTAAAAGTTCTCACATAGCAAGACTGGCAAGGGCCTCTTTCTGAGACTCAAAAGAACTGTAGAATTTGCTAGGCTAAATAGACTAATATTTTATCTAACTGGATGTCTATCCAGCTCCTTCACTAAAAAAAAGAAAATGCTCAAAACTGTAGTTGGCACCTTGTGCAAATATTCTGACAGATGGAAAATGTTGTTCCTTCTGCCTTTATAGCCTTGTGAAAAGATAAAGGAGGCATTTCTGAGGAAATGGCCCTGCTAATACTTCATTACTATTAAGCAGCATTATGTATGCATTGGTCCTGGGTGGGTGGTATTAAGCAAGGAAGTTGAATAATTTTTTTCTCTAGTTCATGTTCTAGGCCTGTCACTAAGTCCTCAGGTTGTCCAACCTGCATTTATTTATTTGTTAATGTATAAATATTTTCAGAAATCTTTCTAGCCATTGCTAGGTACCCAAGGCTATGTATAGTAACATCTAAAGCCATCAGTATAAAATGCTTTTCAAAAACACAAAGAACAGCACTAAAAACCCACAAGCCAGAGCACCTTGGTGGGCAGTTTTTTGCCAACTGTTCAGAACCATGGGGAAGGGACATGGCTCAGTGGTAGAGCATCTGTCTTGCATGCAGAAGGTCCCAGGTTTAATCCCAACATCTCCAGATAAGGCTGGGAAGAGACCCCTACCTAAAATCCTGGAGAACCACTGCCAGTCAATGTAGACAATATTGAGCTGGATGGACCATTGGTCTGACTTGGCATAAGGCATCTTTCTGTGTTCCACACCAATCTGATCTGCCAGATGAAAGAAATCCAAAGAATGGTCACCACAGAGAAGGCCCTGCATGTCTACAGATGATGCATGTAGAATTTAACTGTTGATGGGAACAAGAGATAGATCTTGCCCCATAAAACATGGGTGGCCCTTTCACCAGCTAGTATAAAGACATTTTTATTGTGGCAGGCTTTTGCCTGCCAACTGTTATCCATAATTTTCCTTGCCATTATTGCTTTTTTAAGTGTTTGTATGTATCTTTAAATTGCTGTAAGCCACCCTGTGGATACTACAAAGGTAGGATAGACATACTTAGTAAATCAATAAATAGTGGTGGAGTATAATCAGAATAATTTCCTTCACATCAGGAACAAGATGCATAAAGAGGAAAAGTACTGGTTGCTCCTTTCTGCTGGAGGAAGAAATCTGCATTGCTCAATGTTTGGTGCTCACCTACATGCAGTATACTGTACAGGCAAAAATAAAACAAAAAAAAAAGGCTGCCCACTTGGAGGTTGCAGCCAGGTTTTGTCAGTGAGATTATGAATTTGAGTTAATAAGATCTGCATCTAACTCCGAATTGTCTGGCAGAAGCATCCCTTTCCCACCTCTGCTACTTGAGGTTGTTTCAAGTGGGAATGGTTGGGGTTGAATTTTAAACCTGTATGCTAAGCAAATCCTGTGTTTATTATTATTATTATTATTACTCTTTATTTTTACCCCGCCCTTTTTCCAAAACTGGAACTCAGGGCGGCTTACAAATAAAAACCACACATAGGTAAAAAACATACAAAAATATACAATTAAAATAGAATTAAACTATTCGTAACATTAAAACCATGAAACATACACTTAAGATACTAAGACAATTTAAAACATTAAGAATAGGACCATAGAACAATACAACAGACCTTATGAGGCCCTATCTTAAACAGCTTCTAGTCCAAAAGCCTGTCGGAATAAAAAAGTCTTTGCCTGCCGACGGAAGGATAGCAAGGAAGGGGCCATTCGTGCTTCCCTTGGAAGAGTGTTCTGCCACTCTCCCAAATATGATTATTTCAGGGTGCTGGTGGGTCTGGTGCTAGATTTCTTTGCAACAGTACAAATACAGGGTTCAATGGGTCCACTATAAAGAGTGGGGAGTTATGGAAAGCAGGGGAGAAGAATAAGCCTAAAAGGACAGATTTACGTTTACAGGAGACTCTAGCAAGTGGCTGATATTTGTGCTTAATGAAGATGCCTTGCCAGCCTTGCCATTAAGGCAGTCACCAGAGAGTCCCACTGTGGGCTTGGTTGATGCGACTCCTTTTGTGTTAGAGCAGGATAAGATGGTCAGAATTGTGTAAAATAGCTATGCCATAAGGAACCACTGGGATAAAGGGCCATCTCAGGCATGTGGCAAAAGCGGCCTGTGGCCTAACAAGAGCCAGAATAGTGTAGTAACAGTCACTCGAGTTTTGGACTTAGACCAGGCAGACTAGGGTTCAAATCCCTGTTCAGCCACAAAGCCTGCTGGCTGATGCTGAGCCAGTTCCTTCTCTCTTAGCCTAACCAAACTCATGGGGTTGTTGTTATCAAAAAGGGAGTGAGAAACCCTGTATGTCTCCCTGAGCTCTTTGGAGGAATAGCAGAATACAAATAAATATATTGATAGAGATCTGACCTGGCCACAAAGATTTTTTATAATTCATGAAAGCCTTTATGAATCTTAGGGTAGATACAGTTATTACAAAGCTGAGGTACATTTATGATTTATTTTTATTTATTTATAGCCCACGTTTCATCAATACAAATACCAGAGTAGAGTGCAGAGCACAAAATAAAAACATTCATCCACATCATAAAATAAACAACAATACATAGAAAATTAGAATATTTTGGGAACTCATTTTCTGTAGTATCCAACCACACCAGGAGGCTGTTAGTGTAGCACCCACATCTCATTAAGTTAATGGAAATGTATGAAGGTGATAGGGGACCTGATAGAATTTGCCTCATCACATGTCTTGCTGTCGTCTTTCCATATGAGTTCCAGAATTAGTTTGCAAGCTGTGACCATGTGTTGAATGATACCTATACCATTATAGAGCTACAAAGGACCGGAAGGTAATCTTATTCAATGCAGTCCTAGACACAGAAACACTTTATGTTGAAGAAGAGCCCAGCTGTAACTTTAAGATCTGGTGCCTGAGTTTGCTCTTTTCCTCCTCCCTCTCCATTTCTTTTGCCTTCTGTATCATGTACTATAGTAAGCCTGAGGGCAGGTACTTTTTCCCCTTGCTTTATATGCTGCTCTAGGAGCCTGTTTTTGACTGAACTGCAAGGTGAGAATAAATGGTTTCATATATGTGTCTTTACTGTTGGTATTTTTATTGTTAAATCACTTTAGGATGTTTCATGGGAAGTGATCAATAAATAGGCACAGCTGTAGTGGGCTACTGAGTGCAAGGTGTTGAGTAAGTCCTGAGAACTTCAATTGTTTTAATGAACAAGTTTCTGGTGCACATGGTTGCCAACAAAATCCTGAAAATATATTTGCTGAAAAATCTCACCAAGAAGGTCTGGGAAGGGGTGGCATTGTCTTGGAATGTTCCTCTTTGGATGATGGCCAGGAAGAAGGAAGGCTGCTGAGAAATGCAGCTCCCAGAGAGGAAGCTTCCTTTCAGGCCTGGTGAGGAAAGAAACACTGGGAGAACAAGCGCCTGGGCTGTTTGGACACTCATCTGTGCACAGGTGTATCCTAGAGACCAAGCCAGCAGTGACTGACATCGTCACGTAATCATAAATGTCATTAAGAGTTGTATGGGAGAGATCAGCGTTTGCGACAAAACACAAGTGTTGCATGTGTAAGGCCTCAGTTTCAATCTATGACATCTCAGGTATTGGGACTGGGAAGAGAGGTCAATAAATGTTGGTTGGCTTTGGTAGCCATCCCGAAATTTGTAGTTGCCTCACCCCTGAAACATAGCACCAGCTCAAGAAACTCCCCTATTCCCCTCTCCAACTGCAAGCTGGGAGCTAGAGATGGGGCAGTCTGTAGGATTTTGCACAATGTGAAAATGCTCCCCTCCCCACCAGCTGGAAGTTAGAGGTGGGCAAAGGCTTGCTGTTTCTGTGCTTGCTAGGGGTTCAGAATACCTGGCAGGCACAAACAAACCCCTGTGTCTCCACATCCCCCCTCAGCTCAGAACTAGGCAAGGGAAGCAGAGGTGAATCAACTTGCTTTGCCTCTGTGCCTACCTGGCATTCTGAACTTGGAGTGCCTAGCAGGGCCAGAGAGAAGCCCATGTGTCCCTTCTTCCTCCCTCCAGAATGGAGCAGAGAGGGGAGGCGGCAGCCTTTTTTGACTCTAAGCTTGTACTCTGCAAGTACAAAGCCAAAACAAAGCTCAGTCCTCCACTTTTCTTTGGTGCTGGGAACATCTCCCCCTTTGCAGTTCCAGGGTTGGGAGGAATACTTAGGCTTCTCTTATTCACTAGAGGCTGGCTTCACTATGGCAACAGTGGTGAGCAAGATTGTGGAGCCTCTGACCAAAGCCACAGAGAGCAGCTGTCTGTCAGAGTATGGGGCACTTTGGGCCAGTATCTTACTGTATAAAGCACCTCGTTATAGTCAGCACAAGAGGAGCTGTAGAAACCAGATCTTGGAAGGATCTGTCGGTGACCACTTGAGAAAGAGGGGTTGGCTTCTCCTGCTGTGCTGTTTTCAAGAAGGTGGGCAGTAAGGAGGGGGGCAGAAGCATTGCCTATGGTGCAGACTCCAGCTAGTGACAAATTTCAGTGGTAACCTGCATGGTGAAGAATAGAGATGTTTTTTGGACATTTTTACAATGCTCTAAATTGACTAGTCTGATTTAGAATGTTTATTAGATTTAGTAAATCTAATAAAGAAAATAAATAATATTTTTTTGTTGTTATGTGCCTCCAAGTCAACTACGACTTTTGGCGACCCTATGAATCAGCGACATCCAAGAGCATCTGTCATGAACCACCCTGTTCAGATCTTGTAAGTTCAGGTCTGTGGCTTCCTTTATGGAATCAATCCATCTCTTCTTTGGCCTTCCTCTTTTTCTACTTCCTTCTGTTTTTCCAAGCATTATTATCTTTTCTAATGAATCAGGTCTTCTCATGATGTGTCCAAAGTATGATAACCTCAGTTTCATCATTTTAGCTTCTGATGATAGTTCTGGTTTAATTTGTTCTAAAACCCAATTATTTGTCTTTTTTGTGGTCTATGGTATCCGCAAAGCTCTTCTCCAAATAATAAATAAATGAAACTAAAAACCTGCATTGTGTTGATTTTTACATGGTGTATAAATAGCTCAAAAGTTTTCCCAGAAGCCAAAAGCTTTAGTCATCTGAAAAAAGTGAATGACAACTTTGAAACTGCCAAATTTGGCTAGCATTGGTATCCATTTATCTTGTCACTAATTATTTTGATGAAACAACTCA
Organism: Rhineura floridana; assembly: GCF_030035675.1. Classification (NCBI taxonomy): domain Eukaryota; kingdom Metazoa; phylum Chordata; class Lepidosauria; order Squamata; family Rhineuridae; genus Rhineura; species Rhineura floridana. The sequence continues at coordinate 82,068,403 of NC_084485.1, read as the reverse complement.
TTTTTAGAAGTGGAAAATTTTCAATGGAAAATATAGTAGTGGAAAGTTTTCTGCCCTGTTTTATTAGTAGACATAGTATCTATTTAGGATTTTATCTTGTCTTCTGAGGCTCATGCATATTTAGCCGCCCCCTTTTAAAAATACACAATTTAAAACAACATGGTAATTTCCTGCTGGGGACTCAGTGTGGGGTCATGACTTGAACATAAGGTTTAGATTAGGGAACCCCAGACTCAGGTCCTTGCTCAGCCACAAGGCTCACTAGTTGGCCTTGGGCCAATCCCTCTGTCTCAACCTAGCCTACCTCAGGAGGTCAAAATGTTCTTGAGCTCCTAGCTTCTTGAGTGGCAGGATGAAAATGTAACAACTACATAGAACAATAGATAAATCCAGGTGATGTGATAGCTGATATTTATTTATACATCTATTTTATATGTCAGCTGGATTTAAGCCTCACCAATCTTCCACCTCACTGTGTACCAGGCTGTCTGAGACCACAAAATGGCAGACCAAACAATATTCTGACAGTTGTCCCATCGTAGTGAGGCAGCTGCCTCTGAAGTTGTCTCTCTTTGTCCTCAGTGAAGAGACCTCAGGCATGGTTAGTATAGGTCAGGAGGGCAACCTGCAGCACTCAGCCTAATTTCAAAAGCCCTCTCCGAGTGATCAAGTTAGAAGTTTTTTTTGGGGGGGGGAGAAAGAGAAAAGTGATGGTCTCACACTCAACTGAATTCAGACCCACCTACTACTGGCATGTGCCCCCCACCAACGTTAACTCCTGAAAGAATGTAGCTCTCAGCCAAAAACAAGTTGCCCACTTCTAGTATACTCAGTCAGAGACTGTGATGGGACCTAAAGGGAAAGGTACATAGAGCCCAAGGGTAGAATGGGAAGGCTAGTAGAGAGGTGTCAGCTCTACACTGCCTCAGCAGTGTCGGGGGGGGGCCTGGAAATTCCTGGGTCTTTGGCAGGGAAGGAAAGTCCTTAGCCAGCAGTCGGGTTGTAAATCTGCCAGGCCTATCCGAAGCGTACTTGCCGAGTCAGAAGTCCAGAAGCGAGGTCAGTGGAGGTCCGGGATCAATTGCCAAGGAGGTCAGTCAAAGAGATGCTGCAGGGAAACTAGGTCTACACAAAGTCACGCCTGACGTTGCAGTCAGCAACAAGCTGCAGCCAAGGTGTGCCTTATAAAGAGCAAGGTTGACAGCAGGTGTGAGCCCTCAGCGTTTGGGCCTTAAGGAGACAGGCCTGCCTCTCTTCTGCCTGACCTTCTGCTGTCTACGTTCTGCAGGTGAGGGGGGAGTATCCTGTTCACTGTCTGTGTCTGGCTGCAGGGCCTCTGCTGTCCCTGGGGTGCTCTGCAGCTGAGGGGCAGAAGGAGCTGGATTCTCAGGAGGCTCCTCCGTGTCTCCTGCTGCTCCTGGGTCTGCTGCTGTTACTCCCGAGTCATCCTCATCTGAGGAGTCCTCTGACGGGGCCATGACAAGAGGGAGCTCACTCTACTTCAGTCCCAAACAGGACGTTCATTAAGCGCTGAAGCAGATGTCTCATTTTACTTTTATTTCAGTGACATTTATAATCATCTTTCCTATTCCAAGGCTTCCAGGAATTGACTGGGATTGAGCAGGTTAGGGCCGTCATAGTCCTAGGCTTTCACAGTAGAAGACGCCATGAGAAATTTATTGGACAGAGGTGCTTTCCCACCTCAGGTCTGATACACACCACACGTCAGTTCATGGAAATCATTGGAAAGGGCTTGCCTCTTCTAACGTCTGTATATTATTACCCATCCCAAGTCTGTAGTATGACACATACTGCCACAGACTGAATTCAGCCCATATTGGGATGCTAGCAAGTTACCACATACCCACATTTAGAGTGGCTTGGATGGCATCCTAAAAGCCGAATTTAGCCATTGTGTGGTATGTGGACACTTGTTTGGCATGGATAAAAGTGGCTGGCCTTTAGGATGGTCTAGTTTTTTTCCATGAATGCAAATGATTGTATGAATCACTGTCAGCCTCTACACCTTTCCGCAGGGGATAACTTAACTAAGAGCTGGGTGTGGATTCTCCCCGCCATTTGATTCCCAGGGTCTGAGTATATCCTTTTCATGCAGGGCCCCTCATGTGCACACACTCCTGTGTTCTTGATCAAATTGGCTATGTAAAGTCCCCTTGAGTGCCACTTGTCTGCCCTTCCTTCTGACAGATGAGAGCCTGGCATTTGCACCTTGAAGCGGGGAGCATGTTCCGCTTTTTCTCTGGCCATCAGAGCAAAGCTATGCTTTTGAAAATGCTGTTATTCTCCTGCTAGCAATTATGGCTAATGGATGGAAAGGTTGCAGGATGCTGATAGAGAGGGAAACATCTTTGCTGTAACCTGCTGCCCCTTCCATGCACGCTCCCTCCATTTCTGTTCTCATGCATCCTGGACCCTGAGGGCAGGCCATTGTGTGGGGTCTTCATGTGCATTGGAAGGGTGACATCCCATGGCAGGGGCCAGGCAGGGAATGGAAATGAAGCACGTACATAGCAGGTAGAGATCCGCATATGGCATGAGAACTCCTCGCTTCTAGGCTGAACCTTTTGAATGCCATTGACTACCATAGTGGTGATTTGAGAATTGAAGTTTCTCACTTCAGGGTCTAATCAGTCAAGATCAAGCCCCAATAGCTTAGGTCTCATTCCCAAACCACTCACAGTTGCCTTTCCACACAAAAACATGGGCTACTATGCACAAGGGGAGTCTCAGCTCTAGGTAACAGCTCAGCAGAAATGGTTATTCATTTTAGAAATGAAATCCACCCACCTCCATGTCCCCAGTCTCCATCTTGGAACACTGAGTGGTTTATCCAGCAGCTGGTTGGGAACAGTGCTAGGATGAAGTCAATATAAAACTAATTTTCTTTTCTTTGCGAAGAAATGAGGTGTGTGGCAGTAATGTAATTGCAGATAATGAGGTAAGTTATTCTTAATGTTCTGTCCATTGCTGTCAGCACTATCTGAGATACCTGCTGGCAATCTCAGGGACATCCCCACTGTGGCCATTTAGAAGGTATGAGGGAGGAGAGAGAACGCCCAATTTATTCTCCCCTCTGTGTTTTTTTCTTCTGTATCTTAATGGCGTTTGGGATGTCTTCTGGGCTCAGAAGGAAGTTAATATCCCATTAGTTTATCAACATCATCTTTTTATTTTTAACTTGGCAAATGCTATTTTTAGGAAAAGTATTATTCTGCAGTGGAACACACAGCCACAGATTTCTGCTTGCAAAGACCTGCATAGATATACACATGCAGCAGCTGCACTTGGTGGGTGATTGAGGCTTTAAGAGTTAACTGCAATGCTGTTTGGTCCAGTTTGCACAAAAAGCAATGAACTATGGCATCTTTAGATTAGTGTAGGCTATGAACGACATTTGTATTTGGTGTTAAAAGCTTGTTCCATTTTCCCATTATCCCATCGCCTGTCTTCATTACCCTTAATAAACTCCTTCTTTTAATTTTTTCTGTACTTGGACATAATTAGGGTGAGCGACTAGATAAACTGGTCAGCTTCAAAGGGTTCTGATTCTATGGTGGCAGCAACCCTCTTTCAGCTCCTGGCATACCGCAAGGGCACTGGGATTGAGGCTGGCACTGTTGTGGTTCCATATAAATAACGGCAAGGCTGCTTAAAATGCCAAGAAAAGCTTCTTTGTGGATTGGCACCAGTTAGAGACAGCAAAGGGAGCTTGCTTGGGCTAGTTTTGCATCTGACGTGGAGCTGGAACCAGTGAAGTGTCCTTGGTTAGACATTACGCAAATATGATACATTTGAATACGTTCTTAATCTTCAGGTTTGCAAAATAAGATTTTTTAAAAATAGAAAATTATAGAAAATTGATGCATTGAGACAGTAAGATCAGGAATGGAGCCATTAATAGGTATATGTGTCAATGGGGACATGGAGCTGTGTGAGAGTAAAGAAGGCAGATCTCCTGGGAAACACCCCTCTCCTTCCCCCCAATATCCTTTCTGCTTTCTGAAGCTTTATTATTAACCACAAATGTAGTACTTTTAGGCTGCTGTCCTCCAGGTGCACATGTCTCACTGAAAAATAAAATGGGAATTATGAACGTGTAATTCTGAGGTGCTAGATTGTAGCTTTAGCATGTAGAATGTTTTATTATACGTTTGTTCATTTATCCTCAAAACAACCTTATGACACTTGTAGAAAGTAAGCAGAGAACGTAGGCTGGTTCCACACTAACATACTTGTCACATTTCATTTCATAATAGTTGCTTATTGTCCCAGGATAAATCTTTGTGTGTTTCCTGTGCATCACACTACTCTCAGAATTCCAGGCTTGGTTTTTAAATATGTTTTTCATATACCACACTGACTTTGTCACATTTTAGATAAGTTTGCTGTATTATACAGCCACAAGGGTGGCTGTATACTATTACCAGCATGGATTTTTCACATTCCACTATGCTAAATTGAAAATACCCTCTGTGCCATTCTGCTGCTTCCCATAAGCTAATTTCAAAACAAAATCTTACAAAAGTTATAGTAATGAACTCAGAAACACTTACTTAACCCTTGTAAGTGTTCATGGCAATACAGAAAACACAGAGAATCCAAAGTTCAAAGTCTAAGAGTAAAATAATCCAGACCCGTTGGACTTTTTTCTGTCAGTGGTCTCATAATTTGTGGAAATTAATTTTAAAAATCAGCCATGTTCACAGAGCACCTGTAATCCTATTACTGACCTTGTGCCATATTCTGACCTTCATCTTCTTCAGTTTAAAAGTAAAAAAAAAATGATTGGCTGATTTTTAATATTTTCAGAAAATAAACATTGGAGTCTATGATGGCACAGGCATGCTTAGTAAGAACCAACTGTCAGTGTTCTAAAAGCCAGACTAACAACTGTTTGGCTTGGCTAATCATGAGGCCACACCCATGCCAGACATTTATTGCACTTTAAATGGTCATGGCTTTCCCCAAAGAATCTTGGGAAGTGTAGTTTATGAAGGGTACTGAGAGTTGTTAGGAGACTCCTATTCCCCTGACAGAGCTACAGTGGCCAGAGTGGTTTAACAGTCGGCCCCTCTTCCCAGAGAATTCAGGGGAACGTGGCTGAGGAGAATAATGGAATAAATGTCTGGTGCGAATGTAGCCACAGACAGCTTTGGTTTAAATTTGGGTAGGAGACTACATGTGTCTACTGTAGAATAAAAAGGTGGGGGAAACCCTGAAAAATAATGATCCTGTTAATAATATTTTTCTTCTGGAAAAGAAAGGGGCTTTCCCTATGCCCAATGCCCACCTACTCAATCTCCTCCCCTCCCCCTCTCCCCTCCCCCTTCCTCCCTTCCCCTACCCACTCACCATATGCTCAGAGGTACATGTTACCAAATTCTTCCAAGCTATACAGAAAGTGGATTGGACTGTGAAAGACCAACCCAAATTATGTTTGGATTTTTACAAATTTGTGGGTATCATGAGCCAAGCAGGGAGGGGGCAGATAGACGAGGGCAAAACAGAGGATGAGGACTTGGACTGGGAATCTGGTGAAGGGGCAGATAGTGGGATGGACTCACAGGGCACCCCAGCCTCTGTCTTGGACAGCTCAGCCCCCTCTGCTCCTCACCCCCCTGAGGAAATGCTGCAGCTGCTGCCAGAGATTCAACCTTTCACATTAGACATTTCCCAGCTGAGTGCTGCCCAGCTTCCCCTGCCCAAACTGTCAGCTAGCAGCCCCCGTCTGTCGGAGATGGGAGCTGAGATCAAACCACCTTTGCCCTGTGCTCTGAGGCATTTGAGTTCAACAGACTGAGCTGAGGAGGAGCCTGCATGTGCACGCAAGATCCAAGTCCAAGGGGACCCAGGGGGTGGCGGGTCCAGTTGCTGAGTCAATGTCTTAGAGTTGCGAGGTCATGCTTAGTCAGAGTTAGAGCAGTGCAAAATTCCTAGAAAGAGTAGTTAGATTAATGAGGCGAACTGCTTTGGATGTATCTAATACTTTAATAAAAAGATAAAAAGCCACAGACAAATCTGAGCCTGGTTTCCTCTACTTTGAGCAGGACAGTAGGACAATGCAATATCTCAGAGAGGTCAGGTCTCCTGCTCCCATGGTGCATTCACTATTGCTGTCCAATTTCCCCTGCTTTTTAACGTTTGATAAAAATGTCTGTTGCCTATATGGACGTTCTTAAACTGCAAGGGCTTTTTTGCCTTTTAGTGAATTGTGATCTAAAAGGCAGCCAGGCCAGGGGGAATCTTGAGGCAGAATCTTGATCACACCATCTCCTTGTGCTGTTTGCTGTAGGAAATCATACGAAAAATTCCTAGTTTGGATGCATTCGAAGGCTGAGATGTCCTGACTAGTCCAGTGCCACACACTTGGTCCCTGGCTACAATTTTGAACTTCAGTTCCAGCTTCAAACCCAATACTCCATTCACTGAACTGTTCTGGCTTTTAAAGAGATGCTAATACACATTTCATTGTTATAGTGAAGGCTAGAAGCAGGTTTATTTTTTGTAAAAGAACTTCTATTTTTATTCTTGAATACAAAATAGAAAGCAGCAATTTTGTAATACAACATAAAATGACAGAAAGGGAAACACATCATACATAATACCTAATAACATTAATAGGACTTAAAGGAAGCTTGTGTTCATGCAGTTCTGAAGAATCTCAAGACCGTGTATTGGAATCTACATTCCCTGATAAAAGGTTGAAGCAGTCATGACAGTTTTAGACTTCCTGACTCTTACTACAATTTCTTCTGCTACAAAGGAGTCAAATAACAACAGGTATCAGCCACATTTGCTCCTCCGTAAACAGGCTTAGGTGAAGCTGAGGCAGGCACTGTCTTTCTCTGGATCATCCTTTGTGGGGGGGAGGAGAGAAGTTCCTGAACCCCAATGAACAGCTCAGTGGTACTCATCCTACAACAGGCATCAGTCTCTGCCCTACCTTGCCTTTGATTTTTGTCCTGGGACTAACTTGTCTGCAACAGCCCTACAAGAAACTAGAGTGAGAGAGATCAGTTGTCAGTGGAAGGCCCTGCTATAAAGGCTTTGTTTAAGTTAGGAGATAAGCCTTTACTAGATCCAGAAAGCAGCTGTCATTTGTGCTATAGCTAGCCCATTCTGACCTTTGACAAGTTAGGGATGGTCTTGAAAGAAACCAACAGGATATTGGCCCATGGAAAGGGGAAGGAGCTGAGGCTGATGTGAGGTGCCAGGCTGAGGTGCAAGCCACCCATGGACAGTAGAGGGCATCTTTATGCTCTCTTAACAATACCGTCATCAGGCCAGTAGCTCATCAATTTCAGAATGATAGATTTCAGTCTAGCGCTGGTTGTTAGCCAACAGCTAGGCAGCAAGGTTAGACATTATGGGTATGATGACAAGACAGAAAATGTCCTTAGTTCCAATTGCATCTACAGAGTTCTGAGATACTGTGGTCCTGAGTGGGTGATGGACATACCCTTTGGTTGGGTAACAAAGGCAAATAAAGGAAAGCCAGAAACAAGGCAGTCAGTCCAATGAATGTCCTCCCCCCGCCACCCCCAGTGCTGAGAGCTGTTGTACAAAGAGAGCAATGATATTATTCATTAACAGGAATCTGCCATTCCAGCAGTGACAAATGGCCTCTCGCTGCCTTTGCATCAGCTCCTGTACAGATCATAAAGCATAGGGACAGCTTAAATATGGACCTGTTCAGCGCAGGCCATTGGGTGATCCGTCTTGGCGGCTATAATGCAGGTGCCGCCAGCTTCCCTCCAAATGAGCACATTTCCCAAGGCCGGGCGCGTATACTAGTTAGTTCCAGCATCTCATTGAGATTTCAGGATGAACTGTTTCAGCATCTTTAGCCTCGCTATCCCTGCTGTGCAGGGTCATCTGTTGCACACACATCACATTCTGGTCTGTTCTTGCATCTGCTGGGCCAGAATGTAAACTTATTTAAACAAAGGTAGGACTGGCTTTAGCCTTTGGCCGGATAAGGGGAAAAGGCTAAGTTGCTGCCCTGCCCCTAAACCACCCACCCGGTTCACCTTCTCTGTTCTCACCCCTCCCAGTGCACCACCTTCTCCATCCCACTCAGAAATCCTAGGGGTGTGGTTCCTTTCCTTAAGGTACCCTGGGTGCTGGGACCCAGGATAATCTCCACGACCACCAGATCTTGTTTTCTTCTTAGCAGGGCCTTGGCCCTTCTTTTTGGGCTACTATCTTTGCTATGCTGCAGTTTTGCAAACATTTGTGTTTGGGGGGTGGGGAATGCATATAGGAGGATTCCCTGGGTTTGAAAGGGGAAATGGGTTGCCTAAAACAAATGGCCCACTTTGAGAGACAGGGCCACTCTCTAGGCAGAGTAACCCTGGGTTGACCCCATCCATACGCACCCCTAAATCAATTGCATCTTATTATTGCAATATCAATATACAATATTCCAACAATAACAACATTGATTTTCCAGCCAGAGGTTGCACCTCAGCATGTTTTAAAAAGGAGGGAGCAAATAGCAGCCCTCATTAAAAATCTATAGATTGCCCCCTCCCACCAGCCTCCTTCCCCTCCCAAAAAGAGAAAAAGCAGTTTATATTCATTAGAGCTATTGAATATAAAGTAATATGTTTGTGTTGGACATTGGGGTAATGTGATAATCTGTCCGCATATCAGAGAGAAATCCACTTAGCAGCGCTGTCAGCTTGACAAGAAAAATGGGCCCATAAAGCTGGCAAATACATTGGAGAGAAAGAGCTAAGCATGTGCATGTTGTTTGTTGGGGGTGTTTCTGTGCCAGTGGACAGGCCTACAAAGGATGCCAATTCTGAACAAATGTGTGCCATTCTGCAGGACAGGAAAGTAGGTTCAGACATTAGGGAGTGAAGATGCTCAATTGTGTTACGTCTGTATCTTTATGGTTGTGGATGTTCCCTACTAGGCAGGCTTTTCTTTTTATGGGTACAGATTCAGCTAAGTTGATTACAGTGCCAGGTTGGCCTTCCTCTACCTTCTGCTTAAAGCAACCAAGTTTACCCTCCGCTGGCTACCAATGGTGCAAGTGCAACAGGAATCACTACAAAGCAAAGGTAGCAATATTGGCTGGATGGGAGCAGCTCCAGTACCAGATGGCTCAGAATTATTCACTGCTGTCTACTGAGCAAGGTAGCTTAGGTGTGGGCTGTGAGGTTTGGCTTGATTTTGTTCATTCTGATCTATTATCTCGTGTTTAACTCTCCAAGTTGGTCCTGTATGAATTTTTCTGGTGTAGGCCTTGAGTGCTGGAAAAGGAACAGAGCCCCAGTCCACCTCAGTTGTGGAAGGGGCATAGGATGGAGGGTCTTGATCTTTTCTCCAGGCATTGCAAAGGAACCAGCGAAGGGTGTCTTCTCAAAGTCTTTAATTTGTCCACAAGGAAGTATAAAAAATACAGGAGAGAGGAATTCCTGATGGTCAAAAACCCTTCAACCCAGCATTAAAAGGATGAGCATGAGCAGTAAAGCCATTCAAATTGGGGTGATGCACTAAACACTGCAAGAGCAAGCTGAATCAGACCTGGGTATGGTGCAGGGATTGTACAGCTACACAGAGTCAAATTGTGTAGATCTGACTGGCCCCTTTGGGATCAAAAGATTTGGTTTCTGTGGCCTACCCTACAAATACACCAAGAAAATATTGAAGCCTAGTAGTCTCTCTGACCATTTGGTCACATATGCTTGAGTTGGGAGAGTATCAATTCATTTCCTTGCACTGAAGAACTGATTCAAATGAAGACACCCTGGCATCTGTGTCAGCAAAGCACCAGTGGCTGCATGATCAGTGGCCTCTTACACTTAGTTGCCATTTTGTAGAAAATCCTTTTTCAAGGTAACAAGGAGATTTAGGAGATTTCATATGGCTAATAATTCCCCAAACAGCCATCTGATGGTGTTGTTTTAAAAGCTGCTTAGTTTTTTGCTTTGGAGTTTATGAAAATCTCCTGCACTAATATCCCGGGAGCCAGCCTATAATTGTGTTATTAAATCAATCGGAGCGGATTACATTGTAAAATCAATAAGCGGCTGTAATTGCATATTAGAAAGTTGTTCGGCTGTTGTTGATTTTTTTGTACATGGATAATTGTAATAAGCGTGTTTACCTTCGTGCTGATTTGAAGTCAGTCTTGCTAAATGACTTGTGGCAAGCGAGCTCTGCAGTGGCTTGTTAGGAGCCACCTGTCCCAAGTGTCTGGAACACATTTGGCACAGTCTAGGTTTAAAATGGAGGAGCACCAAGAGTGTCCAGGATAGGAAGACTACAGCTTGGCTTTCTTTGCGCTAGCACAGCCTGAGTAAAATTTGCCCAGAAAGGATAGCCCACAGAGTATGAGATCGGATGGCAAGAAATAGTTGTAAATAGTTGTATTGGGTTAGACATATAGGATACCGTGCTAGATAAACCCAGACAAGCCGACAATAGAAACCTGTTTCATATATCCATGTACATTATGCAGTAGCTGGTCACTTCATGACCTGTTCCTACTAGCCAAATCTACAAATTGCCTTCACTGAAAACTTTTTTTTAAGTATGAGACGGTGTGGGGCAATGTGAAAGTTCTGATTGTAGCATTTGATTTATGATGACTGTCACATGAATGAGTGATCATTTTATGTTAGTTATCAAACAAAGAACTTAATGTGTAAGTATCCAGCTAAATTCTGGGTCCTTTAGAGGAGATGAGTAACAACATAGCACCCACATTAGTACTCCCAGTTGATTGCTTCAGCTACTGGAGACCTAATTCATACCATCTGTATTTGAATCTGTTCATTGCGTATCTCAGAGCTCATTCTCATGTGAACTAACTGCCCCCTCTATTGAGATTCTATGTATAATAATAATAATGATGATGATGATGATGATGATGATAATAAAGTGAGTGAAGAATGTAATGCCAAGGGAGCTCCATGTGTCTCGACCCTCTGTAAGCTACTCTCATGCTTGTTCCAAAAAGGAGAAGAGAAAGTCTTGATACCTGTTCCATGTGTCAGAAGAAGTGCAAAATAGATCCAGGTTCCACAGGAAGAGACATCAGGGATGTGGCTTTTCTTCAAAAGGGGTGTGGTCATATTCTGTCTCTGCCTGTTCTCACTTCCAAACTTCAGAAACCACCTCTCCAGTACCCAAACCTAGATACAAAGCAGGCACATCACCGCTCTGTCCATACGCCTCCATTGATGTGGCTTTTAGCCCCACTGTATATGAGCAGTAGGCTGACTCTGAAGTTTCTCTCTCCTCAGATAAAGAGATCTCTCAGGAGAAGATGGACCCTACAGAACCAGGTCCATGCTTCAGTTCAACTAAGTCATCCATGGTTCCTCAGTTTTTCCTATAGTCACTAATACAATCTCTACCAGGGTCAGTTGTGCAGGCTTTCTTGGCCCCTACATGGTATTTCCACATTATTCCACTTAGATGGTGGGCTGCCTTTCCCCATAAAGTCCAAGAAAATTAACCCCTCAGGGATCTCCTCCACAATTCTGATTGATCCACCTGCAGTACACAGATTTCTCACAACTTCATTCTTTCAGCAGTAATAGCAGTCCTCTGGCACCCATTCACTTGAAAGAGTCACCTTGAAGACTGTCTTCTTTGTGATCTAAACAGCCACCTGTAGGTTTTCTGAACTGGGAATGTTCTCATTGAACAAGAACTTGTACAGTTTCCACCATGACAAGATGCCAGTGTGTCCCAACCCTGATTTTGTGGCTAAGACGAACATTTTCTGCAGGCCGTAGCTCAGTGGTAGAGCATCTGCTTTGCTTTCAATCCCCATACCTCCAGGTAGGACTGGGAATGTCCCCCATATGAAATCCTGAAGAGCTGCTGCCAGTCATTGTAAACAATACTGAGGTAGAAGGACCAATGGCCAGACTCAATATAAGGCAGCTTCTTATGTCCCTCTGTACTCCAGCACGGTCTGGATCTAGCAAAAGATTGAACTGGAAGACTTGCTGTGGTCTGCTATCCCAGTAAGCATATTGCCTTATTTCTACCAGCAAGAACAGGAAATTTGCATAAACAGCAAATTCATTTTGAATATGTTCTGGCTAAGCATGTGCTTGGTGTGTGTGAGGCTTGAGGCTGATGCAGTTTCTGTACCCCCACCTAATTCATTACTGGGGGTACCTTAAGCTCATAGCCAGAGCAAATGTAACAGTGGTGAGGAGGAAGATACCAAAAATGGCCTATGGTGATTCCTGTTTTGACTGTACTGTTTGAGACTACTCACACCATAACGTGCTCCATTGCATTGTGAATCTTCCTTTCACATAAACAGCTGCCTTGCAGATGTTTGTCTTTCCCCCCTAAACTAAAGCTGCAATCCTAATCCCACTTAACCTGGGAGTAAGCTCCATTGAATTCACTCGGACTTATTTCTGGGTAGATTGCATTGTAAATGGGTAAAGCTCTGCTCGTTACATGATCTGCTTCTCTGCAGTTCCTGTGATCATTGTTTGCACCTGTTCCCAGTCTGACTAAACTATGCACCTTGCTGTGTGCAGATTTTGATCACAGAATTTTAATTCACTAGTTTCTTTTGGTACAAACTTCTTAGTTTTTTTTAATGTAGCCATACAAACTCCTGTGTAGTTGAACACAAACTAGAATGCAGCAGAATGGCACCTGCTTTTCCACTTCCCCCAGTTGTGCTACCAGCATCCAGTAGATTAATCAGGATGAAGGTGGAGGGGGGTGTTTTGTGTATCTGTTGACACCTTCCCCAAATGCTCAAGTCCCTACAGTTTGGGCCAAGACTGCTTGGGTGGCAGCTTCCTGCTCCATTCGGCCCCTGGCGTTCATTCCTCAGTCGGTATGCCTGTCTCCTAGACAGTGAAATATGGCCACAATTAGCCCGGATACAGTTCAATTATGATAAACAGCGCTTGCACCCTTTAAGCCGTGATTAAAAGGCCTCCCCCCTTTGATAGAGAGACCTAATTTCACATTATTATCACTGCCGCTTGATTATAAAGCACTCTCTGGATTTACAGTTAAGAGACGGATGTGGAGGCGCTGCTTTATCATTTACACATCAGTAATGATGCAGCTGTCCTTCTGCCACAACATCCATTTACTAGCAGGGCTGTGTGTGTGTGTTCTGCTTCCCTCCCCCCGTCAGAGTGGCAGCGCCACCCCATGTCATCCTGGCCCTGCCTGCCACATGCAAGTGGGCAAAGTCACCCTTACGGTAACAGCGTGATGAATGGGCGCACACTAATGAAATGGAGACATCAAGGCGTGGGGCGAGGAAGAAAGAGTGCTGATGGGAGGCAGCGGAGCTGTCCCGAGTCGGAGGGGAGCGGGAAGAAGGATCGCCTCACCACCGTGTGCTGTCAAGGGAGAAATTACACATTTACTCTTGCTTTTTCTTAAGGAGACGGCCACCATAGATCAAAACATGGATTTACAAGCCAATTTTCAACATGAAATATAGACACCAAGAATCAATTTAAGCCTTGGTTCTATTTTAGCAAACTCTGCTTGCGTTTAGTCCCAGGTAAATAACGCAAGCCAGCCCAACTCTACTTCCTTGTTAGTTCAGAAGAGAAGGAGCTTGCTGCACTTACTGGGCCACCTTTCTGTCATCCTTCCAATATAAAGGTTGAGGAAAGGACCAAGAGTTAGACTGGAAGTAGTGAGGCCTGCAATAAACATCCACACCAAACACATACAGGAAAGCTTCATTTATGACTATTACTCTAATCAAGGCTTCTTTCTTGGACATAATCTGAAATACAACTTAGAAGCAAGTTTCTAGCCCTCATTGTTGGCTTTTGGAAAGAAAGGTGACCAGTTTCTGCTGCTATATCTGGAGGAAAAATAGAGATGAGGGGGGTTGCCACGAATTTTATTTTAGGGGATGGGGGGCAGAATCTTTGCCTTCCTCCTCTCTGTAGGTCACCAAATCATTGCCTCACTGGCTTTGCCAAAAAATTGTACTGCCAACTTGCAACAATTTTGTACTTGCCATAGCAAGCATAAAGTTGGGTGGCAGCAGTAACTATACTTCCTATAATTTTGTGTGCCATGCCCTTCATGGCAACCATTTTGTGGCTAGTGCCCCCCCCAAGCACTTCAAAATGTGCCCTTTGGTCCAAGAAGGTTGGTGACCTCTGCTCTAATGCTAGCTTTAGACTGTGTTTGTATTAAAAGTTTTCCCATAGGTTAGGGTTATTGTAGTAGACTCACTCTATGGTGGCTGCTCTCTATGCTTTGTGGTCAGCCTGGCAGCTAAGATAAGATGTGTATTATTCAACATTAGCGATCAACAGAATCGCTCAGTATTACAGAATTTTTCTTTTTAAAATGGGATGTGGCTCTGCCCTGCTCACAAAACTGACATTTTTCAAGAGGTCAATATAACCTATAGAGCTATAAATTCATACAAAAATACTCATTGTTAATTTGTTGGAATTAGAAAGTCCAAAATAACAACCTTTTTTTTGATGTTATAAAACAAATACAATGTAGGAATGCATGTGCTTTATATTCTCATTCTCTATATGTATTTTTATAAAATACAACAAGATGAAGGTCAGACAGCATCATTTCATTTGAGGAATTATATCAGGATTGTCTGATGCCACATTGCTCCTGTTTTGAAGAACTAGTTGTAGCATGATCTAAAGCAGAGGTCTTCAACCTGTCAAGAGTTGGCACCTATCTGATACTCCAGCTTAGCAACATAGAACTCGCTTCCCAGAGCTCATGCACCCAGGGGCACAGAGACTCGCAGAAAAAGGGTGAAGTCCAGTCCAGTTTGAGGAGGCAAAAGAGCACATGAGCAACACATACTCAGTTTCTAAGTTAGAAGGGGAGGAGGAGGTCCTTGCCCTCCAAAAAAAACCCACCACAGAATGATGGTGGCAACACTGCTGTAGCCCACCTAAAGTTGGGACACAATCTACTTGAGGATCACAACCCATCAGTTGAAGACCAGTGATTAAAGTGCATTCAACGTGACCACAGCTCAAGGTGGAGCCTGGACTATATTGAAGAGAGTAGTCTTAAACAGTGGGCAACAAAGCCTAGATCGGCTTACAGTTTCCTGCCCCAAGAGTGCTTTTGTAGGGCCATCCCAGATGCAGAGAATGTGCAGAAACATGCAGTTTAGTGGTAAATGTTATGTGGGACTTGATTGCGCAAAAGTTGTTTGGTAGGAGATATTCCAGTCACAGCACCCGAGTTGTGCTTCAGCTGCCTCGGATTTCTAGCTTGCTTTTGGGCTCAATTTAAAGTGTTAGAGTTAGGATCCAAGACAACTTAAAAACTGCCTTCTTCCATGTGAGCCTGCTTGAGCAGTCTGTTCAACAATTGAGATAGTACAAATTTAAGTGTCTCTGATGAAAAGGTGAGATATATTTCAAACAAATAATGTCACAGATACCTATTCCCAGCCGCAGTAGGCTGCTGCCAAGGGTGTGCAGTAGGGGGCACCATACTGTACTTTGGCAAAGGCTTTTCACGACTTGTGGCAGCAAAGTCTTATGATTCAGGTAGTGCAGGCTATTAAAATCTTCTGCATTTCAGAGTTCAGTGTGACAACACCTACAGCTTACACACACACATCCCTCTCATTGGTGGTGGCTAACCACTGCAATATGTGTGCTGAATAAATTCATTGTTGAGTCTCTTTCAAAGTTTTACTTACCTATAAGACATCTCCATATAGCGAACTTGTGGTGGACATTCCTGTTGCATCATGGGGGGACCCCAAGCAGTCAGCAGCCTAAGCCCATTGGCCTCAAATGGGGTAGGGAATCTCCAGCCCATGGGTAAACTTACCTTGCCACCCTTCCCATTTGGCCCAGCATTTTGGAGCAGGTAAGGGTGAGACTTCAAAGGAATAATCATGAGTGGGAGCTCACCTTGCTCGAGGAAGGGGAAGTTGTTTCCATTCAGTAGAAACCATTTCTTCCTCGCAGTCCTGCTCTTTGAAGCAGCTCTGCGCTGCTCCTTTAAACCTCCACTCTTCAGAGGTGCAAAGGAGCAATGTAAAGCTGCTTGCAAAGGGCTTTCAAACAGCCCCATGCTTTATTTTTATTATTATTATTATTGTTGTTGTTATAATCCTACTCTTCCTCCCAGGAGCCCAGGGCAGCAAACAAAACACTAAAAAAAACTCTAAAACATCTTTAAAAAAAAAAAATGAAGTCCCAACAAGTGCATCATCCCCTGACATTATTATGGTGGCATGTGATTGACAGATGGGCAGCCTCATCCACCTGTCAAATTTGGCACACCACCCAGAAAAGGTTCCCCATTCCTGGCCTCAAAACCTCCTCCTCTGGGAGCAGCAGCTATGAGCTGGGCCTTGAGAAAATGCAGTTCTTGTGGAGTTTCTTGTTGGTCATTGCTGCTACTTGGTATGAGAGCGGAGTATAGCACTGTCTCTTTGAACAATTAAAACCAGGCATTAGCCTATTTCAGCAAACAGTGGTTGCTAAACTTTACCCACAAGTGCAGAACAGAGATTTTTTTATACCTAAAAAAATAGCTACTCTAGTTGTTAGCAAAGAGGGGAACTGTAGAATTGAATCAGAACATAACCGACTTTATTGGCAGAATGCAACATAACGATCTACTTCCTAACATTGCCACAGCCAGGAAACTTAAGTAGGGCTGAGGCAGCAATAAGAACCATATGCCATGCAGTTGTATTGCCATGGTACATCCAGGGTGTTTGCATGTGTGCACGCATAAGCACACATGCCTGTGACAAGTCGGCATTTGTGTATAGATTGTTGTATGCATATGGATGTAGAGTACATATGGGATGATTTTTTTAAAACATTTTTTACCTGTGAGATTCAACATGACTCTTCTCAATCTTTTTCTTTCTCTGCCTGGCAGATGACTGCAAGAACATTGCCAACATCATGAAGACACTGGCTCACAGAGGGTTCATCTTCAAGCAGACCTCCAAGCCCTTTTGATCTCCGGGGCCGGCCAGACAGGGCTGCATGCGGCCGGCTCCTGCTACATGGGTGTGATGGGCTGGAGCATTCGAACGACAGAAAGAGGACAGAGGAACGAGCAACCCCACGACTCCGTCAGTTTTGCTGTTCTGCCAGTAGAGGCTGTATATATGGAACTGGAATCTCTGTGTAGGCCTGACGTGACTCCCTCTCTGGGGCCGGCTGCCTGCCCGGCCTGGCCCAGCCTGCAGCCCCCTAGGGCGCTTGCTCCACATGGTTAGAGACGTAGATTGTTTTCCCTTTTGTTGGCTTCCGATTTCCATTTTTCTCTTTCTGCCCACATTTGCGCCTGTAGCAAGCCCGTGGCGCCATGTTTGGGCTGCTTGCCCGTACTATTTTGAGTCCAGTATCTCAACAGCCACGGTCAAGCCCCCCCTCCCCTTTTCCTGTGTGAATCTGTTACTGTGTCTCCTGCGTGTCAGCTAAATATTGACTGAGCAGCATCCGGACAGCCCCCTTTTTCTTTGGCAGGCTTCTTCCCTCCTTCCCTTCTGTTTTAAATAAACACTAATCCTCTGATTCCTTCTGTATGTGACTGATGAAGCTCGGCTCTTTCTGTTCAAGGTAAAGTGCCTGTATTCCCTGCCCACCAAGAACCACCTATCTTCCTGGGACTTCATTCAGCGGCGGCTATCATAGGCCGGAGCATCCTGGCTGATGCTCATCACCCTGTACAGCATTTCTTGAACCTTGATCCCTTGCTTGTCCCTCCTCAGAATGTGGGGAGCCCTACTGTGCATTCATCCAGCACTTGTGCATGGCCCCCATGGAGCATGCAGTCCATTGCAGGCAGTGGGCATGCCCATTACTGCTAGCCCAGCAGGGGGTTGTGCTCCCAACCTCAATAACCAGCAGGGATCTGCAAATTGACTGAAATCAGTTATTCCCCTTTTCTAAACTGGCCTCCTTTCCGTTCCACAATGGCTGCAACTAGTTTGTTGCTTGAGAGGTGTGACCTATTCTTCCTCTCCAATTCCCATAACCTTGGACCAGTGTGGGAGGAAGGAAATATAGAACGAATCACCCTCTCCCAGCTCAGTATTTTCCTGAAACCTTCTGCCCTAGCTTTTGCTGAATGGATTCCCCAGGTGGATAGGATCCACCTGCCACCTACCTGGGAGCCACACCACAAGGGCTGTGCCCCATGCGGCAGTCAGGCTGTGAGCTGATACAGGCACTGGGCCTTACCGGTAAATAATGCATGGTGTGTGGATGTTCCAGCTGAACCCAACCTGACCTCCTCATTGGCTCGTTATTCCCATCCTTGCTGTAAATGTGCCACATGAATAAAGTTTGGGGGAAAGGAACTTGGCTCCTGGTGTGCTGTAAGGGTGGGCTTGACCAGCAATATCAAACTGGGTGCACTACTAGGTATACTCCCCCTTTTCCCAAGTACCCACAAGAGCTGGCAGCCTCTGCATAGATGTTTCACCCACTTTAATGGATTTGCTCTCTGGGACTGTTTCATGACACTGGTGTCTTGTACATGCCTGTGAGAAATTCACCCACACATTTCCACCTGTAGCTTACCCAGTGGCCGTTTCCTTAGTTCTTCCCTGTGGGAAGTCTCTTGAGGAAAGGTAATGCTGGCCTTCATGCTCTTACATTACATACAGCCTCTTGCCTTGCACTCTATACCACTGGTGGTGAACAACCTCAGTTAAGGCTGGGAGGCCATTTTCTCCAAGCCACTTTCCCACAACTGACATAATATGTGATGCAGCTGCAAAGAAAAAGCAGAAGCCTTAAAGTGCAATCCTGCTTGTTCCTTAGGAAGAGGGGCATGTACTTGGTGTCTTTTAAATGCAGAACTCTCAAGTGAAGCTGAGCCCTGCTGAAAGTGGGACTTAAAGCCTTTGCCAATCAGTGGGCACTACTAGAATGTTTTTGTGCCTTCTGTTTTAACATTATTGAAAGGCCTCTGGGTGAAATGAGGATCCTGAGCTTGCCAAATATTTACATCTGATCTCAACTTGTTCCACAGTCAAAGGTGGTTCACACACAAAGTGCTTCAGCTACCCAGGCCACAGGAGAGCCCTTCCCTACTACATAAATAATTTGCAATTCGAAGTGGTGCTCACAGAGGGCACCACACAGGTATAGACACTGGTCCTCATTACAGTTTATGTAATAGCTCATCCTTTTCTCTCCATTACCTATGACAATATACAATGTATCGCAGAGAAAAGCCTGGCACTACACATTAAAAAAATCATGATTCATTTTAAAGAAGTCAAACTTGAACATGGAAAGCCAATGCATAATTACCAAATGTTTGTTTAGCGCTACATGACCTAAGACAGCTTATGCACCACTGAGAACCATCTTTTATGATTTAGACAACAATGACAAATGGCAGATTAAAAACTACACAAGCTGCTTGGAGAACACACTAATTGGCTCCTTAACTTAAGACAAACCCAAAATAAATCACTACCTCTTTCTTTTTTCCTGCCCACTGTAGTAATACAAAGTTTTTCGGTCTGCCCCACTTGGAGTCACCTCTCTCTTTATTGCAGCACTGCAGGAGGCAATCATCTTATTGACCCTTTGTCTTCTGTGCCCTGCCCTCTACCTGATCATCCAGGCAGCAGGATTTGCAGTGGGGGCATACAAGCTAGAAACATAGTGTTTGCTGAAGCCAAGCAGCAGTCAGCAAAGCCTGTGTTAACTATCACCCACTGAAGCCTTTCAGGCCAGGCCATTCTCACTTTGGAAGGTTTGCCCTCAAAGGCATGAGAGAATGTAACAGAGTCTTTCCTACTTCAGGTTAGGGACTTGGGATCAAAGGTCACATGGATTTTAATGGCTCCCTCTGTGTAATCACCTGATCAGTTTTATTGATTCGCTGTCGATGGAGTCATCTAATTAGTTTTCTATGAAAACGAAGAACTTGGCCTTTGACCTTTCTTTCTGCCAGCAAGAATGTAAATCAAAGGGTGTTGTCATGCACTATCGATTCCCAGTTGCACTTGAAGGGGACGGTAGAGCATGAGTTAGGCCTGACAGCAACAGGCCAAAAGTGTCATAGCCCTCTTCCAGCATGTATCTGATGGAAGATGAATATTTGAAAGGGGCTGGGGGAAGTGCAATCCAATGATTAAAATAGTCAGCAAGATGGGGAGACTCCAGCCCAGACTGGATACCTCATAGGTTAATACTCAATATTCAAGTTTTCTTTACCTGCTAAGGTAAAGATTACTTGCACAGTTAGGAGCTGTTGCCCTTCTCGAGGGTATCACTGGCTTCACTGTGTGTGACTGAAGTCTCAGGGAGGGCTGACCGATCTCTTTCTGCCAAAGAAAAGGGTTATACCTAGAGCTGTGTACTTTGCACTAAAAAAAACCCCATCAAAATTTAATCTGGAATGCTTCACCTTGTCTGCATTATGCACATGTGCACATATTTGCTCATTTTGCATAATTTATTCTGCTAGTCAGGAGGGGTAAGGAACTATGCAAAACACTCAAAGTTCACAATCTGATCATTGGAAGTCCTGCTAAGCCCTCCCCTGGCTTCAGAAATGTCACCAGTGATGCTCACACACTTTGAAGGAAACCTTGTAGCTCATGGGCTAGCAATTACTTTCAGGAAGCTGAATTCTATCCTCGATACCAAAACACTGATTTTTCTGCAATTGTATACACAGGCTTAGTTATACTGACTTGACTATCCAACCTTACACTATCATCCCAAACCTTTATAGATAAAGCTGAGCCTAGCCATGCTTTTTTGAAAAACTAGCAGGCATACAGCTGCCTACTCCATTAGTCACTAAGCAACACAAATATCCAACATTAGGCCCCTCTAGATGATACAAGACATACTGACCTGCATGCAACGGGGTGCAACATGAAAAGACCTTCAAGGAGGCTGCAATCCTAAACATACTTACTGAACAAAGTGGAACTTACACAAAGGGTTACCCTGTTAAAGAGCCTATAAACCTACTTTTGGATATTCAAAGAAAGAACTCATTACACTAGGTATGTTCATAAACACAGTAGCATAGAATAATTTGGCTAGTCTTAACAGATCTGAGAGGGTACCTCAATCTACTTGAGAGGTGGGAAACGTAGGGATGCAACATTTAATTGGTTAAATTAACTGATTTTAAAGTACAAGGACTTAACCAAAGCTCAAAAGAACAAGCACCATCTTAGCAGAGGCATTGCCCCATCTCAGCTTAAGAGGAAATGACCCCTGCAGTGCACGAATGCCATAACTTAAAATACAATATAGTGGGGGGGTTGTCTTCAGGACTATTGTTTAATTCATATGCAGTGCACACGAATAAACCAACTTTTCTTTAATCAGATGAAACCCTGAAGGAAACAGGAACTTTGATTTGAGGACGTCGCCTAGGACATTCTGTAAGTGTAAAGCCAGAAAAATGTTCCAGTGGGAATGGAGTTCGTGTGAGAATTAGCACTCAAGTAGTGGCACCAAAGAAGACTATGCTTCAATAGTGGCACTGCAGAAAGCGAAAGACATTAGATGTTCCAGACTGAGCTATGTCTATCTTCTCCTGCTAAGATTGTTGTTAACATAATCCAGTCTTCTCTGCAGTTATGAGATAATTGCTCTTACACAGCATTACACCAGGTAATCTTAGAAAGGTTTTTGTCTCTTTCCCTCTCACATCCTTCATATAAACTGTTATAATCCTGAAGGCCTGGCTGATGATCTACCCCAACTAAGGAGCAATCCAGACAGAAACAGCAGCTACCGCCATACAGGAGCTGCTCCCCCCCGCCCCCGGGACAGATTCAGATTATGGCAAAAGAGCTAATGGATTCTGTATTTATAAAGAAGGTTACAAAAATCAGACACAGGAAAAACAACACAATAACCACAGCAACAACCAATATGAAGTTGTTATACAAGTAAGTCCAACCCCTTTACCTGGGGCAGCAACACCCTTTCTGGAGCAGGAGAGTGCAATGTGACTGTAGGAACCCTACAGCATAAAGGTCATTGTCACTGTACAGGGAAAATGCAGCCATCGTGCCCCTCCAGTCAGTGTCCTGTTCCCCACCATCCAGGAGCTAGGACTTCATGGTGCTCATGGCTTCTTCACCTTTTTGACAGACGATGAGCTGGAAGCAGATTCCCTGCGCTTTCTCTGTTGCAATAAGCAAAAGTGAAAGATGTTAATAGAGATCAGATTATCAGGCAAAGAAGCCCCTACTTCAGTGCTAGATGCAACACAAAAACTACAGTATTTTCTAGAACCCTACCGAACCCAAGGTATCAGGTATGTCCAGACAGGTAGTTCAGGAAGAAAGCTACCACACAACACCTGAAAAAATTCAGGCACAAGTATGGTCCTTACAAACCCCGGAAAGGAGGAACCTTGAGGCACATGAAGTTTGCTTCTTATTTACCAGAAAATGGAGACAGCCAGTCTTATAAATCACTCTAGTGACAAACCTAAGGAAGGGATGGATGGAGGAAGAAAGTTCTGGTGCCAATCCCATGGTATGGGGCACACCTTTCCAGAGCCAATATTTCTAGATTGGACACATTTGAGGGAGGAGTCAAGGGGACACAAGTCTGCCTGAAGCCTGCATCAGAACAGATGAGTGTTTAACAAGACTGGCTGATGGAAATTGTGCCTAAATCATGAAAATCATGCCTAAATCAGACCCTTCCCAACAGCACACAGAAAAAGCTCAATCCCTACTGCCTTATCAAGGAGCTAGGAGTCAAGGATTTCTGTAGTGCCTGAGGTTCGCTCAGCGGTTTGAAGCCAAGAGATCAACTGGGAGAGACAGAACAACAGAGAGAAATGAGAAACAGAACATCAGTAGAGAAAATGACCACAGAAATAAAATGACCACAGAAATAATCAAGGAACACAGGCAGCTTAAGGCCAATGTAGGGAATGAAAGGCATTTTAAAAAACCAAACTCCTTTTCCAGACCTATGGTGAATGGAGGGAAGAAATTAAGATGGGAACACAAGTTACCATCCTCCCCCCTCCTTTGCATGTTTTTAATGTTTCAGCCATAAATGATCAAGAACGTGTATTAGTAATGAAGCCTTCACACTTCTTGGGGATGCACCCATCCTCCATGCTTGATAATGCATGTCTGAAATAGGAACCCACAGATGATTCCAGGAGAGCTGCCTTTGGTGGCTTTGATTAGTGGGGAATCTGTACCACTTCATTAACTGGTACCCTATGAAAAACAGTGTCTAGTATTTGGGAGATGAGGACCAATGTTACATTTAAAACTGCCAGCCCAACCTGGAAACAAAGGAATGGAGGCTTGAACACTTCCCAGTGAGGCTGCCGAATTAATGGGGATGAGCGCATGTGTTTGATAATCTTTATATGGCAAAAGAGCCATCTTTCAAATATGTCACAAATTCATATTAATCACCTTCCCTAGCTTAGCTCTGTCCGTCGCCGTGGGCAAAAACAGAAAGTGTCTGGTTAGAAAAAAATGTTCTACATTATAATTTACAAGAGCCTGGGAACCTGGCTCACTGTTAATGGAAAGGAATGATTTTAAAATGAGAAAATATATATTATAAAACACACGTATCATGATACAGATACACATTTATATATACGCGCAAGCGAGCTTTCTAACTCCATCTGGAAGGGATGTTTGATGTTAACAATGTAACTTCTCACTTTCAAGCAGGCTCAGAAAACAAGGAGCCGGCAGGAGTTCAGATAAAGGCAGCTTAAAAGTCAAATGATTCTGACTCTGAACCTGAGACTTCTTAGAGGCAAGGTCCTTTCCTTGTCCCATTAATGGGCTGACTTGTGAGCCCAGGAACAAAGTGTGCTGATGTGAGGAATTCTGAGGAGAGTCAACTCATTATGGATGGGCAAGTGGAGTCTGAGTTGCACAAATCAAAGGCTCTAATCTGGAGTAACTGGCTGCAGTTCTGCTTGGAACTAATTTGTTCCAAGTTATACTCACCTTTCACCCCTCAAAGACCGAGAGTAGCGTTCCTCCTGGGTCAGCAGAGCAGTGTTCTGGGGTGTGTGTGGGAGAGAGGGCTCCCTTCACTGCTGGCTGCCAGCAGGGGACATAACAACATGCCCAGAGCTGTTTAGCCAAGACTGGGGTGCACTGGACTGGGTTAGAAAGAGGATGGCAGGCAGGCAGGCGGCCAAACTCTGAGCCCAAGAAGGTGGGTATTCTCTGCTAATTTTTTCCTGGCTGCAGTGAGAGGGCAACGTAGCACTAACTTCTCAAAATGGGGGGAGGTGATACCACAGGACTTGGTCCTGGGCCCAGTGCTCTTCAACATTTTTATTAATGACTTGGATGAGGAGATGCAGTGAATGCTTATCGAATTTGCAGATTATACCAAATTGGGAGGAATTGGGTGGAAGACAGAAACAAAATTCAAAGGGATCTTGATACGCTGGAGCATTGGGCTGAAACAATAGAATGAAATTTAACAGGGATAAGTGCAAAGTTCTACACCTAGGAAAAAGAAACCAAGTGCTCATTTATAAGATGGGTGATACTTGGCTCAGCAATACAACATGCTAGAAGAATCTTGGAATTTTTCTTCATCACAAGCTGAATATGAGCCAATAGTGCAATGTGGCTGCAAAAAAGGCAAATGCTATTTTAGACTGCATTAACAGAAATAAGAGTTTCAAATCACATGAAGTACTAGTTTCCCTCTATTTGGCACTGGTTAGGCCTCATCCACCACACTCTAAGAAGGATGCAGACACTGGAACAGGTACAGAGGAGGGCAACAAGGATGGTCAGGGGACTGGAAACAAAGTCCTATGGGGAGAGACTGAAAGAACTGGGCATGTTTAGCCTTGAGAAGAGAAGACTGAGGGGAGATATGATAGCACTCTTCAAGTACTTGAAAGGAGGGCCAGGATCTCTTCTCAATCGTCCCAGAATGCAGGACATCGAATAACAGGCTCAAGTTACAGGAAGCAAAATTTTGAGTGAACGTTAGGAAAAACTTCCTAACTGTTATTTAGAGTGGTACGACAATGGAACCAATTACCTAGGGAGGTGGTGGGCTGTCCAATGCTGCAGCCATTCAAGAGGCAGCTGGACAGCCACCTGTTAGGTATGCTCTAAGTTGGATTTCTGCATTGAGCAGGGGGTTGGACTCAATGGCCTCATAGGCCCCTTCCAACTCTACTATTGTATGATTCTATGATTCTAAATGCCTTGTGGTGTCATACGTGGATGCTTGAATACTAGGAAACAAAGAAAAAGAACAGAAACCAGTTGAGAACAGTCATTTCAAGCCAGCTGGAGACTTTGTACTTAAGGAGTGTATCCAAAAAACCTCCCTACGTGAAAGTAACAGATCTAATGAGAATCTCTTGCATGAAACAGTTTGAATCTTTTCTATAACAAAAAACTAAAAGAAGCACAATGCCTGACTACAACAAGCATCTTAACATAAGAACATAAGAACATATGAAGAGCCTGCTGGATCAGGCCAGTGGCCCATCTAGTCCAGCATCCTGTTCTCACAGTGGCCAACCAGGTGCCTTGTTCAGAAACATTGGCACATAGTACTGGACTTACCAGGATGTCAACAACCCTATGGTTTTCACATGACCCATAAACCTTACAGACAAATTAGTCCACTCAGATATTTTGTTTGTCTCCTCATTCACATGACCCCACTGGACATCACAAGTGTGGCCATTTTGCTTGTTGTATTCAGTCCCTGGAAATTAAAGAATTCATTCAACCAACTGACAATAGGAAATTTATACTGAAGTTTTTTATTAATTATAATTCATCCTATATCATTTATGTAATCAGGTACCCAGGTCTCAAATTATATATTTGTCAGACTACTTAGAGAGTGAAAATCACAGAACACAAGTCTTAAGATTCGTAGAGGTAATTTAGAAGCTCCTTTAACTACACATTTTCTGGAGAATAATCACAAACCTACTGATTTAAAGTTTTTTGTTATAGAAAAGATTCAAACTGTTCCATACAAGAGATTCTCATTAGATCTGTTACTTTCATGCAGGGAGGTTTTTTGGATACACACCTTAAATACAATGTCTTCAGATGATTTGAAATGTCATTTCTCAATAACAGCACTTTATTCCTGCCTACCTGGTTCCTGTTCTTTTTCTTTCTGTTTTGTTCATATACTGGGGACCTTCTTTTTTGTTTGGTTGCTTGACTACTAGACCATCCCCCTTGCAGAACTACAGATAACAGCTGGTACCCACTTGCCCTTTTACCACTGAACTAGCCTCCCAAGAGAAATATGTAAATAGTTGTGGAAAGAACAGTCACCCCTAAGGAGCTAGTCCTTCAGGTCCACATCACTGTCCAGCAATATGGCTGCTATTCACAAATGGTTCAAATGCCTGAATACATTACTTGGGCAGAGAGAACTTGTGGGAGGTGGGTTTGTTGTTAATGCAAGAGACAGTGGGTAGGCGCTGTTGCATTCAGGAGAGGGAGAAGACAACTGGAAGCCAGAACTTCTGGAAAATGCCAAATCTGAATATGCCGGGAACATGATATACGTCTCCACATCTGCAGCGGACACATGCTAGGGATCCATAGTGCATATCCCTGTGTTGACAAGAGAATTTGGAGATGTGCATAATCTTTTATTTGTTCCCTACAGGAACACAGTATAATAATAGAAGAAATGGCTGCCAGGTTAAAATACTAATCAGCCTTCACTCTGCATGTGAATGTTGGGTTCTACTGTGGTCTTATCTTTTATTCGTAACATGGATTGAAAAACGGCCACACTATTAGAGCTGCTAGCTTTTAGGGAGAGCATGCCCTTTGTTTGTTATACTTTTACACTTTCCCACAAAGGAGTTCAGAATGACATTTTAGCCAAGCAACAATCCTATGTGGTAGACAAGTCTGAGAGATGCTAATCTTGCCCAGATCACCCAGTGAGCTTCAGAGCCAAACAGAGATTTGAGCCCAAGTTTCCCATGCCCAAACCCACAACAAGGGCTCCCACGTTCAAAAATGGCAGAAAATTATCTCTCGCTGAGCATCTGTTTAAGCCAGTTGTTTACGCAGATGTTGTCATAACCAAAGAACCAGGCAGTGGGAAAAATACCTTAGTCATGGAACTGAGTGGTTCTATTACCAAATAACTCCCCACAGCAGCAGAAACAGCTCCCTGAAAGGCAGGGAGAGAAACACGAACTGGAAACAAAGCAGGGTTATCTGGACCCTAATTTAACAGCTCTTTACTAAAGAATAATGAAATTCTTCCGTTTTCTCCCTTTCACTGAAAGAAAAAGCAAGCTGGGTTCAATGATCCAGCCAAGATTTTCCATAAGGGTCTTGGACATCCTCTCTTCCTCACCTCTCACTTGGGTGCCAACCTCATGGAAACTGGCAGGCAATGAAACGACTCTTCTTACTCTCATAAAGCACAAAAGTGGTAAAAACCCACGGATATGTAGAACAGCACCCTCCTCTGCAAGATGTTGCCAGGGGATTCCATGCAATACCCCTTCCCCAAACTGGCAGAGGAAGAGTCCTAGTGACATCCTCACCCAAATTTAAAAACTCCACAACACCCATTTCTATGACTGGCAGCCCTGTCGTTCCACTCCGATGACACCATTCCCCCCACCCTCCCTCATCCTGGCAGCAACAGTGAACCTCCCTGAGGTGCCCCCCTCCTGCTGGGTGGAATTTCTCTCCCCTCCAAAGACAGCATAAAGTGGTCACAGTGTGAATGCGCTTGACCTTTTGTCTTGGACTAATCTAATTGTGTCGTCTTTGTGTAACCAGCCAGTAAAGGTCAGAGCTGTATTTAACAGGGGGGCCCTTTAGGTACCAAATTTGCCTTGCAGTGAATTAACTTGATTATATTTCTTTCAAATATGCCAGAGCCCAGGTCACATTAACCCTCTTGCTGCTGCCTTCGTTCTCTTTTGTTCCAAGCGTGGAGTTGGAAGAGAACAGCACCAGGGGCATGGATAAGTGCAACATTTTGCAGACAGGCACACATTAATGAAAAAAATGAGCTGCTACTCAGAATTCCACGTCACCTTTAGAGCTGACAGAGAATGTTTCTTCAATATCAACAAAAGAAAAGTAATTTTGGTAAAGATCTTGTCACACTGCTGTGTCAACATACTGGGTCAGCCGTTATGCTAGGAGCAAGAAGGTCTGGGGCCAGCTGACTAACAACCTGATCACAATCACATTAAGCATAAGTAACTGGACTTGTCCCATTTGCTCCACTGGAACAAAGGCACAGAACCTTGAAGCAGAAGCACATGAACCTTCACAGTGACCTTAAAAGGTCTTGATTTGCAGTGATATTGTTTCAAGAAGGCCAAAAGATCTGCTGTCATTCCACACAACCTTGTAAAGTCTTCATCCTGTACTGCTGAATATCTGGAGAAAATAGCAGGAGCGTTGGGGATGCCGACACCAATACCTACTCACCGAATTTGGTGTGAGGGGGGCCCCCACCACATCAATGATCTGTTCCCTTGCATCACCCTTGCCCTCTTCAGTGCACAAGCCTGACGGTCCATCAGCATGTGAGCCACCATCTGTGCTGGGCCCTGTGCTGCCTGCTTTGGCCAGGGCCTCATAGCGGTGTCGCAACATCTGCAGCTCATATTCACAATTTGCAAAGGCTTGCTTGAGTTCATATAGGAGCACTAGATCACTGCGCAACTCATTGAACATCTGGACAATCTCTTCTGTCGGCATCGGGTTCAGATCTGGAGGAGGCAAGAAGAGAAAAGGTAAGCAAGGGACCTCTGTCTCCTGCCAGCTCCAATGCCTGCCTATTCCTCTAGAGACCTTGCTTCAATCCAAGCTAGATGTAGCAAGAAGCACGAAAGAGCTGAGTATGTTGGGCCCTTCATTGCCCCAGATGAAGAATAAATGGGGAGCTTGCCTTCATCAAACTCACTGCCAAATCTTCACAAATATGTCACGCCAGGGATGCAAGGACAGTCTAGATGCCAGTTGGTCCTCAAGGGATGGCATTAATTAGACAACCCCATTTGTTACACTACCAGCTGGAGCCAAGCAGCCTTGCATTCTCTGAGTCAAGGAAGGCTCCTGCCTTCCCTACGCAGGGCTGGCCAAAGATGAGGGGTGGATTTTACCCCCTTAGCCAAAAATGAAAGTCGCTAGTATGTTGAAGGAGCTCATGACATGCCAGGCAGGTAGTGTAGGACCCTTCTAAAAGAGTAGCAACAAGGAAGCCCAAGAGCCAGGCAGAGTCTCACAGACAATGGCCACTAACCCCTTTCATAGTACCTCTCCCTGCACGAAGAGGTTTGCCTCCTTAATACTGGGCTGTCACTCTTGATGGCTTAAAGAACCCAAACCAGAGAGAAAGAGACAAAAGACTCTGTTCAAATACTTTTCTACTGGGAGGAATTTGGGGAGGGAATCTTGTGCATCTTCTTCCGGCTTCTACCCCTCTGCTTTTTTTTTTTAAACAAAACACATAAGATATTATTTTCAAACCCATTCACACAGTGTTATTCAAGGAACTGGCTGTATTACTAGGGGGAAAAACAGCCCCTCTCGACTACAAAGGCTTTGCTCCATGGGTCTCTCCCTCTCTCTCCCTGCCCTCTTTACTCACCTACTCCGAGTTCCACCAGCATCTGCTCCAAGGCTTTAATCTTCTTCTGTCCCACGGAGCTCGGCAGTTTCATCTGGAATACAAAGGTAACAGCCACACAGCTCTGAGCTAGCCCTCACTCACAGCCGCCTAGTTCAAACGGCAAGGGAGCTTTGCTTTTTATAGTGCACGGGGAAAAAAGCAAACCAAAGAAAGAAAGAGAGAAAAAGGAAATCAAGTGCTGGGAGAGGGAGGCAGAAAGAAGGCCTGAAAGTTTGCAGATGAGGGCCAAGGGCAGGGACTGAAAAGCCTGGTCGTGAGGGCTTTTCAGTTCCTCCTGGTGCCAAGATGCGGAGATGCATCGCTTTACAGCTTCCACGCGCAACTGAATTAACAACAAAAGTTCTGCTCCGCTTCGAACCCTCTCCTGCAGTGCCCTGCCCATCAAAGAGCTCAATTACACAGCAGCTAATGTGCGACGCTGCCCTACTTTACTTGCTCTTGCCAGCCTGATTAGACTCATGCACTAACAGACTTCCTTCTCCCTTTCCCTGCCGAGCCCAGAGCCGTGGGATTCATTTACAGAGCCGGTTTTCTAACAAAAGACGCAAAGAGGCACAAAGAGCACATACACTAGCTCAATTGGCAGAAGTGTGAACACACATTCACATTGGAGCTGAGGGGGCCATGGGGAGCAAGGACGTATTAGGCAGGGGCAGGGAACCCAAGCTGGGCATGAGATCATATTTAGCAAAAAACCCTCAGGACAACCCTATCGGCAGGAGCAGCTCAGAACAAGCAGCTAAGGAAAGTACAAAGACCTCAGGCATAATTTCATGTGGGAAATGGGTCCTTGAGCCTATAAGGGAAACCAGCCAAGCTAACAGCCTTCAAACACTCCCTTTGGGCTTACAGTCAACCAGAGTGTAACAAGGACTACCTGGCAAGGTCCTCCCACTTGCCCTGTTCTCACCTCTTTTGCCTCTTGCCCTGTTCTCACATCGGCAGAAACCAGGTCCCTGTGCCAATGCTCAGACAGTTTCCAGGGTTAGGCTGGTGCCCCTTGATTCCTCAATACGAAATAGAGATATCAGCCTCTCCAACAGGCTGCTTCCAACTCATCAAGATTTTGGAAGAGGGAACCTGGAAAAACTTCCCAGCTGCTTTCAACCTCCGATCAGTTGTATAATTTAGAGCAGACTCACGTGACCAATTCATAGGAGGATTATTGGGTGGAACACAACACAAAGGCTTTAAGACTGCCAACACATTACAGAGATTTCAGGTGACTGGGCAATCAGTTACATCTTGTGAATAACAAGGTTGTGTGAAATCTCTACAGTTACTCACACAGATCAGCCTCATCTAAATCTGAAGGGATCAGCTGCAGCGGTGAGAGGGAAACCTATTTCTACTGGCTGCCAAGATAAGCCAATCAGAGGAACTGGTTTCAGGTATGACACTGGTCCTGAAACAATTGTAAGGCAGCAATGACTTTTGCTTTCTCTTAGCCATTACTGCTCCCCATAGTGCCCATCCCTTTGCAGTAGGTTTTCTAACTGAGTCATAACTCCAGAGGAGTTGTGAGGAATTCCCAAATCTGCAATGGGCAGGAAAGGGTTCCCTTACTTAGAACATCAACCTGAACTTTGTGGGATTCCACAGTCCGCTACAGAAGCCAGAATGAGATGTCTAATGGGATTCTGAACGTGTCAGCAAGGGCTAACAATGAAACACGATATATCAGATTCTTAACCATTACATGTGGTTCGGGCTTAGGGCGGTATATAAATTAAATTAAATTAAATTAAATAAATAAATAAATAAAATGGTACTCTGCTTTAGGGAACACCATATCCTCATAAGAGTATACTATTTCATTACATCTTCTTTTGAGATTTTTGCTTTGTGCTACCCAAAGCCCTCCTGTTTCTCTTCCTCTTTTACCCCCATTTTACGTCATTCCTGGTTTTAAGAGGATCTCAGAGAACTGGTGTACCATAGTGACTAAGAGAGTGAGCTACAAATCAGCAAATTCCCAGTTTGAATCTCACCTCCGCCATGAACTCATTAAGTGTCCTTATTTATTTATTTATTTATTATCATTATTTTTACCCCGCCCTTTTCCCAAAACTGGAACTCATGGCGGCTTCCAGATAAAAGCACACATATAATTAAAAACATACAAAAGTCTAGATTAAAATCAAATTAAACAATTTACAGTATTAAAACCATTCATACATACAGTTAAAATAATCCAAACTCAGTTTAAAATAATACAATTAGACCATAGCAATGCAGCACCCTTCAAGACCTGTCCTTAACAGCTTTCAGTTCCAAAGGCTTGTTGAAATAAA
Source organism: Rhineura floridana (assembly GCF_030035675.1). Lineage (NCBI taxonomy): Eukaryota > Metazoa > Chordata > Lepidosauria > Squamata > Rhineuridae > Rhineura > Rhineura floridana. The sequence goes on along the minus strand of NC_084485.1, from coordinate 82,036,461 downwards.
AAAGTCTTTGCTTGCCAATGGAAGGACTGCAAGGAGGGGGCCATTCTTGCTTCCCTAGGAAGGGAGTTCCAAAGCCTTGGGGCAGCCACCGAAAAGGCCCTATCTCGCATCCCCACTAGTCGTGCTTGTGAGGACGTAGGTATTGAGAGAAGGGCCTCTCCTGAGGATCTCAGGGCCCGGGCAGGCTCATATAGGGAGATACGGTCTGACAGATAGCCTTAGGCAAGCCACTCTCTCACAGTGTCAGTTCCCCCATCTGCAATATGTGAGAATAATAATATTGGCTTTCGTTGCATGGATGTTGTTATAAGGGTTACAATTAGATAATGCTCATGAAGCACTCTGAACACTGGAAAGCAGTATACAAACATTGTATAAGTCCTTAATTTATTTTATGGATAAGGAAGAGGACCTAGTCGGTGGGCCAGATCCTCAGCAACTGTATCCCATGCAGGTCATTTCATCAGGTGGGCAGAGGCCATCCACCTGTCAATCACCCAACATCACAATGATGTCAGGTGACCCAATCCACATTTTTCCTTTGCGGGCACATCTGCACAGGAAGATCCTTTGCATCATCTGCTTGAATTCAATTCTAAGTGTGCTCCTGATTCTTCCTTTGCATCAAAAAGTCAATGCTTTTTGAATGTGATGTCTTTTTCTGTTGCTGTGCAGGGTGACAGAAAAAGGTGCCAAACTCAAAAAGCGTTGACTTTTGATGCTCCCAATTCTCCTTAATTTTAGCTATGCCTTGAGGTTTCCCACACCTGCCATCATATATGACATCAAGCATGGGAGAGGTGGGTGTGGTTTACCCAAAACGGCCTGACAGGCCAATCTCCAAGGCCTGACAAATTTAATAAGGACTGCGGGCCAGAAGTGCATTTCATTGTGCTGTTTGGCAGCTACATTGACATATGCTTTATTTACATACGATATTTTGAGGTACTACTAATGCTGAGCAAAAACTGCACTTTAATAAAGCTGTAGCCATTGTCACTAGTGGCTATTGATTACCTTATCCCCCCCCCCGAATTTCTCTAATTTCCTTTTAAAGTCGCCATAGTAGGTTGCCATCACTGCAACTTGTGGTAGCAAATTTCACAACTATGCACTGTACAAAGAAATACTTCCTTATGTCCTAACTCTCCAAACGTTCAGGTATCTACAACTATTGATCATGAAAGCCAAATCCAGAAACAGCATATTTATAAGAGCTGTTGGAGACAAAGGCCAAAGAAGAGCTTCTGCCCATGCCCAACTTGTGAGCTTCCCAGAAGCATTTGGCTGACCACTGTTGGAAACAGAATGCTAGATGAGATGGACCTTGGGTAGAGCAACCCAGGTTCTTCATATACTCTTAGATAGCCTACCCACCTTACTATACAGGTATGTCTAGCCAAGGACAGAACTTTTTGTGGAACTGGGATCTGGAGGAAGACATGCAACACTATCTGTTCAGAATGAGAACCTTTCCTATCCAATGCCACCTTTCCTATTGAAGAAAGAATAGAGGCCTTTATCAGGCCTCTGGCTCACTTCTCCCCTCTACTCACAGCTCAAGATATGCTCCCTGCTATATACTTGCAGCCCTATATACTAGGATGCACACCTTAACATGGTGAGGAGGTTTGAGAGTGTTGAAGAAGCTGAGAGCAATGCCATCAGGAGTCTAGACCAAAAGGCTACACTCCTAGCAGGGGCACCCAAGGTGGAATGGTCAAAGCTGAGACACTAGACTAAGATGCATCCAAATTCTACTGGGAAAGAACAAAGGACAAGGACAAGTAGCGCTGTGACTAATGACGCAGCTGGGTCAAAACCAAAAGGAAACCCAGAGACTGATGCGCCCAGATGCGAAAGGAGAGTCCAGAATTGTACAATGCAAACAACAGGAACATGGAATGTGAGAACCATGAACCAGGGAAAGTTAGAAATTGTCAAGCAAGAAATGGAACGAATCAACATTACAATACTTGGCGTGAGTTAATTAAAATGGATGGGAATGGGACATTTTCAATCAGGCAACTACAAAATATTTTATGCAGGAAATGAGAAATTAAGAAGAAATGGGGTTGCTTTAATAGTGAGAAGTGATGTAGCAAAAGCAATTAAGAGCTATAACGCAAGGTCTAAGCGAGTTATATCTATGAGATTAAACAGGAAACCTATTAACATAACCACCATCCAAGTCTACGCTCCAAAGGCAAACGCATAAGAGGAAGAATTGGAGAGGTTTTAAACAGAAGTATAGGAATAAAATCACATACTAAAACAAGATGTTCTGATCATCATGGGGGACTGGAATGCAAAAGTAGAGAACAGAGAAGAACTAGGAATTGTGGGGAAATGGGGCTTAGGAGATAGAAATGAAGCAGGAGAAAGACTTATTGAATTCTGTGAAGCCAATAATTTGTTTCTTGAGAACACATTTTTTGAGCAACCGAAAAGACGACTGTACACGTGGACATCACCAAATGATCAACAGAAGAATCAAATTGATTATATAATTGGTAGCAGAAGATGGAGAAGTTCCATACTTTCTGCAAAAACAAGACCAGGAGCAGACTGTGGTACAGATCATGGTCATATCGAAAATCAGAGTAAAGCTAAAGAAGAACAAAGCAATCATAATGCCAAAATATAATTTAAATAACATCCCAGAAGAATATAAAGATCAAATAAGGAACAGATTTGAGGCTTTAAACTTAGTTGACAGAGAACCAGAAGAACTATGGAGTGAAGTCAGAGACATTATCAGGGAACAAAACAAAAAGACAATACCTCTAGTTAAAAAGAGAGAAAGACCTCAATGGATAACTGAAACTCTTAAGGAAAGCAAAAGCAAAAGGAGACAGAAACACGGTTAGAACCCTAAATGCAACAATACAGCAACTAGTACGTAGGGACAAAGAGAACTATTTTACAGAGGAACTGTATGATGAAGAACCAGAAATTTTAGAAGGTGAGGTGAAAGCTGCTCTTAAAATACTTGGAAGAAACAAATCACCAGGAACAGATGGCATACCGATAGAGCTGCTACAAGCTACTGAGACTGAATCTGTATCTGTCCAAATTTTGACAAACATTTGTCAGCAAATATGGAAAACTAAACAATGGCCCACAGACTAGACGTGTTCAATATACATCCCAATTCCAAAGAAAGGGGATCCCAGGGAATGCAGTAATTATTGAACTATTGCCTTAATATCCCATGCAAGTAAAGTAATGCTCAAGATTCTACAACAAAGGCTCTTACCATATATGGAACGAGAAATGCCAGATGTCCAAGCTGGATTTAGAATGGAAAGAGGCACCAGAGATCATATCGCAAACATACATGGGATAATGGAACAAACCAAAAAATTCAGATGGAAATCACCCTGTGCTTTATAGATTACAGCAAAGCCTTTGATTGTGTAGATCATGAAAAACTATGCAACGCTTTAAAAGAAATGGGAGTGCCACAGAATCTGATTGTTCTGATGTGCAACCTATACTCTGGAGAAGAGGCTACTGTAAGGGCAGAATATGGAGAAACCGATTGGTTCCCCATCAGAAAGGGTGTGAGACAGGGGTTTTAGCACCCTATTTGTTTATTCTATATGCAGAACATATCATACGCGGGACTGGACCAAGATGAAGGTGGTGTGAAAATTGGAGGGAGAAATATCAATAATTTAAGATATGCAGACGATACCATTCTCTTAGCAGAAATCAGTAATGATTTGAAATGAGTGCTGATGAAAGTTAAAGAGGAAAGCACAAAAGCTTAATGTCAAGAAGACTAAAGTAATGACAACAGAAGATTTATGTAACTTCAAAGCTGACAATGAGGACATTGAACTTGTCAAGGATTATCAATACCTTGGCACAGTCATTAACCCAAAGGGAGACAATAGTCAAGAAATCAAGAGGCAGCTAGGACTGGGGAGGGCAGCTATTAGAGAACTAGGAAAGGTCCTCAAATGTAAAGATGTATCACTCAACACTAAAATCAGGATCATTCAGACCATAATATTCCCGAACTCTATGTATGGATGTGAAAGTTGGACAGTGAAAAAAGTGGATAAGAGAAAAATCAACTCATCTGAAATGTGGTGTTGGAGGAGAGCTTTGTGCATACCATGGACTGCAAAAAAAAGACAAATAATTGGTTGTTAAAACAAATTAAACCAGAACTGTCAGTAAAGCTAAAATGATGAAACTGAGATTATCATACTTTGGACACATCATGAGAAAACATGATCCACTAGAAAAGACAATAATGCTGGGAAAAACAGTAGAAAAAGAGGAAGGCCAAACAAGGGATGGATTGATTCCATAAAGGAAGCCACAGACCTGAACTTATAAGATCTGAACAAGGTGGTTCACGACAGATGCTATTGGAGGTCGCTGAATCAGAGGGTCGCCATAAGTCATAATCGACTTGAAGGCACATAACAACAAAACAAATATACTAGCATGAGGAAATAGTGTCGATCTCCTTTATGTGTCAGTCAGAGCTCTGTCAATAGCAAGACATTTCCCCTTATCTAGCCAGTGATGTGAGGGAGTCTGAACACACCCAGCATTATTGCCTTGCTACGTTTTGTTCCAATGTATTGGTGCCTTTAAGAATGGACAGAAGCAGTCTGGATGGGGTTAGATCTACCAACAGACCACAGAAGAAATACGAGGCCAACTCAGGAGAAGCAAGACTGTTTTGAATTTACTCAGCTTTAGAGAACATCAATTAAGCTTTCCTTTAATTTTGGGGGAGGATTTGGCCTGTGAACATGAAAGCTCCATTGGCTTCTTCAAGCAAGAGTATATTTTAATTTTACCATCATTAACAAAACGTTATGATTTATGCGGCTGCTGTCGAACTAATATCTTTAAAATTTAGCTAGCTAAGCCAATTCATCTTTAAGACTGATGAAGGTTGATTGCTCTCTATGCAAAATGTATTAAAACTAAATGAGGAGTCTATTACTCACAGGGCGCTGATAATCTGTTAGGTAGGCTCCGTTAGCCTGGCTGTCTCAATGGCAGGGGAAGGCCCAATGCTCCACTCACCTCAGCAGTAGGCAGCTAAAAGAGCTGGCACTCTCAAAAGCTGCTGGTCGTTGGTGCAATCAAGTCTGACAGAACTACAAGGCCACAAAACACAGGCTACGAAACTAAGTGCCGGCTTTTGGCTATATGTAGACAAATTCATCTGGTTATGTGTGGAGTTTCCCACAAGCAAAGTCTGTGACTGAAACAGTTGCTGTTCCAGGCTCTTTTCTGCTTTATTCCAAGACCTATCCAGGTTGGGAGAGTGAGATTGAGACCATTTTCCTACAAAGAGCTCTGGGTAACCCATCTCTTCGAACAGAAGTGCCTGTCTGATGAGACAAAGCCTGAGATGGAGTCCACAAAAGTTACTGCGATATAGCAGGCCCAAGTTATTACCCTAATAACGTGAAGTAAAATAAGTTTCCCCATGTTAAGATGACACATTCCACATGAGCCATTTGGCAGAGATCCCGCTGCACTGGAAGAAGAGATACAGATTCATTCCCAACTCTGTCAAATAATCCTTTTCTGCTTCAATACCACTGTCTGCAAAAGGATGCCTGTACCAACTGAAGAGCGAAACTGGGGGTGCAATGGGGTGCGAATGCTGGCACTAGTACTGTAGACTGGTGTAAAGCAAAATATGAGCTCCATATTAGTAACATGTACTGAGAATTTGTGGCACACACTTCTCCATTCCTTTTCCAGAAAAGTCTTATATGGATTTTCCACGGGGACAGATTAATAAGATTATATAGCCATGAGAGTGGCTATATACTATAGTCAGCATGGATTATTTCGCATTCTGCAATGTTAAATTGAAAATACCCTTCCATGCCATTCTGATGCTTCCCATAAGCTCTTTTCAAAACAAAACCTTACAAAACCTATAGTCCTGAACTCAAAAACGCTTGCTTAACAACCCTCTAAATTTTCATAGTGATACACAAAACAGTCAGAGAGAATTGAGAGTGCAAAATGTAAAGAGAGAGAGAGAGAAAAAAGGCCCCTTTTGCACTTTTTTCTGTCAGAGTTCTCATAATTTGTTGAAATTAATTAAAAATCAGCCATGTTCACAGAGTACCTGTAATCCCATTACTGACCTTGCCCAATACTCTGACCTTCATCTTCTGGAGTTTAAAGGTTAAAAAAAATGCCTGGCTGATGTTTAATTAATTTAAGAAATTTAGCATTGAACTCAATCATGAGGCCAGGCATGCTCAGTAAGAACCAGATGTCAGTGTTCTAAAAGCCAGACTCCCAGCTGCTGGGCTTGCCTAATCAGGGGACCACACCCACACTAGACCTTTATTTCACGTTAGTCATGGCTTCCCCCAAAGAATCCTGGGAAGTGTAGTTTGTGAAAGGTGCTGAGAGGAGACTCCTATTCCCCTGACAGCTCCAGTGGCCAGAGTGGTTTAACAGTCAGCCGCTCTGACTGAAGCTCTGTGAGGGGAACTAGGCATCTCCTAGCAACTCTCAGCACCCTACACTAACTACACTTCCCAGGATTCTTTGGGAGAAGCCATGACTGTCTCAAGTGAAATCAAGGTCTGGTGTGGATGTAGCCTGGGACAGCTTTGGTTTATATTTGGGTGGGAGGCTACATGTGCCTGCAGTGGTATAAAAAGGTGGGGGAAACCATGAAAAAGAACGATATTGATTTTGGAAAGGAAAAGAGCTTCCCCTCTGCCCAGTGCCCACCCATCCAATCTCCTCCCCTTCCCCTTCCTCCTCCCCTTCCTGTCCCTCCCCCAGGTCAGTTTCACCTATCCTAAACGTGATTGCACAGGAGTAAATCCCACTGAACTCAAAAAGCATGCAAATGATCAAACCTGCCCTCCCTTCCTCCTCCCCCTTCCTCTTGCCCCTTCCCTCCCCCTCCCTTCACACCCCTTACAATCTCCTCCTTCCCCCTTCTCCCTGCCCCCCCTCCCCCATGGTCAGTTTTACCTATCCTAAGCATTTGCATGCGAACAAATCCCACTGAAGTCAATAAGCACGCAAATGATCAAACCTGCCCTCCCCTCCTCCTCCCTCCCATCACCTCCCTTTTGTCCCTTCCCTCCCCCTTCCTTCATCCCTCCCTTTCCAATCCCCTCCTTCCTCCTTCCTTTCCAATCCCCTCCTTCCACTCCCCTCTCCCCCCTTCCTCCTTCCCTCTACTCTCCCCTCCCCCCCTCCTCCCTCCATGATCAGTTTTACCTATCCTAGCCATGACTGGATAGGAGTAAATCCCCCTGAACTCAATAAGCATGCAAATGATCAGGCCTACCTTTCCCCTCGTTCCCCACTCCTCTCCCCTTCCTCCTCTCCTCCCCTCTTCCTTCTCCCCTGCCCACTCCAGGCCTATCTAATGTCTTAATATAGTTGCTTCCTCCCTGCTAAAGCAAGATCAGCACAGCACATGTCTTCTTTCTGTTATTTGGGATGATTGCAGGTGTTGCCACTACTCACCATATGCTCAGAGGGACGTTACCAAATTCTTCCAAGCTACACAGGAAGTGGATTAGTCTGTGAAAGACTAACCCAAATTGTGTTTATTTTTACAAATTTGTAGGGCAGTACAATTTCTCAGAGAGGAGGTCAGGTCTCCTGCTCCTCTGGTGCATTCACTATAGCTGCCCAATTTCCCTGCTTTTTAAAGTTTGATAGAAATATCTGTTGGCTATAGGAACGTTCTTAAACCACAAGGTTTTTTGCTGATTAGTGAATATTCTGGCGGTTTAGCATTGCTCTTTGAGTGGATACTATTGGAAGCGAAACACTAGAATCCAACAGAGAGCTGTAGGGCTGAGTCGGATTGACAAAGATCCTTCTGAAGAATGACAAATGGTAACCAAGATACAGCCCTTAGCCACCTAGACGGAACCTGCAAGGCTACATGTCTGAAACTTCAATTCTGCATCTTGCAATACAGCTCAGCTCAAAATTGCAACACTGCATGCTCAGACTTGTGGCTCCTGAAAGCTTTCAGTCTGCCATATTAGATTAAAGGCAGCCAAACAGAACCTGCTGTTTCACACTAGGCAACAAAGTGCTTTCTGAACTACCAACACAATCTGACTTCTTTGGGTAGCAGCCCAATGCAACACTGGAAAAAGTTTATTTCTAAACAAGTGCAACAGAAGGATTCTCAGAGAGGAGGTAGTGTCAGGTCCTCCCTCTTTGCAACAATCTACCAGAATTATTATTTCTAAAGTCCCCAAATAATAATATCTCAAAAAATTGATTGCTTAAGTTGAAGAACTGATTAGTTGGGATTTTTGAGGTTAATCTATCTTGGATGCTTTCTTCCTCTGACAACCTCTCCCTGCAGCCCTCTTTGCAACGCCAGCTTGTGCTTATAATTATGCCAGCATCGCTTGTGATTTAGGGACTCTGAGCCTTTGTCCTCACTGTAAACAACCAGTAAATATGGGAACTGTGCAGCAAGAGAAAAATAAATAAAAGGGCAACACACCAATATATGAATCCCAGCCACATGAGAGCAAGTTTGCAGAGTGGCAAGTAGGAGGGGCTTTGTTCCTTAACCACCAATGGGAGTGGCAAGGAGCAGGTGAGTAAACAACCATAGTTAGGCAATGAAAGGAGTATGGGCAGGACCAATAATACTCGTATCTAACTCACTTCCAACCCCTCCCCAATCCCCACAAATGATAAAAATCCTTGTAATAATAAATTTATTTATTTATTATTTCAATTTATATACCGCCCTTAGCAAAAGTAGCTCTCAGGGCGGTGAACAAACAAAGTAAAATACAATATATTATAATAAAAGACCACAAAAACATATACAAACAAACAACAAAAAACACGACAAAAATGAAATACAGCACAAATTAAAGAAAATACAGATTAAAAGATTAGAAAGGTTAAGAAGATTAAAAGACTAAAATGTCCAGCAATTTCGTTGCAGCGGGCTTCAGATGTTTCCATAGTATCGTGGGGGCCAGAGTGTAAGAGCCCACGCACGACTGTAAAAAGCTCCGCTGGGCGGCATAGAGATGATCTAATAGAGGCAGCAAAATTAAGCTTCTTTGCTGTCCTTACCGCTTTTGTATACAACTTATTGGTGGCACTTACCAAAGCATAATTGTATCCACTGGGAGTTTTCCTCCATCTGCACTCCAGCCTCCTCCTCTCATGTTTCATCGCTCTCAGCTCCGGGGTATACCACGGAGCTGTATGAGCTCTACACCGGAGGGGGCGCGCGGGAGCGATCATGTCAATAGCCCGGGTCATTTCCGTATTCCACAGTGCGACCAGGGCCTCGACAGGAGCACCGGTCCTATCAGCCGGAAAATCTCCCAGAGCCCTCTGAAAACCTACGGGATCCATCCGGCTCCGGGAGTGGATCAACTTAATAGATCCTCCACCCTTGCGGAGGGAAAGAGCTGCTGTAAGTCTAAATCTCAACAAGCGGTGATCTGTCCATGACAATGGGGTAGATGAAAAACACCCCACCACCAGATCACCATCTCCATGTCCAGTGGCGAAGATCAAATCAAGAGTATGTCCCGACACATGCGTTGGGCCGGTAGAAAATTGAGACAGCCCCATTGTTGTCATGGAGGCAATGAAGTCCTGAGCTGCGCCAGATAGGACAGCCTCAGCATGGACGTTGAAATCCCCCAGTACCAAAAATCTAGGGGATCTCAACAGCACCTCCGAGACTACCTCTGTCAGCTCAGCTAAGGAAGCTGTTGGGCAGCAAGGTGGACGGTACACCAACAGTATTCCTAGTCTGTCTCCCTGGCCCAATACAAGGTGGAGACATTCCAGACCAGTCGCTGTCTGGATAAAAGGTTGAGCTATCTCCTTTTTAGCTCCCACCATTAACCTTGTGGGAATTGACATCATAGACAATGACCGCCGGGCTTGCAGTTGAAGAGTTCTCTCTTCTGCCATTTAAATTACATTCAAAACTAGAGCAGAACTTCATTTCCTAATAAAAGACTGCAGTTATTGTATTTTGTAAATCAGTGGTTTTAAATGAGAAACTCAAATCAGGTTTGAGAAGGGATATGGATTTATTTATATCAAAGATTTATAGCCCACCCTTCACTGGTAGCAATACTAGGGTGAGGTACAATACAAAGTAAATTGTTTTAAAAAATCAATAAAACAAAAATACATTCTTACACTGGCAAGCAAAGACAATTAAAAACAGCTAAACAGAGAAGAAAGCTAAAACAGCCACACATTAAAAGCCTACAAAGACTGAATAAAGAGGTACATCTTCTCTTGGCATCCAAATGACAATATAGGTCCTTAGCACAGATGTAGGGCAGGGTCGGGAACTTGAGGCCTGGCCTGGGGAGAGTGCCTCACTGCCCTGCTTCCCTCGAGTGTTTTGCCTGGGTGGAATGTGTCCTGGTGCTCTGGAAATGCCTCTTGCTCGTCTTGACAGAGGATAGTGAGGTGTGTGTGTGTCTGTGTGTAGACAGACAGGTAGATACTAGACTACTATACAAAGGTAAAATTTACATTTGTTGTTCTGCCCACTTTTGCCTCTGGCCTCACCCATCACTGGCACATGGCCCTCAGAAGGCTGCCCAGAAGGAAATGTAGGCTTTGGTCTGAACAAAGTTCCCTACCTCTGCTGTTTAAGGGAAGAACATTCCGCAGACAGGGTATCCCCACAAAGAAGGCTTTATATGCCTTCTCACACAGAGCTAACACATTTTTTTATGGGTTTTGCTATGGGAGAACTCAAACTTACATTCTACATCACAATGACTGAGCAGCCTACCAGACATTGTGTGTGTGTGAGTAAGAGAGCCATAACTATTACGAACTTACCGTTTTAACAATGACCATCCACCTTAATGCTCAGCATTTTGATACACTGAGTGAGACACATTTGTTGTTGTTATGTGCCTTCAAGTCGATTACGACTTATGGCGACCCTATGAATCAGCGACCTCCAAGAGCATCTGTCATGAACCACCCTGTTCAGATCTTGTAAGTTCAGGTCTGTGGCTTCCTTGATGGAATCAATCCATCTCTTGTTTGGCCTTCCTCTTTTTCTACTCCCTTCTGTTTTTCCCAGCATTATTGTCTTTTCTAGTGAATCATGTCTTCTCATTATATGTCCAAAGTATGACAACCTCAGTTTCATCATTTTAGCTTCTAGTGACAGTTCAGGTTTAATTTGTTGTAACACCCAATTATTTGTCTTTTTCGCAGTCCATGGTATGCGCAAAGCTCTCCTCCAACACCACATTTCAAATGAGTTGATTTTTCTCGACTTATAAAACTCTCCAAGAAGAGGACTACCTCATTTGGGCTGAATAAAAGTCCACGGTACCCTTGTGCCAGACACTTGCGGAGGCCACTATCAGAAAATTGGTCTCCTTTTTTCTACAACTTCCAATCAGGTACTTGCAACATTCCTGGAGCTAGGGTTTTCGAATTCCATGTTAATTGGTCAAGCCCTGAACAGCTTTTCTTTTTCACTCACAGAAATGTCTATACAGGCTTTAAATTCCACACTATGGCCTGTTAGTCTCAACTCCACCTTAGAGAAGCGAGGTCATTGCTGATTGTGTTTAAACCTAATCAAAGGACAGGTTTTAATTTGCCACTGTCAAGGTTTTCTATTAAAACAAAAATCTACTAAATACGTACCAACAGCCATTTTTATGCTGTCCTAGATTTACCTCTAACCATATCCAAGAGTCACATGTAGAGCATGATCCACTTGGAATGTGTTCTGAGTAAGCTGCTCTGGATTTAATGGGCATAACACAACTATTGTACTCCTGTGCAGTTTTAACTCATTTTAATGAGGGTTGCACAGAGATGCCTTTCTCTTGGATTTCCACCTTCATTCTCACCTCCTAAGATGAACACAACTTAAAAGCACTTAGATTTAAGTAATCCATTAGGAAAAGTTTCCTAACTGTCAGATCATTACAGCAATGAAACAGACCACCAAAATAGGCTATGGAATCACCTTCTCAAACCCCAACTGAGTAATTTCTTTGAAAGATAAAGTGAGCAGTGATGTAAACTTTATCCGGATAAGAGGGAACCATCCAACTGTTCAGGTGCATGAGGATATTTTCCATATGGATTTCCCCTCCTTTATGTCACCCAACATCCTGTTGGCATTTTTCAGCCACAGCTGCAGGCTGAGTAGAGTTCTTCCTTTAACGTTTGATTGTACTCAGCTATGCAAAGTATTTACCCTTTACAGCTGTTGTTTCCTTTATGTGAATTCTTACATTATTTTTGTATTGACTACTTAAGGAAATTCCTTCACTCACAGCTGCATTGTTACGATACACAAACCACACCACAGTTGATTCTGATTGGGGACTAAAATTACTTCTGGATGTTCTTAAGTAATTTGGCAGATGCCTAGAAGTACTTCTAACAAATACTGGATGCTAACAAAACTTAACATCTTACTATGTGGGAACATATCCCAAACTCAAAATTCTGTAGGGTGTGACCAGAAGCCTTTCAGCATCCAGCCGCCTGCCTAAAACCTAAATCTCACAAGTGCATTATGGGCAGAATTATTAAACAAATATATTCAATAAATGACAAAACTGTTTAGACAAACTATTCAGTTATTAGCAAAGCACCCACTTAGAAACAGTAGGCCATTAGAAACTAGAGTAAGGGATTTATTTATTTATATCCTGCCTTTCAAGACAAGTGTACAACACCAGTAATAAAACATACACAATCAATTTAAAATCTATAGTTTAGTCCCTTAAAGTGAGTGTAAAAGCATCAGTAAGACACAGCTATTGAAAAAGAATAAAAAGTGGATCAAAATAAGAACATATTGAGGTTCCCTTTCGGAGAGTCACTAAAAGTCATAAGGGAAATCATATTCCAAAAATACAGAGCCACCAATGAAAAGGCCCTGTTTCTGTACCCATCAGCCTAACCTCTCTGATTGACAGGCCAGAGAATAATGGCCTCCATAGCTGATCATAACCTTGGGCATGCTGCTACAGATACAGACAGTCCTTCACATAACCTGGTCCCAAAACACCTAGGGCTTTAAAGGCCAAAAACCAGCACTTTAATTTGGGGCTGGAAATAAATATGAAGCCACTGCACACAATACAGAATAGGTGAAACATTCTCAGATCATCTGGCTCCTAGGAACATTCTTACTGCTGCATTCCGTACCAACTGAATGTTTGAAACAATCCTTAAAATTAAAAGGCAGCCTCATGGAAAAGGGAGAATCATTTACCATCTACACCACCTTGAGCTCCTTGAAGAAAAGGTGAGATATAAATGTAGTAACAAACACAAAATAAAAAATAAAATAATATCAGCTGCACAAGCTGGCACAGAAGAAGCACCCAGAAACAGTTGCCTGAAATTAGTAAGCTTCCATTACAGTTTGGAAGCCACAGTCAGGATATGTTGCATTACCTTGCAATCTTTTAAATGTTTCTCCATACTCTTCATATTGGAATGCAGGTGCACGCATTCATACAACACCTTCACTGTCCATTTGTGCATTTGTGATCATGAGCTTTAGCTTATGAAAGCTCATTTTTCAATTACCAATTGCTGGAAACTGCAGGAAGGAGAGAGTGTTCTTGTGTTCAGGTCCTGCTTGCAGGCCTCCCGTAGGTATTGGGTGGGCCACTAAGAGAACAGGATGTGGACTAGATGAGCCATTGGCCTGATCCAACAGACTCTTATGATGTTCTTAATTAATCAAGAGCAATATCCATTTGTGGCATCCCCCTTGCACAACAAAGACTTTTACTTGCACAAACAGCATTTACCCTTCCTTTCCTCCTTCAGCTGTCCCCCACATATCCTCAAAATCTGCTCCAGGGAGTTGGGAGACCCTTTGGAGCAGATGAGAAGGAGAAAAATCCTGTCCAGTCTGTTGACATGACATTGGATCTTGCCTCAAGTCTTTAAGATGCAGCCATAAAGCTTACACTTGAAACTTGATCCCAAGATAGGCAGGGCTTTTGTGCACACATGGATGTCTGGAGAGAACTTCCCCATTCTCTCCATTATTAGGAATATTTCTACACACACATTCCTGCTGCACTCTTGGGTTAAGCCAACATTGACCTGAATGGAAAAATCCCTGCTCAAACAGGACTGTGTGCACAACATAGTTGATGGATCACACCTAATGTATAACTTAAGGCCATAGCATCAGTCTTACACAAGTCTCACATGAAGACAAAATTCACGACATTTCTCCCCTACGTAAAAGGCTTGAGAACCACTGCAGTACTGGGCATGCTGATGAGAGGTCAGCAGAGCACTTATGAATTGGACTGCTTCAATGCTCAACATCTGTAAGTAAAACGGAGATGACATTCAAATCACACATTCTTCCCCGCCCACCCATCCTGCCACGTGCTTGCGATGTTTACTAGGCAGACCATATATATGGGGTGGGATTGCCAGTTCCTTCCCCAGCCTTTCTTTACCCCCCAGCATATGCCGGGTACTCATTTTACCGACCACGGATGGATGGAAGGTTGAGTGGACCTCGACCCCTTTTACCGGAGAGTCGACTTCCTCCTTCCGTAGGAATCGAACTCTGGCCGTGAGCAGAGCTTCAGCTGCGTTACCACCGCTTACCACTCTGCGCCACGGAGGATCTTACTAGGTTACTAAAGTTGAATATAAAAAGAGTCCAGACACACACAAAAATTTAAAGCCTTCGGTCTAGCCTGAACTGGCAGCATGAAAGGCGTTGTTGTCGTTGTTGTTGTTGTTATGTGCCTCCAAGTCGACTACGACTTATGGCAACCCTATGAATCAGTGAGCTCCAAGAGCATCTGTCATGAACCACCCTGTTCAGGTCTTGTAAGTTCAGGTCTGTGGCTTCCTTTATGGAATCAATCCACCTCTCGTTTGGCCTTCCTCTTTTTCTACTCCCTTCTGTTTTCCCCAGCATTATTGTCTTTTCTAATGAATCATGTCTTCTCATGATGTGTCCAAAGTATGATAACCTCAGTTTCATCATTTTAGCTTCTAGTGATAGTTCTGGTTTAATTTGTTCTAACACCCAATTATTTGTCTTTTTTGCAGTCCATGGCTAAAGGAGCAAATTAAAACAATTTCTGCAAAAAACGGGGTGTGGAGAAAACAAGATTACAAACTGTGAAGGTGACAGACAAGATCCTTGAGTCATACAGAACAGAAAAAAGGTCATACCTGACCTTTTTTCAAGATGACTGCTACCCCCTACTCTTCCCAAGAGGGAGATGCCAAAAGGGAAGATTGTAGTCTTGTAAGGAACTGAACAAACACAATGGTCAGGTTTGGTCTTTTAAAAACCAAATCCAGTTGTTAATTTCGTTAACTAATTGTAGAAGCAAAAGACTTGCTTGTTGCATAGACCTTGTGGCGGTAACAGGTTTTTCCCCTGCAGATTTGTTTAAACTACAAATGGTTACAATGCAACTTTGAAAAGTATGCATCATTACATTGGGAAATAATCAGGCCAGTAAAACAGAACACAAAACATTAGGACACTTCCATATGGACAACTTTGGATAGGGAGCACTGAATCACCACACCTAGCAACCACAATCTACACAGTGAGAGTGCCACTCCCTGTGCTGATCTCTCCTAGTGGTGTACCCTGACTTATATTACTTACGGAGGACACTTTATACAAAAAAAATCTGTTAATTATAAGGTTAGCATTCTCTGAAAGAGTGAAAGCCATTACTGGGGTGGCACTGTTCTTCCCCGGATATTCAAGCAAGTCTTTCTCCACAATATTTCACAGAAAATGTCACGTTGATCTTAGATACAAAGCTTCCCCTGGTTTCTCCATTGCAACAAACTGCACAGGAGAATCAGAACAAGCTGTTTAGAAAGAGGACTTAATCCAGGCAGTTAACAAATCCTCTTCCAGTTGCTCCCCAGGGCTTCCATGTCTGCTCACCTTTGTGTATGTCACACTGCACACCATCTCTGAACCTTGTCAATCAAAAATAGAGATGGGGGAACACATCCTGGCAAAAATAATACCCCAGCACAGCCAGTTTTCTCCTATCAAGGCCAACACTTGGAATCACAATCACAATCACTTGGAGAAGCTTTGAAAATACCACACAAATATCGGTACAGCCTCCCAGCTGCACAAGTGCCAGCAGTGCAGAGAAAACTATTAACCCCTGAAGACAGAGGCCCAATTAATAAATTACTGGTACAGCACGCCTGCAGGAACAACTGGATACTGGTTCACTGATGTTACCTTAGCATTTCATCCTCCCGTTCTATGTGATTCTGCCCTTTGAATGTTACCAGCTGAAGCAAGGGATCCAGTTACAAAGAAATGGCAGTCATGCTAGATCCCTAATGCGCGAACTGGGCCTCAGGCAAAGTTAAATGAGTGGCTAAAAGTCAAATTTCATCACCCAAGATCTTCCCCCCCACTATTAACATTCCCTTACCCCAACAATTATGATACTTAAGACCAACGTGTTCCAGTAGTGGGACTAGATTTATCAGTAACCACCTTTGGCATGTGTCTATGGCCTTACATCTTACAGGCCTCATGATCTTTGAAGGGAAAAAACAGCCCTGTGCAAAAGCTCATCTAAGACAATCCCTTTTAATAAAATGTTTATAGTAATATAGAATAGGGGAAAACATTGTTTATGGATGGGGTTTTTAATTCAAAGCTTTACAGTTGCATCAAAATAACCAAAAATATATGTTGGGAAATGGGCCATCCTTGGCATTCTGGCCCTATTACACCAGACCTCTAGCTAACCCAAAGTCCCTGCCCTCACTGGAATATGATTTACACAGTGAAAATGCTATTGACCTTGCCAGAACATTCCATTTTCAACAGTTAGGCCAGGTAGAGACATATGTTTCAAGCCACTGTCTCATGCAATCCCCATCCCCACTCCATCTCTCCTCTTTGTACAAAGGGGAGTTTGAACAACACAGGAAACTGCCATTTAGAACGAACTAAAAATGGAAGCTTTAAATCGCTTCTCCTCACTTGCAAAGAAGAGGGACAGCCACATGAGCTCAAGCCCATGCTCATTACAAACAAACCATGGTTTGTTGTTAAGCCTGAACCAGGCCATAGCCACTCACCTCCTGCAACAGCAAGAACGACAGCCAAAGAAGCTCAAAGTAGCATTCCAAGGCATGTTCCAAAGTTACACCAATTAGCCTACCGTCAGCAACAGATCTCTGATATATGTACTGTAGCTAACTTATTATTTAGTATTATTTATTTATTAAATTTATATCTTGCCCTTCCTCCCAGAAGGAGCCCAGGGTGGCAAACAAAAACACTAAATGCATTTTAAAACATCTTAAAAACAAAAGATTTTAAAACATATTAAAACATCTTTAAAAACATATTAAAAACAAAATATCTTTAAAACACCTTTCAAAAACAACTTTAAAAAACTTGTTAAAAAGCAATTCCAGCACAAACACAGACTGGGATAAACTTGAGCTTTCTACTGCATTAGAGGTTCTGAGACATTCACACAGCAAAGTCACACCCTTGACAACCCCATCAGTGATCAGCTTGCTCAGTATCGATGAAGGGCACTGCAGCTCATTCTTCCTCCAATCATATCCTACACAACCATTCCAGAAAAGGATGCCTCTGTAACCCACAAGTCTTTTCCTACAAGATGGCAATTATTTCATTAACCAGCCCTGCTGAGTGCCCCAAATGAAGTCAGGTGGATGTCTACTGGTGGCCTTCTCAGTGGTGGCACCCCAGTTACAAAACAGCATCCTCAGAGAGGGTTGCCTGGTCTTATGGTCTTTTCAGCACCAGACTTTAAACAACTTGTGTTTTTAATTTGGGCTTTTCAATCTTACATTTTATTATGCATCTGCCAGAACAAATTTTATGCTGCCTTTATCATTTTGCAATGAATTTTTAATACAGTATCTTTGTGAGCCATCCAAAGAACATGTATTATTGGGCAGCTGTATAAATATAAATAAAAAATTTTTTTCATCCTTCTCTCTCACCCATACAAGATTCTTGTGAGGTTCAGCTACCATTATTGTCCATTTACTAATGAGGAACCAAGGCTTACCAAAAGCCACCTAGCCAACCCCCATGACTGGACTGGCATTTCAAACCTAGTTCTTCCACATACAAGGTTAGGAGTATATCTACCAGAGTATAATTGCTATTTTTCAAGTGCCCCCTAAGTTGTACCTTACACATCTGCCTTGTGTAGCTTAGGTGAAAAAGAATCATTTTGTAATAAGCAAAAACAAAGAGTGAGGAAACAGAATGGGAACACAGAAAGTTATTTGCCAGGCTAGCACTGTAACGTTAAAATGTCTTCTGAGTAAATTCAGAAAAGTCAGAAGGAATATCTAAGTTAGTTCCATGTCCAAACCACTTCTTCTCCCAAAGAATTTGATTATTGCATGATTAATGCTACAAAAGTCAGAGATGAATCTGCAGCTTACTATCAGATTTTTATTTTTAAAACTATTTGCAGGTACCATGCAGTTTGCAAAAGGCAGAGCTGCCTTGTGATCCTTTTCCTAAAGAATTTTCCAGGACTGTTTTTTTGGCTACATGTTGTGCTAGGGTCCCATTATCAGGCATAATAGACTGGCCTTAGATGAAAGCACAAGAGCAGAGAAAGAGATGAGACCAGTTGAGGCTTACGAAGCAAAGGGACAAGTTCAGCCATGCACAACTGGCACCTCTAGTGGGCCTCTAGAGCAAACACACAGCCAGTGTTTCTGAGAGTAGCTAGAACCCACATTACTACTGCAGCTCAAACTCCTCCGGATTGTTAACAGCTCCAAAAGGAGAGGGGATAGGAAATGAAAATAACCAAGCATCCTTTCAGGACCCTGAAGACCAGTACAGTAGCCTACCCTCTGACTCCGCAGCGTGACACCTGCAGACTTGAAGTCCGGAAACTTGATGCCAGCAGTCTCAGGGACAGCCTAAAAGAGAAAGAGACAGCATATGCTGAAAAAAGGAAGTAAAAAGGAGGTACAAAAACAATCCCACAAAGGGAAGCATCACTTTCTGCAAGAGAACCAACTGTCAATGTCTGAATGAGGAAGGACAGAACTCTTTCTTAGCACAATTGCATTGTCTGGCTTAGCAGGGCTATGGATTTTGAGTACGGTACCAATATGAACCCACTAATTTAAATGCCTTTCAACTTGCACAAAGGTGGCTTCGATACATTAAGTTATCAACAATTTCTGCTGGTACCAATCTATGCATACTGAAAATTATTCAGGAAAGTTGCATTTAAAACAGTAAGATACTGAAGGGGTTTCATAGCACTGGAAGGACAGACAAGTGAGATTCAGTGTAATGGCAAAGTGGTCTATAGATTGAAACAAAATAGTCCCAGTTATACTGTGAATCTGACCTTAAATTCTTCATACCAAAGGCAGCACCACCCTAACAACAATCTCTTCAAGATGAACCACAAAGATCCTACTACACTAAAATCCACAGGGCTTTACACTAAACCAAGACTATGAGAATGTTGTTCAGGTGCACTAGGTTTCCAAACCCTTGCTTAATTCTTCATCTTTGCTTTGTCCAATCACCTGAAAAGAGACTCTATACAGCTACCTTCATGCATCATTTACTCAAAATCAGTCAACCACCACAGTGATTTTCTCTCCCCCCTGCCCCCCATTTTCTTTGACCCATTTATTGTGGCCTCAGTCTTTGTGCACCAGGAGAAGACCCATTGTTACCTGAGTGATCTAACCTTCAGGCCCCCAGCCCTAAAGCACTATGGTCTTCTTAACAGAGCTTGGAAAAGTTACTTTTTTGAACTACAGCTCCCATCAGCCCAATCCAGTGGCCATGCTGGCTGGGGCTGATGGGAGTTGTAGTTCAAAAAAAGTAACTTTTCCAAGCTCTGGGTCTTCACCTGTAAAACTCATAACACACTAGCATAACTGCATATCTGAATACAAAGCAAGTTTTAAAACCCTGCATGGTTTCAGGTGTGGATGTAATTTGTAGTATGACTTTGAAATGCAAAATTATGACTTCTGAGAATTCTGAGTTTTTGATTAAGAACATTTTAACTCTTCCCACTCCATTATTTGCATGTTTCCAGTTTCCCTGTTTATTTCCAATAAACTAACACCTACTCCTGTATCATCCTCCATTAACTATATAACTTCTGTACCATTTGTACTCCACAACTTTGCTATTCTTGTTCTACTGATTTGCTCTCTGAATGAACTTCATCCTGGGGGTAAATCTGCCAATCTCATAGCCCCTTGCATTTTTCACCAGGAATAATGTCTTTTTCCTCTAGCCAAACATTTTCCCATTACAAGCCAAGCGTATAATTTATCTGCTGTTTAAACACTGCAGATTCACAAATGCCTTAATATTACAGATTCTGGGACAATTAAGCTATAATTTTTAAAGTGTGTGTTTATATCCTGAGCAGAGGAAGAACGAAATCCAGCATAAGCTCTATTGCAGGTTCCTCTATCTTTCCCTCCAGATAACATGGGCCGTATGTAGTTAAAAGGGAGCTACGGTAACCCAAGTGAGCTACTGAAGCGGAGGGGAAGATAGACGATGAAGCTGGGCTGGAAGCTTCATACATACTTCTCAAAAGAAAAACTGTCACCAGTCCCACACATTATTCCCACTGAACAGCTTCCTTTGCAAGAAAGAAAGAAAAAAGGTCTGCCTTTCTCCTCAGAGACCTGAAGTTTATAAAGGGACTGTGGACCATACATGAGTCAACTGATGTAGTCTGTGAATCCAAGGATCCACTGAGGACAACAATTGCTAAGGTAACACGGACCAGGGAATTTTCTTCATTCATTTAATACCAAACTCTCTTACTTGTGCTTTGCCAAGACCAAACTGCTGAAGCCATGTACACTAAATTGGTCTTCCAGGCTGCAAACAAAGGAAAAGCCCCAAGGAAACAGTATCAATTTCAACAAATTATTTATTCTATCCCTTTAGGACACTGGAGAGAAGATAACATAAGGAATTCCTTTTATCATTGGCCCCTCATCAAAGGGTCAAAATCTGTTGTGGGGGCTCTTTAGTCTGACACACAGTATTACCGTAAAAGGCATTTTATTACAACCTATACTGAACCTAGTGCTTAGGATGACCGGAAGCCAAAGCAAGAAAGATGGGAATATTGTGATGGCAGCAGGTAGGAGTACAAGTCAACTCTACAGGTATTGGATCAGACCTGTAGATTCCACTACACACTAAAGACACTGGTGGATTCAACCAAACTTCTCTAAAAGAATATGTCATTCAGTTCAAGAGGATCTTAACGCAGTTTGGGGGTATACCTCTGCCATCTTCCCCCAACAATTATCATCACAATCCCTAATGAAAATTAGGGACACGCTAACTCCCTCCCACACTGCACAGTCTGCCTTCACCTCACATCTGAGCAATTAAACAGGTTGCTATCCCTCACACGCCAGCATGAGCTGTAAACGCTTCAACCTCAATTGACTCTTTGGTAAATGACTTCCCTTTGTTGAGATGATGCTGATACAGCCCTCAATTCAAATTCTTAGTTAAAATGCAATTTTAAAAAAAACCTTTCCCTGCTACAGTTGGTAATTGACTCCTAATGGACTCTGTCATGGTTGAAACAGCAATAGTGCAACAAGAGAGGCTGCCTTCAGGAGCCCTTAGGTGCTTACCAGAGGCAGACACAAGGGCCCCAGGCAATACTGGGGGAGACAGCCAAACATGCCTCAAGCATTTTAAGTAGCTACTTGATTCCACGTCCTACATGTCATGGAACAATCGGGCTGGAAAGGCACTGACGAAGAAGCACAGGGAAACTCAAATCACAGATCTTAATCCTTCAGGACAGCCCAACCAAGTCTGCAGACTTGTCCTGCAAACAGAAAGCCAGCAGTGACAAAAAGTGGTGTGTGCTTTTGAAAAGTGTAGAGTAGTGGCTTCTTTCTCATTTCTACTCCTCTCATTTCTTACAACCAACTGAAAGGCAGAGTCTTGCCCCAGAAACTGAATGGGGTCAACAATGTAATTCCACAATGTATTCTAAATAAAACACACTACTAGTCATTTCATATATTATTAATCCATTCTGTTGTCCCACTGCCCACAACCTATAAATTTTATTCTGGTCCACTGTTTCACAGAATGAGTGACATGTTCAAGACTGAATGTAAGAAACACAGAATCAAACAGGGATCACATTCGTATTTGTATATATTGTTGTACGCCACGCTGAAATAAAGGCCAAAGCTGCTCCCTAAGTTATCTACCCCTGCCAAACAACTTGCAGCCTTTAGGAAAGCATGAGAACACTATCCTAAGCAAGAGGAGGATCATCAACTATAGACCACTATCTCCTAATGTTTCAAAGATACTGGCATAACCCCAGACAGTTTTAATTCCTCTGTAAGTCTGTCAGTGGTGCCAGACTCAGAGGCTCGTGGAAACTAGAGAAGGGAGTTTGACCACCATCTCATTTTGTGGCAGCAGGTTTCAAAGGTTAACTATATCGCCTGGCAGTAACTGGAAGAAAGTGTGCTTCTTTCAAACATTACTGATCTCTCTTGATGCTATGCTGCATGACATGGACAAAAGCAAATTTCTGCCTGCGCATTCACTGACCACTGAACTGCTTGATCTTTGAGAGGGCTTTATGTAGGTCCAGCGTGTCTCCTTCCCAATGCAGCATTTTTAGTTCTTTCCAGCCTAACCTACATCACTCTGCAGGTGACAATATGACTGAAACCCAACTTTTCTCCATGCCCCGAGAGATATGAGGATTTAAAAAGAAACAAAGAAATTAAAAGAAACAATACTTGGCTGGCCAGGGCCAGCCAACCCCCCCTCACCC
The DNA here is from genome assembly GCF_030035675.1 of Rhineura floridana. NCBI lineage: Eukaryota > Metazoa > Chordata > Lepidosauria > Squamata > Rhineuridae > Rhineura > Rhineura floridana. The sequence goes on along the minus strand of NC_084485.1, from coordinate 82,013,587 downwards.
TCTGGCCCTGGCAGGCAAATGGCAAGGTGGTGCCATTATAAAGGACAAGAGGACATGCACAAGATATTTACAGGTTTCTCAGTTTCTTTCTTCTGTGGCAGCTTCTTCTTGGGTGCCTTGCGCTCTGCACGTCTTTGTTCGGTGGTTGTGTCAGCAGCCGTTATGAGTTTCTGCAAGTCTTGTGTTCGCTTCTCCCTCTCTTTCTTCCTGGCTTCAATTTTGCGCAACTCCTGGATTAGATATTCCTCTTCTGCCACCTACACATGAAAAAGAGGCATGACAGGTGGGAATTATGACTGGTAAAGAAACCCAAAAGAGCCACTTAATGGCTCCTTGCCTGGGCTTCACTGGCCCTAGAGTCTTCTGGGAGCCAAGGAATATAGTACTACAGAGACAAAAGCAGCAACATAGAGTAGACTGTTCCTTTCCGTGCAATTTCAAAGGATCAGCAAGCCTTGAAACACTGTAAATAACCTTGATTCCAGAAACCATCACCTTCCAGCTTCCAAAGCTCTTATGTCGGTCTGCAGTGTATATAGCAGACTGTAGTATAGAGACTCGATACTGTTCATATCGATATCTCATTGCCTCTTTTTTCTTATTCCTGCCTTTTAAGGGTTCTTCATAGTCCCACTTTCTTCCACCATCCATAATTTACTAATCCCTGTCTTTCTTTCCTGCCATCCCATCTCTTGGCTCTCCCCCCCCCCTATTTTCAGAATGCAGACTGCCCTATCTATACCCTCACAGCTCCTCCTGCCCTCAGAGCCTTGTGAGAGTGTTTTACTCACCCAAGATGAACTTTCACTTTGTTTCATTTCCTCAGAAGTATGAATATTTATAAATATTCTCAGTCAATACCAGCAGTTTCACCACCAAATCACTTAACAAATTACACTGTCCAAAAAGGTGATAAATTCAGGAAGTTTAACCAACAGTTTTTCTGCCATTAAATAATGCAAATATCCACCCATTAGGGAGCAGAAAAACATGTTAAATGAATTTTCTGAAATCAAAAGAGAGATTCTGACAAATGCAATCAGCACTATGCTTCTATCTTTCCCAGGCAAAACTCCAGCAAAACATATTTTAACACACTTTGCATTCTTTTAATTATTTCACTAGTCACATTAATAATATGTGCATGCCCATTACTTGATAAATGCCCCTTAAAGGATGTCAGGAGCACCCACTAAACACTACCTTCAACAGGAATCATGTTAACAGCTCTAAAGGCTAATTTTTCATTTCATTTATTAATGAGCAGTACCCAGAAAGAATGAGCTATTGCTACACATCCAGTATAAGATAATCTGAGGTCAGGCTGCCTTCCAACATTTCCTGATATTACCTGCTCTGGCGTCCGATTATATAGCCTCTCTAACTGTTCTTTCCGGCGCCTCTCATGGCCTGCATCAAAGATGGGGATTTTCAAGTCAGTGCCTGGGGTAGCACGAATGTTGGCCAACTTGGCACAGATGTGATAGTAGCGCTCCTTTAGATCTTCCACTGACCGCTTCTGACGAGAGAATAAGGGTACAATTGAGCTAAAAGAAATCTAACACTATGAAAAAACAGCTAAAACATATGCAACTTGGGTAAAGGAACAGATAAATGTTTGGGGAATTATTGTAATAAGCACCAATAAATGATGATAAATGGAATCCATCACAAGTATTATTATTTATATATTTCCACATTTGTATAGCACCCAATAACCTAATGTTCTCTGAGCAGTAGTATCTGGGCCTTAGTATCACAGGACAGTGCTCCCTCATATGTTTTGTTGCTGTCCGTTTAGCAATCACAAATTAAGGCAGGAGTGCACATCCTGAGATCTTCTGTCACCAATATACAATTTCACAAAAAATACAGCTGTTAGCCATTCTCCAAAATCCTCTCTTCCACGTCCTCTGCTTCTATGTACCATCATTACCAATACTCTTCATCTTATTTCACTTAATCAGTTGCTCACCAGTAGAGCCTCTAAAATTATTTGCCTAGGTCAATCAGCTTTTCTCTTCTGCAGGCCTGGAAGTAAAAAGCTGTGTTTGCAATTCGTGTTAGCATCCTTTAGCCCTTTACTTCATGATTGTCAGAGTTCCTTATCTGTTTTTGTCAGTGAAAGCAGCACAAGATGCAGCAAATACTTTTCAACCTCATTTGTCTGATTCTATACCATATTAATTCCAAAGCTAAAAGCTCCAGGATTAGCAAAGCATAGGATCAGGCAAAGAAGGTTAGGGAGCACTCGCTGTAATTTGTCAGAGTATTTCAATGATATCAGAACTGCATCCACCTCCAGCATCAAGATGCATCTCTGAGGTTGATCAACCCAGTTTTCCCTTGCTTCTGTAAATATCTTACCCAACGCAGCTGGTACTGGTAACGTTTCACACACAGTGGTAGAACAAAGAGAACTCATGAACCCTTAACAGACATGCAAAATCTTAACCAGCACTGTGCACAGTCAGTGTTTGCAGATCCTTAAACTAAAACTAAGTGTTATTCCACAAAACTGCACCATGGCAACCTACATGTAGAACAAGGATGGGGAACCTTAGGCCTGCAGGCCAAACTTGGCCCACCTGGCCTCCCCATTAGCCCACATTTTGGGGAAGCCATGCCATACCCAATGCCATGCATGACGCCATGGGGATGGCAAGGGCAGAGCTTCAAAGGAGTAACAGAGCTTTAGAGCTTAAAATAGGCTCCCAGTTGTTCCTTTGCTGGAGCAAGGCATACCTTGCTCAAGGAGTGCAAAGCTGTTTCCATTAAATGGAAGCCACTTTTCCCTCCCAGTGCTGCTCTTTGAAGCACTTCATGCTGCTCCTTTCTACCTCTGAAAATCAGAGGTTTAAAGGAGCAGAATGAAGCTGCTTGCAAAGGGCTTTCAAATAGCCCCACCCTGCTCCTTTAAGTCTCCAAAAATCAGAGGTTTAAAGAAACAATGCAGCCTTGCAAAGGGCTTTCAAACAGTCCCACACTTTACTTCTCTGACAATCGGGGCTTCAAAGTACAGAATCACCTGACATCACTATGACATCAGGTGATTGACAGGTGAGTGGCCCCGCCCATCTGTCAAATTTAGCCCACCAGGGTGGGGAGGTAATGATCTGGTCCACCAGCCAAAAAAAGTTCCCCACGTCTGATGTAGAAGGTATTCATTCATAGGCACTTACTTTGAACTGCTGGTGATCATAGCGGTCATGAATGACTACAAAGCGGAGATCAAATCTTCGGGATAAGTCAAAGAGGTGGTCTGTTTCAGCTTTGGTCCAGGCATCATCATGAAGATACATCTGATATTCCTGTTCTGAGTAAACAGGAACTTGCACTGTCTGCAGCAGAAAAAAACATAGTGAGAGAGACTGCTGACACAACAGGCTTCCCTCATCCACATGCAAAACTGTTCTGTCTCACAAGATTACTTTAAGGCAGAACAAACCCAAGATTCCATGAGACAGAAATCCAGGTGTCTTCCTCTATGCCCCAATCACAAGTATCTTTAACATGTAGCCTATATTTCCCACATATAATCTTCGCTGCTACCCAAGTGATAAGCTTCCATCCATCAGTTTTATCTGTGACTCAGTGCTATTCTTTCAAACAAAAGGGACTGCAAAGAGAAGATATGAATATTCACAGATGCATTCCCAGGTGATCATCTACTTTTTCTTCTTTCAACTTAAGAACCCAAGGGGAAGATACATAAGATATATACACATCTGAGGAATGGGTCTCTCTTCTACACAACCTCCCCTCAGGATACCACAATAGAAGTCTAAAAATCAGGACTGCAAAACTTGTTTGTGCTTCTAACAAATGTTCAGTACTGCTCTGGGGATGCCAACTCTACTACAAAGAATTCCAGATTCCAATTTTCATGTATATTGAAATTTGCAACACTCCTAGTCCAATCTGCCCCTTACACAATTCAGTTTGTGTCCAGATGGGAGTCAACAAACCTGCAAGCTCCTAAGTGAGAAGCTGCTAACTTTTCATATAAATCATGAAGATAACTTCAGGCTTTGAGGCACCATCCAAAGTTTCTTAGATGCCTTCCAAACCAAGGCTTCCAGAGTGGACACGGATAAGTGGCAACAGTGATACAATGCACATACACCACAGGACTCAAGCATTTAAAGAATACTGCAAGGTATAACTTCCTGTGATATCAGAATCAGTTTAGTACCTATGAAGTTGGTATGGGAATTAATCCTAGAGATAGCAAGAGGAAGAAAGAAGGTGCTTGGGGATGTTTGGAGAATGAGGGCCTCAGTGAAGGAGCGCATCTATCTGACTAAGAGGGAAACAATCCCTTAGAAGGGACCCATTTTTGGATACCCTTTCGTGCCAAGGATACTTCTCCAGGGGAGTGTTGGGATCCTGGCAGTGAGTGATTCGATCACTAGGAACATAGATAATGGGGTGTGTAATGGGTATGCAGACCACAGGGTGATCTGCCCGCCTGGCACAAAGGTTGCAGATGTCACCTGTCATCTAGATAGCCTGGTAGATAGTGCTGGAGAGGAGTCAGTGGTCATGGTGCACATTGGCACCAATGACATGAGGAAATGCAGTTGTGAGGTCCTGGAAGCAAAATTTAGGTGCTAGGTAGGATGCTGAAAGCCAAGATCTCCAAGGTAGCTTTCTCTGAAATGCTACTTGTTCCATGCGCAGGGCCAGATAGATAGGCGCAGCTTTGTAGTCTCAATGCGTGGATGAGACAATGGTGTCAGGAGGAGAGATTTGGATTTGTTAGGCACTGGGGAACATTTGGGGGAAAGCTGGGCTGTACAAAAGGGACGGGCTCCACTTGAACCTGGATGGAACCAGACTGTTGGCGCTTAAAATAGAAAAGGTGGCTTCAGCTTTTAAACTGATTGACGGGGGAAAGCCAACAGGAGCTGAGGAGGGTCTTGCTTGGAACAATTATCTCCCCTAGGATAAAGACATAAAAATGATGAAAGTTTAAATGGGGTATGCCCAGAACTAGGCATCTGAAGGCAGGGGCACAGGATAGCAATTTAAACCAAAGTACCACATGCCAAACCAAAAGTGCCAAAGACACCTGAAGAGAGACACTGTATGTAAGTGTTTATACGCTAATGCTAGAAACCTCCGAGCCAAGATGGGAGAATTGGAGTGCTTGGTCTTAGAGGACAGCATTGATATAGTATGCATGTGAAACGAAATGGAATGGAGAAAACCAGCAGGACACAGTTATTCCTGGATATAAACTATCTAGGAAGGACAGGGAAGGACGTAGTGGAGGTGGTTTTGCTCTATACATGAAAGGAGGCATTGAATCCAGCAAGCTAGAAACCCCAAAAGAGGCAGACTCCTCCACAGAATTGTGGGTGGTGATACTGGTCCCCAAGAGTAATTTAGTACTAGGGACATTCTATTGTCCCCCTGACCAAAACATTGAGGGATATCTTGAGATGGAAAATGAAATCAAGGGAATATCCAAACTACGAAACACTGTAGTAACGGGCAACTTCAACTACCCTGACATAGACTGGCTACATATTTGTTCCAGTCATGACAAAGAGGTAAAATTTCTAGTTACCTTAAATGACTGCGCCCTAGAATACTTGGTCATGGAACCGACCAGAGGGGCAGTGACCCTGGACTTAATCTTAAGTGAACAGTGACCATAGAGCTATTAAATTAAACATACATGTAAATGGCCAATCGCTAAGAAAATCCAACATGGTCACATTTGACTTCAATAGAGGAAACTTTTTTAAAAAAGAGGGAACTGGTAAAAGGAAAGTTGGAAGACAAAGTCCAGAGAGTCAAATCACTCCAAAATGCTTGGGAAATGCTTAAAAACACAATTTAAAAGCTCAACTGGAATGTATACCAGAGCTCAGGAAAGGTACCACCAGGGCCAAGAGGATGCCAGCGTGGTGAACAAGCAGAGTCAAAAATGCTATTAAAGGCAAGAAGGCTTCCTTCAGAAATGGAACTCTTGTCCACATGAAGAGAATAAAAAATAAAAAAGAGCACAAACTCTGGCAAAAGAAATGCAAGCAGACAATAAGGGATGCTAAAAAAGATTTTGAGGAGCATCTTGCTAAAAACATAGAAAACCAACAACAAAAAATTCTTTCAATACATTCAAAGCAGGAAACCATCTAGGGAAGCAGTTGAACCATTTGATGATAAGGGAGTTAAAGGTGTCCTTAAGCAGGATGAGGAGATTGCAGAGAAACTAAAGGAATTCTTTGCATCTGTCTTCACAGTGGAGGATATAGGACAGATCCCTGTGCCTCCTTTTGCATGAAGGGAGTCTGAGGCAAATAGCGGTGACGAGAGAGGAAGTTCTAGGCTTAACAGACAAAATAAAAACTGACAAATTGCCAGGTCCAGATGGCATTCACTCAAGAATTCTCCAATAACTCAAATGTGAAATTGCTGATCTTCTAACAAAAATATGTAACTTGTCTCTCAGACCCACCTCCATACTCGAGGACCGGAAAGTGACCAATGTAATGCCAATCTTTAAAAAGAGATCCAGGGGGAATCCTGGAAATTAACTGGCCAGTTAGGTTAACATCTGTCCTGGGAAAACTGGTACAAAGTATTGTTAAAGATAAAATCATCAAGCACATAGAAGAGTGAGCCTTGCTGAAGCAGAATCAGCATGGCTTCTGCAAGGGTAAGTCCTGTCTCACTAACCTACCAGAGTTCTTTGAGAATGACAACAAGCATATAGATAGAGGTGATGTGGTTGACATAGTGTATTTGGACTTTCAAAATACTTTCAATAAGGTACTTCACCAAAGACTCTTGAGTAAGCTTAGCAGTCATGGAATAACAGGAGAGCTCCTCTTGTGGATCAGGGATTGTGCTTTTTAACTTGTTCATAAATGATCTAGAGTAAGGGGTGAGCAGGGAGGTGGGCAAATTTGCTGATGATACTAAATTGTTCAGGGTTGTTAAAACAAAAAAGGATTACAAAGAGCTCCAAAAGGACCTCTCCAAACTGAGCGAATGGATGGTAAAATGGCAACTGCAATTCAATGTAAACAAGTGTAAAGATATGCATACTGGAGCAACAATATCTTAATTTCACATATACATGTATGGGGTCTGAACTGATAGTAACTGACCAGGAACAAGACCTTGGGGTCATAGCAGGCAGTTCGATGAAAATGTTGACCCAATGTGCAGCAGCTGTGAAAAAGGCAAATTCCATGCTAGGGATCATTAGGAAAGGTATTGAAAATAAAACTGCCAATATCATAATGGTGTGGCCACATTTTGAATATTGTGTACAGTTCTGGTCACCTTACCTCAAAAAGGTAAATATGTAGAGTTGGAAAAGGTTCAGAAAAGAGCAGCCAGAATGATCAAGGGGATGGAGCGACTCCCTATGAGGAAAGGTTGCAGTATTTGGGGCTTTAGTGTAGAGAAAAGATGATTAAGAGGTGACATGATAGAAGTATATAAGATTATTCATGGCATGGAAAAAGTAACACTAGAACTCATGGACATCCACTGAAGCTGAGTGTTGAAAGATTCATGACAGACAAAAGAAAGTATTTCTTCATACAGTGCACAGTTAAACTGTGGAATTCGCCCCCACAAGAGGCAGTGATGGCTACCAACTTGGATGGCTTTAATAAAGGAGGAGGAATTCATGGAGGAAAAGGCTATCAGTGGCTACTAGCAATTATGATTACGCTCTGCCTCCATAGGCGGATGCAGTATGGTTCCAAATACTGGTTGCTGGAAACTGCAGGAGGGGAGAGTGCTCTTTGCACTCAAGCCCTGCTTGCAGATTTCCCATAGGCAACTGGTTGGGCTGGTTGTTCTGCAAGAACAGAATGCTGAACTAGATGGGCAATAGGCCTGATCCAGCAGGCTATTCCTGTGTTCTTACGTCCTTTGTGATACTTTGAAACATGTTTTTCCAGTCACACGTATAATATAAGTCCTGATCAAGTCTCCATACTTTGTTGAATCTGGCAAAAGGGTAATCCTTGCCCTCTTCTGCTGCCCTCCTCCAGTGGTAGAACATGGCGCCATCCTTCCTTGCAGGATTGGTGAAAGGCATCCACTTCCAAGGTCGCACTTTCTTAGATCCCAGCTTTGCCTTAACTGTTCGGTAGCCCTGCGTTGTATCACTTGGCAAAAGGGGAGGTGCATCTCTGAAAGAGATACAAGGCACAAATAAATGGAACCTATTGTCTGCATGAGGCTCATTTTGCATATTCAGTCACTTTTCTATGATCTTTGAGAAAGAGTTAAACACCAACTTAAGACCTGTACAATGTTCAGCACACAACACTCTGCACTAGAATGATCTTACATGCTCAGCACACAACCCAAACCTCTCCAGACCAAAGACAGTCACCATTTACTAGTCTCCTATATGGACGTGGCCCACTGAGGTGTAAAGGCCACAATCAGTCTTCCTGCTCTTTAGCCTTGATGCCCTCTGTTCATTGGCTAGTTGCATCTCTCCTTGTAGTTGCTGCTGCTGCAGTGCCTAATTTTCCACTTCCTCAAGTTGCTGTTTATGTTCACTGCCTAAAAGTGTTAAAAAGCACACAACGAACTATTAGAACCTTTTTTTTATAAGCAGGTCCAACGTTCTAGGACACTTCCCCAGACCAAGCAGGTTCCTGGACAGGGATGCCTCTTTGCTTGAAATTATGAAAGATAGAGCTGGTAGGATCATTAAAGGCCCCCTGGACAGCAAGGTTAGCTCGGTTGACTGTCTCTTCCTCACTATTCAGTTGCTCCACTAATGACAAGAATGCCAGCTCAAAAACCAAAAGGCAAGACTTCAACTTCTAAGGGGTCTCTTTCTTGCACTCTCCTCCCTAATAGTGAGATTGTTTAGGCCAGCAGAAGATGCTGGCATTGTTTTAGAGCTGCCTCCTCAGCTTGGTCTTCCTCTGTTAGAAACACAGTGACTGCTTCATTCTGGAGAACCACTATTGCTTCAATGGATGCTGGTGGTCTTCAGTACACACTGAGCCTGGAGGTGCCTGATGGTTGGTCTTCAGTTACTGGTATCTGCATCATGGTAGGGTCAGTGATGGATCTCGGGATCACCTTGGGCTCCTTCACAGCTTGATGCCCATGTGTGGTCACTCCAAGCCATTTCTGCCTACTTGGCACTGTCATAGAAGAACCAGGATGTGCAATGGAGAGGGCAGCAGTGGATGCAGCATGAGGAAGAGGGTTGCTGGAAAGCAGTGGCATTGGCAGAGTTGGCATCTGCCCTGCCCTGAAGTTCCTGGAGTGGACAAAGAAGTCTACCTCAGCTGGCCAGATTTTCCCAGTGCAGGATGAGGTTTGCCTGGACATAGCTTCTGCGACTGGTCTGGATCTATTCCACCATTGCTAGTTGGGTACACTAATGCCACTGCCCACAATGTAGCGCAGACTTGTGTCTCTATTTAAAAGGATAGCTGCCAACTTATCATAGAAGGGCACTATTCTAGGTTCCACTACCGAGCACTCGTTATGGGTGGTGACTTCCTTGAACTTCTTTGTCAAGGCATTTTACTCCTGCACTAGGTGGTGTTGCACTGGTAGCCCCACTGGCACATCACCTTGGAAAGCCAGGTGAAAACAGCATCTGATGTGCAAGTTGCTGTAAGTGTGGTGAGATACAGAGATCTATACGCATATGACCTATATTGTGTTTTGTTTTTTTAGGAGAATTTACAAACCGTTTATTCAAATAAATCTCTAAGCCCCATTCACACAGGTGGCCAATGGTAAAGGGGCTGATGATATGCTGAGGTGATACCAGTGCTAGGGTGCTGCAAATGAACTCAGTATACTGGACAGAAAAAAAGCAAGTCAAGCTTTCACAAGACAAGCTATAGTTTTGTTTGATGTTCTGTGGGACAATTCATGGTTTGTTTGTAGTTTGTTAAATGAACCACAGCTTCCACAAAAACCATGGCTTACCATGATGAACCAGGCAAGAAAAACCAACAATCTGCAAGTGAGAAAGCACTGTAAAATCTGGAAAGCATTCTGTACAGTGCAACTCTTCTTTCCCTCACACTATCCACCTGTACAATGGCCATATTTGTTTATGCTGGAAAGCGACACACACTTGGAATTTGCAGAGATTTGCAAACAGATTACACTCCTGACAGCTCCAGTGATTGACTCTTTCTGGGAAAAGAAACTGAGTTTTCATTATCGGCTACTATTCCACACACACACCCATTTTCAGTACAAGACTAGTATAGTCCAAATTTGCAATACAAGATAAGAAGTCTCAAGCAATCCTTTTAATAAATACCTTGGAAAACATGTTATTATTATTTATTAAATTTATATCCTGCCCTTCCTCACAGTAGGAGCCCAGGGCGGCAAACCAAAACACTAAAAACACTTTAAAATATCATGAACAGCCTTTAAAATATATTAAAACAAAACATCTTTAAAAATATATTAAAACAAAACACAGATGCAGATTGGGATAAAGTCTCTACTTATGTTCAATCCGTATCTAATATTCCAGTAACTTAACCTACTAACCATTTTACTTACTCTACATCAATTCAAAGCATTCAAAGTTAAGAAAGCATAGCAAATTCATTTGGCTGGATTATTAAACAAACCACAGAATAATTTCCTACAGTTTGAATGAAATGGGGAATGTTGTTAGTTCAAAAGCTTTTAATCTCTTCTCTTACACAAAGGAGAAGTGGAGGAGGATGTACACAAAGTAAAGGCTAATCACAGCACATCTCATAACGGAAAACTATGGTTCCTTGTTATGTCTGAACTAGTGTTGGAAAAGTACTTTCAAATGCTGCAAAATACAGAAAATCTGCAAGTATTTCATCCAATCTAGGAATCTGCTAAGCATTTTATTTATTAGATTTATATCCCGCCCTTCCTCCCTGGAGCCCAGAGTGTCATATTACTCCTGAAACATTATTCAGGCAAGACATAATGGCAAAGATCTTTATACAATCCACCCTGACTTCTCTTCCCTGCTTCAGATTCCTTCATCGTCTGCACAAGCAAAATAAACAGATGCAAGTTTGAAAATACATACATACACACACTCCAGGAACAAACTAGCATGTGAAAGAGTTGAGAAGTCTGTTTCAATTCATGCAAGCTTTCCATTGTATGAGGTTCATGAAACCCAAAGAGAAAATTCAGAGTCAAAACCTACAGATCTTTCAGACACCAAATATTTCAATGTTTCCCAACACTTTGTTGGAAAATTTACATATTAGAAGGGCCTCAGACATCTAGACCATGGAGATCAAAATACTGAGACAGCACTTCCAGTAGAGCAAGTCAGAGATACTAGGAAGAGGCTAACAGTAAAGGCTTGTCCTGAAGCTGGAGAAAGTACATTTTCAAGAACTGTCTTTCACATGCCAAATACCTAGATGAGAAGACCGATTACCCGAGACTAAAGCTGTGACAAAACTCTTACTTTTTATCTGAGTAGAGCAGTGCATAGACCTCCCGGTGCATTCCTTCTGGTCTCTTAAATGTGAGGGTCTCTGATGACTTCTTGGATTTTTTCTGAAACAAAAGTTGTTTATTAGAGGCTCTGCTGTTTTAAAACAAAAATTCTGTAGGAAAATCAAAACCAGTTTCTGGTTATCTTGATTTTCACATGGACAACTTGTGTGTTCTCTCCTTTGCAATGCCCCAAAGCATCAATCCAGTTTAACTGATTTAACTTTAGTCAAGCTTTCTTAAACTCTCAGGTCAAATATATACATGGGTGTGAAACGGGATGGAACAGAGAGAGAAGGACATTATTTGTATTTTATTTCCTCCCAAAGCCTTCACTTCCGATTTCACCAATAGTTCTCAAAATGTAGGATCATGTAGGTGGAGAGTAAGAGAGTAGAAGAGGTTCTACTTGTAGCTGACTGACAATATCTGCAGTACCAGTCAGGCTCCCTAACCCCACAGACAAACCATCCTTAATTCTCCCATCCCTCTACATTTGTGTCGTTATGCTGTAGGCACGTTTCTCTTTTATACCCAACAATGCTGCAAACATAAACAGGAAGTAACAAAAAGAAAGACAGAAGAGCCCTGGTGTGAATATAGTTTTAATGGTGTTCCATGACCCCCAACATCATAGTGTGAGGAATATTATTCAAAACGTAAATATTATGAACGAAAGAAGAACAAATTGATATTGATTTATGCCAAAAGGAGGGCATTTCAATTATACATCCCAGCTGTATGCTGTATAAACTCATAAGAATTCACTGAACAGGTGAAACAAAACTGAATTAAGGGATACTACATTGCTTTCACAAGTGGGTGAAAGATGCTGAGGAGAGTAAGGATGTTGAAAATTGTGTTAAATTTCAAAAAAGAAAAAAAGACTTGCTCTTTTATTTTTTTAAGGTAAATGTAGTCTCACAAATTGCTCAAAAATAGGGTAAGCATATTTCTGTATGAAATATGAGGATCATGCTGGTAAGATCCAAAAAAATAAGTTCTTGTTGCAGCTTAGAATTATTATCGCAAAGCTCTTTGCAATCTCCTCCCATCCCTTTTCTTCATCCCTTTTATACCTTATCAGAATTGATGATATCTTTCTTATTAATAGTTCCTATGTTCTCAGACTCTGTGCCCCCCAGTTCCAATATATCCCGCACATCTGCTCCTGTGGCCATTTTGTCACCTGAAGTCAAAAAATAAAGCATGATTAAAAAGCAAGTGATCCAGAGCTAGATACCTAACGGACACAGATTTGCCTCTGCCAAATTAACTGATTTTTCTGGCTCCCTATACAAACAACAGACTGTTGCTCATGTGCTGCTATATTGTCCTTTTTATTGGGACTCCCGATTTGATCTCATCACCCCAATTCTTCAAAATATCCCAGGGAGGTCTGATGCATTTTATTTAGAATATTTACTCTCAGATAGGGTCCCACAGGTCATAGTTAATGTGGCAAGGTTTTGTGCATCAGCTCTTACCTGTAGGAAAGTGATGATGGAAAACAATAATAATAGCTAACTTTCTGGGGGCCTTTTGCCCATTGGTGTATTTACCTAACACCATTAGTGCCATATTATCTTATGTTGCAGCTGTTTGTTTCTTTCTCTCTATAATATTGATATGTTTTATTGTTTTAATATTCTATAGTGCTGGTCTTTGACCGTAATAAATGATTGATATTCTGGAACTAATCCCTCCATGCAGTTAGCTTACAGAAAATGCAAACACAACAGTCTTGACAGGCATCTGAAACATCCATACCTACGGGACCAATGACCAGGACTTTGTGTATTCTGCACATCCACATGTTTGCCACCATACTGCAGAATCTGAAATCTGGCATTCTGAAAAATCTGTTTTCATTTAAGAAATGCCACGTTTCCAGACACTATGTGACCAGCACAGGCAGTATCCAATAAAGGTTTAGAATTCTGGGGCAGGGTATCTAGTATGGTCTTCCCTTAGGGATGGAAGTATAGTATCCTATGCCTCTCTGTCTGCTTTTATTGCTCTTTACCATCTCTATCACTACAAGTCCACCTATGGCCAATCTTCTTGCCATTCCCTTCTTGCTATCCATGTCAAAAAAACTGCAACCAAATTCTTTGAAAACCTGAATCGCTGAAGCAGAAAAAAACACAGTCACAGGTGTAACCTTGCCAAACCAAAATGTAGATGTTGTCATACAGACTCCACACATGCCTGGTGTCAAAGGTGATTAGCAAGAGTTTCAGAAACAAAAGAGCTGCTCTGCATCCACTGTCCAATATATAATGGTGTCCAGGCCCAGATGCTATATAAAATACAAAAAGAAAGTCCATGTTACTAAGCTGAAAAAAAAAATCACAACAAAACAATTCTGTTTATAGTTTCTGTTTATAGTTTCTAACATATGGAGGTAGACAACATGAGGAAGGGGATACTGGCTGGGTTTGCATGTCTCATTAAACCATAGTTAAAAACAAACTATGGTTTAATGTGAACAAGCCATGTGCTGGTCCGTGCTTCTGAAAAGTTCCCACAGCACTCCTACTTTGCTCCTGCTGCATTGCAGAGGAAACAAACCAGTTTTGCCATCCAAACCTGTGCTTGTGGTTGGTTTGTTCTCCAAACAAAGCAAGAACAAATCTTAGTTATCACTCATGCTTTGTTTAAAGCCATGTCTGCAGCACAACACCAGTGGGAGTGGGGCAGGAGTGCTGTGGGAACTTTTGAGCAGCATGCACCCAGATGCTGCATGTTCACATTAACACGATGTGCAAACAGCCACTGAAATGTAGCACACACAGACCTTAATCCCTGTTATTAAAAAAGAGCCTAAGAATATCTCACGAACTACCACAGAAAGTGTGTTTTTAAAACATACTAAAAAATGTGTATGCACACATATGTATTCTGGAACACATGGTTTAATGAGGGGTTTCAGAATTCAAATCACAAAACCGATCCATCTCAGGACAGAACTACATCACCTTTCTTTGCTGCTTTGTCCTCTCCCAATAGCATAATAAAATATCATTATGTTCAGAAATTTCCACATTATAAGCAGAAAATTGTTACTCCAAGCCACGACTCCTATGCAGCAAGTGATACAGTTAGAATTCTGTACATGCAGTAGTTACTCAGAAATTGGCTTCTACAGCTTTTGATTTGGCAAAAGCCCATGCGGACTTTGTTAAGTCTCATATTTTGAACTGCATAACAGACAAACATGTACTTTCACCTGTAAATTACTTAAATTACTGGACATATAGAATAAATTGCAGAGCTCATGAAAAAAAAGCTGCCCTTTGCCATTTTTATTTTTGGATGATTGATAACGAAGACTGTCCCCTTACCTGCTTGAGGCACAAACAATCAATCATGTATATTCTTCAACTGCCAAGACTTGGGCCATCAAGTACACCTATGAATGAGTATGGCTCTTAGTAAAGATATCCACAGAAACGGATGAAGCAGCTATTTAAAAAGATACAATATTGCAATGATACTCCAGACAGAACTGATTCACTTTTTGAATGGCTGAGCTTTTCCATCAGTATTTGTTTTGACATAGCATAGTGTTACACAGATCTCTAGGCTACAATCCCCTACCCGCTTATCTGGGAGTCCCATAGAACCCAACAGGGTTTACATCTGGTACACATGTATAATCTTTCAACAAGTCAGTAGTGCATATGAAATACCAATACAAGAAGTCTTAAACCTTTTTTTATTTTTCCACATCGTGATAGATATCTCTTACACTGAATTATAATTTCCAGTACTTTTAACGGAATATTTTAACATTAACTTGCTTATATTCTCTTTTGAGGCCAATTTGGATTACATGAAACTCCATCAAGCCATATGTCAAGACATGCAACTGACCAGAATTGCCTCATTTGAAGCACAATTACGGAACATCATTTCTACATGAATGTTGTCCTTATAATATAGAAGAACCTTTCTATCATTATAGCATACAGCACAATTCTATGCATGTTTACTTAGAAATCCCATTGATTTCAATGGGACATCAGGCACATAGGGCCTTGAAAGAGGTGGAGGTCTTCCTACACCCAACCCAGAACAGCTTTGCTGGCCTCCACCATTATACTGCCAGAGCAGAGCTCCCCATTCTGTCCACCAAAGGTGTGGGGAGAAAAATGTATCACCAGAAGAAATCCCACAAAATAGGGAGTTCTGCTGAATCCCAAGCTGGCCTCACTGCTGTCACAGCATCAGGCCCAAACACTATGGCAATTCCAGACTGCCATATCCCAGAACAGCTCCCCTATTTTCTGCCCCAGCAGGCATGTGAGAACTGGCACTGCAGATGCAGCAGTGACCCTATCATTCTGTCATGTCCCCCTACTGCCTGGCTGGGTTTTGGATTGCTCTATTACTCCTTAGTAAGAGCATAATCCTAACCATGTCTACTCAAATGTAAATCCTGCTGAATTCCATGGAGCTTACTAGCAGGTAAGTGGCCTTAGGACTGCAGCCTCAGTTGGAATTTTGCAGTTTACTCTTTGGACAGGATTGCTGTATTATGAATGGATTTCATTACAATCTTTTTGGAATAGCAATAAGATATTGTTACATTTTGACAAATATCTATTACATATACGTTTTTCATACTGTTTTGGAGTTTAGTTTTTCCTATGGTAGCTCTCAGTAAATATAGACCAAAAGTGAAGGCTATGGCATACAAAAGGGAGCATCATAGGAAACTAGAGCACAAAACATCCTGCTTAAAATACACATGAATAAATCAGTCTAAAAGCCTTTTAACTCCACTCCACACACAAACTTCCTGGAGATCAATAACCTCAAGACAAAGACTACTTTGAATACTACTAAATTATTACACCCTCATTTCCCTTCCCAAGTGATCAAAGGATCAGTTCCCAAGCTCAGATGCTGAATTCACCTTCTCAACCTCACCCACATATTATAGACTACAGTCTGCTCAAGAGTTCCCTGAACTACAATATCAATTCTGTATACCTCAACTGCTTTCCGCTGTTCACAGTTCTTTACACAAGTATAGTATCCCGACCCACTCACTTTCCTTTGACGCGCTACTAACCCGAGACCGGCTGTGCAGCGTCAATACAGGCATCCCAGGACTACTTCCGGTCCCAGCTTCTCCGAGCATAGTTTCTCACTTAGGTCCGACTGCGCAACACAAATTGTGGCACGGCTAGCATTTGTGATTGAAGTTGTTGGTTCCGTATCCCACTGCAGAAGGAAAAACTTTTTTTTTTTTTACGATAAGGGGCAGGCTGGATCATAAAAAAATAGTATCAGTAAAACATAATGTTGATGGCGTCCATTTCCTTCTGCGTCAAATTCTGATGCTACTCTAGAAGGGGCGTGGCAAACAGAGAAACGCGCCGCAGTCGACAACACAGCCCCTCACGTTTCCTACTGAATTTTACTGCTTAAGGGAGGCGATGTGTCTGTTGAAGGGCTCATCGACTACGCTTGATAGATGAAAATAGGGAACACTTTTGCGCTTGTAACATCCTTATTCAAACTACAGCGCGTTTCCCTTCCTCCTTTAAATGCACAGTGCAGAAACTTGTCAGCTAAACGCTGTATTCATTTGCCCTATACTCGTTTCCTGTGAATAACCTGACCATAATATTTTTTTAAAAAAAGTTATGAATATTTAGTACATTTAATCTCCCAGTTGATCTAGTAGTACTTCCATAGAATAGCTACAAATCAAATGCATTCAACATTTCATATCTAAAAAGGATACTAGTTAAAAATAGTCTAACCCAGGGGTCCCCATATCCTAGTCCATGGGCCACCAGTGCTCTGCGAGCTAAGCTTCATTCAGGTGGCCCATGGCATATCTGCATTAAATATTCGTTTTAATTGTATTTTATTGCTTATTTCTATTGTTGTATTGCAATTTGAATTTTATACATTTTATTTTTATATAAGAAATAAAGCAATAACATACAGTTAGAAGTCATGTAGCATCTAGCACAATGCATTACAATTGATACAACAGGCAGAAAAATCATTAAGCAAAACCCTCAGCAATTTTCAAGTGGTGCATAGGGTGAAAAGTTTGGGAACCACTGATCTGACCCATTCTACTACCTCTGAGCGGGGTTATTTTCATTCCCATCATAGCATGTTGTGTGGGGAGATTTAATTCTCCCCTCTTCCACAAGGAAGGGAATGAAAATTATACCCTGCCCACTTCAGCGCCCCATGTTAGTTTCCATCACAACACACTGGCAGGGAGTTTAAAACCTCCCACTCAGTGTGCTGCAACGGAGATGAAATTTAACAGCGCTTGGATCCCAAGATAAGTTAACTTATGGAAGTGCATGGAAAGCATTTCCTGTCCCTTCCTCCCCCTCCACCAGGAGCCCTGCAAGTCCCGTCTCACATTTTTCAGTAATAGGCCCCAACTGTCTTGAGAACATTTCAGTGGGGGGAGAAGAGAATGTGAAACTTTTCTCCTGTGAAGTTCCTTAAGTTAACTTATCTAAGGATCCAAGATAATGTTCATTTTATTGCTATTTAACATGGGGGGAGGGGGAACAACAAAAACAATTTTTTACTACCAACTACCCATTCTAACCTAACCACACTAACGAGGCTGACTTAAGTTATTTCCAATTACTTTTGCTTTGATAACCGAATGTTGGAATTATAGCAATGTACTATGTGAGGTTACTCTTGAAGGTGGTCTGAAAGCTGTAGATTCTGCAGAATGTGACTGCCTGACTATCAAGCAGGGCAGCACACTGGGAACATAAGTCTCCAATCCTTAAAGCACTGCACTGGCTGCTTGTGAACTACCAAGCCCAATTCAAGGTGTCAGTACTGACATACAAACCCCTGAATAGCTAAAGGTCAAATGTTTAAAGGATTGCCTCCTCCAATACCTACCAGCCTGTGTCTTGAGATTAGCAGGAGACCATGTTTGTGGTCCTTACCAATGGGGATGATCCAGGAGGTGAATACATGAGACAGGACCTTCTCAGTGGCAGCACCCCAGGTATGGAATTCTCTCTCTGGGAAAATGTGCTTTTCCCTCTCACTGGTGGCCTTTAGGCATTAGCTAACAACATATTTGTTCATTCACTTTTTGGGGAGAGAATTGTCCCAGAGGCCCAGCAGTTGAAATATGTTATTATAGTTTTTCAGTTAGAATCAGCTGGCCATAGGGAAGTTTTTTTATTGGCTATAATACAATTTTTTTTGAAGCAATTGTATTTTCCTGATGCTGTGAAGCACCTTTGGCTCCTAATTGGGAGAAAGGATGGTACAGAAATAAAATGAATTATATTATCATCATCTGCAAAAGAAAATTTGGATTTTTTTCACATTTAGTGGATTTCCATGTGCACTGTTTGTGGTGACAGGAGAGTTCTAAAGTTCTTGGAGCTATGGGTAGGCCAAAATTGTCAATACTATTTAATAAGCAAAAAAAGGAAATACAAATCACACAAAATAATACTCTTCCACCTATTTAGAGCATCAGAAATGAGCAGGGTAGGGCAAATATCAAGGCCAACTGCTACCTCCTTCAGCCTGCTAGTGTTTTGGGTAGGAAACAGAGGGCTGTTCTCTGTAAAGTAGGACACACAGCCACCCTATCAATGCTGGTTCCATTGTTAGAAGTGTTTACAGAACCAATTATTTATAAATACTGAAAACAGAATTAACTTCCCACTAATGGTATTTGGTTGTGCAGTGAAAACAATCCGTTGAGCAAAAAAAATCCCCTTGCTCACCCTTCGCTGTACTCAAGATAGATAGACTCACTGAGGATACCACACTGTCCAGGGAACCTAATGTGTTAGTGTGTAAACTCAATAAGCTTTAAGCAGAAATATTTTCTTTGTTGCCTGAGCACTTCTCAACTTACAAAAAGGTAGTTGTCTGCAATTTATGGAGACAAACAATGCCCACACACTCTTACCAGAAGAGGGCAGCATGCACCACAAGAAAGAACCATTACTAGTGATCCCATTCTCTCTGCCAGAACATTGTCAGACTCTCTCACATACTGAGCAGTGGGCAGCATATGTCCGGCAGAAATAACCTTTGTCAGAAGGTTTCCATATATATATTTATTACATTTATATCCCACCCTTGCTTCTAGAAGGAGCCCACATATGCAGTCACATTTTACTGCTCAGGTGGAGAGCAGATTTCTTTGAAGTATTTACCCTGTCTTTCTCTCTAGTAGTATGTGTAATTGTATCTCTCCGGCACTGTGCTCCATAGAGGGACTAAGAGGCCAGAGGACTCATATATAGACTAACAAGAAGAAATCATTGTCCAGGTTCGGCCAAGTTTTTATAAACTCCCCCCTTCTTTAGGGCTTTAATTGTTGCTACTAGATATGAGTACCTTCCTTGTCCTATTTATAACCTCATGTGACCCCTTCCCCATAGCCAGTTCTATACACAGTGAAGCATCTAACATTTCAATATGGTTAGATCACCTAACTCTGTGTAGGACAGGGCTGGGGGACTTGTGGCCCTCCAGATGTTGCTGAATGACAACTCCCATCATCCTTGATCACTGGCCATGCTTGCTGGGGCTGATGGGAGTTGCAGTTCAACAACATCTGGAGGGCAACAGGTTCCCCATCTCTGGTGAAGAACCAAGCTACATCTGATAGTAAATAATAGCCTTGATCTCTATCACCATCGGGAAATTTTTTCCACACCTTGGTATGCGTCAACACTGGGAAATCCTAGTCTAGGTTTATTTACTTTTGCTTTGGGTCTTCTGAATTCCAGCAACCAAAAAACAATAATTTAAAAATGTATTCTTAGTGTTATATCAGTGTGGTGGACCTTTTTCAGCTGAGGGTTGCATTCACCTCTGGACAACCTTCCAGGGACCACATACCAGTAGTGGGTGGGGGCAGAGGTAAAAGGGGGCAGAGCAATCAATGTAAATTTTACCTTTGAATAGCAGGCTTGTTTCTATACACACCCCTCTCTATTCTCCATCCAGACAGGCAGGAGACATTAAGTGTTCAAGGACACATTCCAGCCAGGCAAAAACACTCAAAGAGGGTGCGAAGCACAGCCAGTGAGGGGTGTGGCTGGGGAAGGGGTGTGGCCTGGGAGAGTCAGGAGGGCCAGATAGAGAGGCCTGGAGGCAGTGGCGCCTAGTGGTTCCATGTCAGTGGGGCAGCGGACTCCACTCCGGGTTTTAGTTTCAACATTCAAGGAGCTGTCCAACGTTGGACAGTTCTTTGAACTGGGCTCCTGCTGGGAGAAAGGGCAGGATATAAATCTGATACATACATACACACGTACATACATTTGGATTAAAACTCAGAGCAGATTCCACTACCCCACTGACATGGAGCCACCAGCTGCCACTGCCTGGAGGGCTGCGTTCTGCACCCACGCCTGGGGTTCTTCACCTCCGTGTGATAGTAATGTTAGGTCTGGTTCAGCCAATATCTCATGCCCACAAAAGACATAGCTGTTACCTTCACTATGGAAGGGGGGCGGGGAATCCTGTGTACTTTTTTATTTTTTAAAGAGGGAGATATGCTTCAAATCAGTCTATTTTATTTCTGCAGCTTTTTATTTTTAAACATCACTTGGGGAACTCAGCCATCTGTCAAGCCACATTCTTAAACTCTTATTTAGAGAACAGAAGGAGCTGAGCCCAAAAATCATATGCAGAGTGCTTCAGCTATGCTAGTTGTGAGTTCTACAATTTACTTCTTACCTTTGCCCTGGGAAAAGCTCGGTCCTGTAGTGTCCAGCTGGGTGCATGGGCAGCTGCCTCCTGGATGTGAAATTAGAAAAATGCCCAACATAAGAACATAAGAAGAGCCTGCTGGATCAGGCCAGTGGCCCATCTAGTCCAGCATCCTGTTCTCACAGTGGCCAACCAGGTGCCTGGGGGAAGCCCGCAAGCAGGACCCGAGTGCAAGAACACTCTCCCCTCCTGAGGCTTCCGGCAACTGGTTTTCAGAAGCATGCTGCCTCTGACTAGGGTGGCAGAGCACAGCCATCATGGCTAGTAGCCATTGATAGCCCTGTCCTCCATGAATTTGTCTAATCTTCTTTTAAAGCCATCCAAGCTGGTGGCCATTACTGCGTCTTGTGGGAGCAAATTCCATAGTTTAACTATGTGCTGAGTAAAGAAGTACTTCCTTTTGTCTGTCCTGAATCTTCCAACATTCAGCTTCTTTGAATGTCCATGAGTTCTAGTATTATGAGAGGGGGAGAAAAACTTTTCTCTATCCACTTTCTCAATGCCATGCATCATTTTATACACTTCTATCATGTCTCCTCTGACCCGCTTTTGCTCTAAAAAAAAAAGCCCCAAATGCTGCAACCTTTCCTCATAAGGGAGTCGCTCCATCCCCTTGATCATTCTGGTTGCCCTCTTCTGAACCTTTTCCAACTCTGTAATATCCTTTTTGAGATGAGGCGACCAGAACTGTACACAGTATTCCAAATGCGGCTGCACCATAGATTTATACAACGGCATTATGGTATCGGCTGTTTTATTTTCAGTACCTTTCCTAATTATCCCTAGCATGGAATTTGCCTTTTTCACAGCTGCCGCACACTGGGTCGACATTTTCATTGTGCTGTCCACTACAACCCCGAGGTCTCTCTCCTGGTCTGTCACCGCCAGTTCAGACCCCATGAGCGTATATGTGAAATTCAGATTTTTTGCCCCAATATGCATAATTTTACACTTGTTTATATTGAATTGCATTTGCCATTTTTTACCCCTCCCTCCAATATTGTATTTCCTAAGTGTGGCCATCTCTGCTGCAGGGTGTGAAGTGGGGGGATATATTTTAAACCTCCAGGGAATAAATGAGGAAGCACCATGGAAAAACATGGAAGTATCAGATAGACTTCTCATAAAATATCTTTCAAATATATCCTGCTGAGTTTTCAAATGAATTGGATCCTTTGTTCTCACAACTTTGCTAGGAAAGCTATTTTAGAATATCACACCTTGGATTATTTGAAAGCCTCTTTTTATCTTCAATCCAAATTCAGTGCAAGCTCCCAGGGGAGACACTCTGTGTATGCAGGAGTCTTTTTGCGTTTGCAGAGTGTTTTGTGTTAGTTTTGAACCTTTAGCTCCTTTTTTGTCCTCCCCAGGAGCCTTTGGTAAGCCCCCCCCCCCACCTCCTATACACAACTTCTCCAAATTGGGAGTAACCCAGGCTCTGTCTGTGGTATAAATACGCTGTGTGTATCAATAAACAAAGATAGTTAGATGCTTCCTGCCAACAGCTAAGTGAAGTCCACCCTGTGCACTAGCCCTGTTTCTTGAAATAGAATTGGCTTTGCTTGGGTCAATATAAGTGATATGTTACAAACAAACTCTTCAGCTGATATAGTCCTCCAAAGAGATTGTGACTTTGAACTGTAGATGTACAAGTTGTCAACTGTAGAGAAGTGAAGGCCTGGGGTGGGGAATGGAAAATGGAGGGTGTCCTTAATTTTTCTGGGTTTTTTCCAGGCCTTCACATCTCTAGGCAGCTATTCCCTCTCTGGGTTAGCCCCTTTCCTCAAATCTCCCAGCAGTGTTTCTCTGCCAGGCTCCTCCGCCAGGCTCCATTGACCAGTTCATCACCTGAAACTTCTCAATGTGTTTTACACTTATTGTTTAATTGGGCCAAAATGTTGATCCTAGCTATTTGTTCTGCACTCATACCTTTTCCCAGGTCCACACCTCTTCTCAGCATTAATTCCTGCTTAAATATCACTAGGAAAAGAAACTTACCATTCCTTCTTTAAGTGGGAACCTGACAGACCTTGAAGGGAAAACACAGCCCATGTGCCAAAAATTGTCTCAGACACTGCATGTGTCTCTCTCTAAGTATGTTTGTGAGGGAGAGACTAATTATACTCTGAATATGAATCAGTAGTACACTGTTGACAAAAAGGGGCATACTGTGTTTAAGGCTAGCAATGAAATAAAAACACAGGATGTAATAGCCAAGCTCTGCCTAGCTAAAAATGGCTGCATCTAGGTCACAAAAACACAAGAGCAGACTTGCTGAATCAAATCACAGGTCTATCTAATTCAGCACTCTGTTTCAAACTGCTGGTTCCAGGTTTGCGGAGCCCTTGGAAGGGGGCTGCTCCTCTCCAAAGCACTACTACCCACCCACTTTCTCTCTCCCTCTGGGCCAAATCTGTACAACTGTCCAGAGAGAGAGAGAGAGAGCGCAAAAGAGATGGTGGTGTTCCATTTCCTCACTCTTGTCATTGCCGGCATGCTTGGAAAGGGCAGGTGAACAGACAGCAACAGCAAGGAGAGCAAGAGCCAGGAAGCTCCAGAGAATGGCAGTGCAACCCCACTGGGGGTGGGCCTTCGCAGGTGTGCCCAGTGATATCTTTCCCCTGGTACCAGTCCAGGCTATCCACATGCCTCAGTGAAGTTTGCAAGTAGGGTGCACCTTTTAGAATGATGTAGAAAAGTTAATTTCAGCAGGTACAGCTGTTCACTATTAAAAGGCACAAAAGCCCTGTTAATTGAATAATATCAAGTGCTAGTGTTTCTATCTACTCTTTCTGCACTGTTAATAGTTTTATAAACCTGTCATATAATCTTTTTATAATCTAAAAAGCCTCAGTTTCTTATGTCTTCCTTCAAAACAAAAATGTTCTCCCTGATTATTTCAACTGACCTTTCTTAAAACCTATATCCCTTTTGTGATGGGGAAGAACAGAATTTCAAACAGCTTTCCGAATATGGATTGGATGCATTTTACATTTAATGGCATTATTATTATTATTATTATCATTATCATTATCATCATCATCATCATCGTCGTCGTCGTCGTCGTCGTCATCAATTGCATTTAGCAGTCACTTTATACAATAAAAGCAACTTTATGTTCTTTCTAGACCCATTCCTGCTAATTTCTAATGCTAACAGGGCATTCCTAACCAGGCAGGTATGCTGGCATAAGTTGAACTGCATTCTAACTACTTCTGGCAAGGGCTGTGGGGGGGGGGGAACAGTGTAAACCTTCATTTCCTGCCCTTCCATTGATTCCTGAGGAGTTAATTTAGTTATACCTGCATTTTTGGATGAGGCCTTTGGGGACATTATAGCTGTGTCCCAGCTTTAGTTCCCCTGTTATCATGGAGAATGAGGGCCTGGGGAAAAGGGAAATTATGCCTTAGAAGGGGCCCATTCACTGGGGGATGAGCAGCTATCCTTTGTACCAAAGATACTTCTCGGGGGGGGGGTAGAGGGATCCTGGTAGTGCGTGATCAAATCATTAGGAATATATTGGGGTATGTGATGAGCATGGAGACCCCAGGCTAATTTGCTTGCCTGGTGCAAAGGTTGTGGATGTCACCTGTCATCTAGATAGCCTGATAGATAGTGCTGGGGAAGAGTCAGTGACTGTGGTGCACATTGGCACCAATGACATGTGGAAATGCAGTTGTGAGATCCTGGGAGCAGAATTTAGGTTGCTAGGTAGGATGCAGAAAGCCAGGACCCCCAAGGTAGCTTTCTCTGAAATGTGACTGGTTCCACACACAGGGCTAGCTAGGCAGGCACAGCTTTGTAGTCTCAATGCATGGATGAGAGGATGGAGCAATTTCCCTATGAGGAAATTTATTTTATTTATTTATTTTATTCAATTTCTATACCGCCCCATAGCCGAAGCTCTCTGGGCGGTTCACAACAGTAAAACTTCAATATACAATAAGCACAAAGAAAACTATTTAAACATACTAAACTACGAAAATACTAGTATACTAAAATGCTAAATTAAAATGCTAAAAAGTTAAAACATAGATGTTAAAATGTTAAATATGTTAAAATGTTAAAATGCCTGGGAGAAGAGGAAGGTTTTAACCTGGCGCCGAAAAGATAGTAATGTTGGCGCCAGGCGTACCTCAACAGGGAGATCGTTCCACAGGTTGCAGCATTTGGGGCCTTTTAGATAAAAGGCAAGTCACGGCAACATGTATAAACTTATGCATGGCATAGAAAAAGTGGATTGAGAAAAGTTGTTCTCCCTGTCTCATAACACTAGGAATTGCGGGCATCCAATGAAGCTAAATGTAAGATTCAGGACACACAAACGAATACTTCTTCACACAGTGATAGCATATAGTTAAACTATGGAATTGCTCCTACCGGAGGCAGTGATGGCCGCCAACTTCGATGGCTGTAAAAGAAGATTAGACAAAATTTGCAGAGGAGAAGTCTATCAGTGGCTACTGTGCCTCCATAGTCAAAGGTGGTGTGTTCCAGATATCAGTTGCTGAAAACCATAGAAGGGGAGAGTGCTCTTGCACTCAGGCTTCCCATGGGCATCTGGTTGATCACTGTGAGAACAGGATGCTGGACTAGATGGGCCGTTGATCCAGCAGGCTCCTATGTTTAGTAGTGTAAGTTACACAAAATGAAGGAAGGAAGATATGCCCATTCACCAACCTTGGCACACACCTTTTTGTCCTTTACACCAGTGTAACTTCTTGTTGTTGTTGTTGTTATGTGCCTTCAAGTCGATTATGACTTATGGCGACTCCAAGAGCATCTGTCATGAACCACCCTGTTCAGATCTTATAAGTTCAGGTCTGTGGCTTCCTTTATGGAACCAATCCGTCTCTTGTTTGACCTTCCTCTTTTTCTACTCCTTTCTGTTTTTCCAAGCATTATTGCCTTTTCTAGTTCTTCTGGTCACTGACCGTAATAAACCATTGTTGTTGTTGTTGTTGTTGTTGTTGCCTTTTCTAGTGAATCATGTCTTCTCATTACGTGTCCAAAGTATTATAATCTCAGTTTCATCATTTTAGCTTCTAGTGACAGTTCTGGTTTAATTTGTTCTAACACCCAATTATTTGACTTTTTCGCAGTCCATGGTATACGCAAAGCTCTCCTCCAGCACCACATTTCAAATGAGTTGATTTTTCTCTTATCCACTTTTTTCACTCTCCAACTTTCACATCCATACATAGAAATCAGGAATACCATGGTCTGAATGATCCTGACTTTGGTGTTCAGTGATACATTTTTGCATTTGAGGACCTTTTCTAGTTCTCTCATAGCTGCCCTCCCCAGTCCTAGCCTTCTTCTGATTTCTTGACCATTGTCTTCATTTTGGTTAATGACTGTGCCAAGGTATTGATAATCCTTGACAAGTTCAATGTCCTCATTGTCAGCTTTAAAGTTACATAAATCTTCTGTTGTCATTACGTTAGTCTTGACGTTGAGCTGTAGTCCTGCTTTTGTGCTTTAACTTTCATCAGCATTTGTTTCCAATCATTACTGGTTTCTGCTAATAGTATGGTATCGTCTGCATATCTTAAATTATTTATATTTCTCCCTCCAATTTTCACACCTCCTTCATCTTGGTCCAATCCTGCTTTTGGTATGATATGTTCTGTGTACAAATTAAACAAATAGGGTGATAAAATACCCCCCTGTCTCACACCCTTTCCGTTTGGGAGCCAGTCGGTTTCTCCATATTCTGTCTTTACAGCAGGGGTGTCACTACTGGGGTGCGGAGGGTGCAGCCCGCACCCGGGTGTCACCATGAGGGGGGTGACACCCAGAGCCGCCCCGCCCTGCACCGTTGCCGGGCAAGGCTGCTCCAACTCCTCCTCGGAGGCGGGTGGGCGGGCGAGACCGGGAGCAGTGTCGGCGGGGCAAGGGAGGTGCGCCAGCATTCCCAGGCCTTCTCCGGCTGGGTGCCCCTCCGGCGCGCCCCCTCCCAGGGGCATGGACGGGGTGGCTGGCCTTGAGTGCGCATGCACGCATGTGCGCACGCAAGCCCAGCCACCTCATCCATGCCCTTGGGAGGGCGCGCACTGGAGGTCCGCACCCCCCTGCACTCCTGCTAGTGATGCTGCTGCCTTACAGTAGCCTCTTGTCCAGAGTATAGGTTGCGCATCAGGACAATCAGATGCTGTGGCACCCCCATTTCTTTTAAAGTGTAACTTACTCCAGTTTAATTTATGCCAGCAGGGCTTTTTCTCAACCAGCATAAATAGAAAGACTGTGGCACTGGTAAGTCATCTGCAGTGGCTGAACGCCTGCTCAGGCAGGGTGGCGAGATACACCCACTGGGAGAGGTTGGGATGTAATGTATCTGGGGGTAGAACTGCACGATAAATTTGCCTTTTTATTGCTGCAGCACATTTTGAAATCGCTTTTAAAGAGAACACAAATAAACTGCAGAATATTCAGAGCAGCACGCACAAGTTCTGCATGTTTGGAGAAAGGTGGAAGGCCCTGCACATGTGTGTGTGTGTGTGTGTGTGTGAGGGATTATAGGATACCATTTTTAAAAAAGGCTTCTTAGGCATGCCTGCTGAGAAGCAAGTCCCACTGATTTTGGTGAGGCTTACTCCCAGGTAAGTGGGATAGGATTGCGGCCTCAAATAATAATAGAATCATGGAGCTGGAATGAGGAAAACTCCATCTACTTCAACCCCTAACATAACAAAGGAATGTTTCCCCATAAGTCAAATGGCATCCTTAGACTACATATGTTTGAAATGGCTCAAGCTTACCACCCAAACAGGAACAACATTTAGCAAGGAAAAAACTCCCCCACCATATACCAGACCACACAAGTGATTATTCCTCAGGAGCACTCATATCACTGGCCAACTTTCTGCCTCTGTACAACTGCTTGACTATTGTTCTGAGCAATCAAACAAGCTTAAGAACTAGATATGCGTGCCAAAAGTGCAGGTTTATTTGCTCCTAAAATGAATGTTTATTTTGTTCGGATAGCATTGCTATTGGTATTATGAGATACAAAATAATACAGACAATAATTACAACACATATTCTTAAAATACATTGCCTTTTCACAATTGTACAACTATACAAATGTATTCAAGAGAGTGCGTTTAGGCCCTGCTTAAATGTTCTTTCTGCTGAAAAGTGAAATAGCAATTTTGAGCACTCACAGTTTTTAGAGAGACTCCAGATGATATCACTGTCAGCCTACTACAGTCTAGTGTTTTCTCTTTTGTTCTGCTGTCTTTTTTCAGATCTGATTTGTGATAATATTTTGATTTGTGACAATTAAGTGCATTTGATCAAGAACTATTACATTTTTTCAGGGATACTTCCCCTTCAATAAATAACTTCCTCCTTACTTCTTCCTTTTAAAGCTGCTTGTGCTCCTGTAATTAGTTTCTTCATTGTGTGGCCATCATATCCCTCAATTGGCCTATAATTAGTTCCCTGGAGTGTGCATATTAATTATTGGCTTCCACTTTGCAAATAATAGTAATTGTTCAAATTCATTTTATTTTTTAAGATTGCAATTTCAAAATTGTGCCCATAAATAATAATGAGCAATTGCTTTGGCTGCAAAGAGGCATCCAGTAATAAAAGCCACTCTACCACACTCAGGAAAAGCTGATTAAAGAGGCAGTAGCAGAGAGAAGTGGGACCTCTGTTGTAATGGGACTAATTTCCAAGTATAAATTTAGGGAGATCTTGCTGA
This sequence comes from Rhineura floridana, assembly GCF_030035675.1. NCBI lineage: Eukaryota > Metazoa > Chordata > Lepidosauria > Squamata > Rhineuridae > Rhineura > Rhineura floridana. The sequence continues at coordinate 81,984,639 of NC_084485.1, read as the reverse complement.
TTGGGACTGACGTTGCTGGATTTTATAAAGAAATAACAGTATATTCCACGTGGAATCACATTTAATTCCACTTCCAGCTGATTGCAGAAAAGTAATACCTCAGCAGCACTAAAGCTCGCTAGAGTGGAAGAATGGGGGAAAGTGGAGAATAAATCAGGGTGGATTGATTTAAATAAAGACAATTTAAATCATTGATTTAAAACAATTAAATCACCAAGAGGAACCCTTGATTTAGATAAAGTTTGTCGCTTACAGTTCATCACATATTTCTTAAACAATGGTCCAAATCTTATTACTAAAACATGTTAATCATCATTGCAACTAGACCCTGCATCTCCTTCTTGCACTTACACTTTATACATTTACCTTTTTTTGCCCAGAGAAGGAATTTATTCAAAATATTCCCAGATAGGGTCTCTCTTACACCCAGAAGCCATGACAGTTCTTCTGTGGCAAAAGGGTAGGGGAATATAGGAACTGGAAGCTTTGTCTGTACTATAATGTCTTCCAAGGTATTTTTAGGTAATAGTTGTGTGTCCAAATGGGCACCTAGTCCTAGCTTTTAGACAACCAATGGACACAAATACATAAAATTCAATAAATGAACCAAATTACCTAGTCACTTGAATTTGAATGCTTCATATTGTCAATAATGTTCAGATGCAGAATGTATTTCTAACCTTACAAGCTATAGCCACCTGGTGAATTCTTGGAGGAAATGAATGTTTGCCCCAGAGTGGGAGTCATAGGAGTCAATACTTCTTTCATCCTTAGGAACAGACAAGAGGCAAAATCCCCCTTTATACAGCACAATAGAGCTACTAGTGCCATATTTCAGCCACTAGAGGGCTGCTCAGTGGACAGTAGACTTAACTTGCTGGTTGAGCAGTGGCACATTGGACCTATAACTGGTCTCTTTGATGGTCATCCTCCCAAGTTATAAGGTATTGTTTGTTTGACTGATGAGTGGTTATCTGATCTGTGAAAAGTGGACCAGAAAAAAACGATTCCACCCCACCCCCTGTCTTGTTGCTTTTTCTTTTTGGTTTGGTATACTTTCTATACCCCCCTCTAGGAAGCATTAACGTGGTGAGGGGGTTTGAGAGTGTTGAAGAAGCCAACAGCTTCCGTCAGGAGTCTAGACCAAGAGGCTAGACTCCTAGCAGGGGCACCCAAGGCGGAATGGTAAAAGCTGAAACACCAGACTAAGATGCATCCAAACTCAGAGGAAGGCAATGGTAAACCACCTCTGAATACCTCTTACCATGAAAACCCTATGAACAGAATATCCAAAATGCAACATGAGATAGTGCTGGAAGATGAGACCCCCAGGTCAGATGGCACTCAGCGAGCTACTGGGGAAGAACAACGGACAAGCACGAGTAGCGCTGTGACTAACAATGCAGCTGGGTCAAAGCTGAAAGCCCAGAGGCTGATGCGCACAGATGTGAAAGGAGAGTCTGGAGTTCTACAACACACACAACAGGAACATGGAATGTGAGAAGCATGAACCAGGGAAAGTTGGAAATAGTCAAGAAAGAAATGGAATGCATCAACATTACAATACTTGGCGTGAGTTAATTAAAATGGATGGGAATGGGACATTTTAAATCAGGGAAATACAAAATATTTTATGCAGGAAATGAGAAATTAAGAAGAAACGGGGTTGCTTTAATAGTGAGAAGTGATGTAGCAAAAGCAATTAGGAGCTATAACACAAGCTCTAAGTGACCTATATCGATGAGATTTAACGGGAAACTTATTAACATAACCGCCATCCAAGTCTAAGCTCCAACGGCAAACACAGAAGAAGAGGAATTGGAGAGATTTTACTCAGAACTACAGAAAGAAATCGATCACACACCAAAACAAGGTGTGCTGATAATCATGGGGGACTGGAATGAAAAAATAGGGAACAGAGAAGAACTAGGAATTGTGGGAAAATGCGGCTTAGGAGAAGGAAAGGAAGCAGAAGAAAGACTTATTGAATTGTGTGAAGCCAATAATTTGTTTCTTGCGAACACATTTTTTGAGCAACTGAAAAGACAACTGTACACGTGGACATCACCAAATGGTCAATATAGGAATCAAATTGATTATATAAATGGTAGCAGAAGATTGAGAAGTTCCATACTTTCTGCAAAAACAAGACCAGGAGCAGACTGTGGTACAGATCATGAACTGGTCATATCGAAATTTAGAGTAAAGCTAAAGAAGAACAAAGCAATCATAATGCCAAAATACAATTTAAATAACATCCCAGAAGAATATAAAGATCAAATAAGGCACAGATTTGAGGCTTTAAACTTAGTTGACAAAGAACCAAAAGAACTATGGAATGAAGTCAGAGACATTATCAGGGAAGAATGCAAAAATACAATACCTCTAGTTAAAAAGAGAGAAAGACCTCAATGGATGACTGAAGAAACTCTTAAAATGTTTCACGAGAGAAGGAAAGCAAAAGCAAAAGGAGATAGAAACACCGTCAGAACCCTAAATGCAATGATACAGTGACTAGTACATAGGGACAAAGAGAACTATTACAACAGTTGTTGTACAGAAATAGAAGAGGACAACAAAAAGGGAAGAACAAGAGCCCTATTCCAAAAGATTAGAGAAATTAAAGGGAATTTTAAAACAAGGATAGGGATGTTGAATAATCAACAGGGGAATACACTGACTGACAGAGAATTTTAGAATGTGAGGTGAAAGCTGCTCTTAAAATACTTGGAAGAAACAAATCACCAGGAACAGATGGCATACCAATAGAGCTGCTGCAAGCTACTGAGACTGAATCTGTATCTGTCCAAATTTTGACAAACATTTGTCAGCAAATATGGAAAACTAAACAATGGCCCACAGACTGGAAGCTTTCAATATATTTCCCATTTCCAAAGAAAGGTGAATGCAGTAATTATTGAACTATTGCCTTAATATCCCATGCAAGTAAAGTAATGCTCAAGATTCTGCAACAAAGTCTCTTACCATATATGGAGCGGGAAATGCCAGATGTCCAAGCTGGATTTAGAAGGGGAAGAGGCACCAGAGATCATATTGCAAACATACGTTGGATAATAGAATGGACCAAGGAATTTCAGAAGAGAATCACCCTGTGCTTTATAGATTACAGCAAAGCCTTTGATTGTGTAGATCATGAAAAACTATGGAATGCCTTAAAATAAATGGGGGTGCCACAGCATCTGATTGTTCTGATGGGCAACCTATACTCTGGACAAGAGGCTACTGTAAGGACAGAATACGGAGAAATCGATTGGTTCCCAATTGGAAAAGGCATGAGACGGGTGTATTTTATCACCCTATCTGTTTAATCTATATGCAGAACATATACGGAAAGCAGGATTGGACCAAGATGAAGGAGGTGTGAGAATTGGAGGGAGAAATATCAATTTAAGATATGCAGATGATACCATACTCTTAGCAGAAACCAGTAATGATTTCAAACGAATGCTGATGAAAGTTAGAGAAGAAAACAGAAAAGCAGGACTACAGCTCAACGTCAAGAAGACTAAAGTAATGACAACAGAAGATTTATGTAACTTTAAAGTTGGCAAAGAGGACACTGAACTTGTCAAGGATTATCAATACAGTCCTTAACCAAAAGGGAGACAATGATCAAGAAATCAGAAGAAGTCTAGGATTGGGGAGGGCAGCTGTGAGAGAACTAGAAAAGGTCCTCAAATGCAAAGATGTAACACTGAACACTAAAGTCAGGATCATTTAGACCATGGTATTCCCGATCTCTATGTATGGATTTGAAAGTCTGACAGTGAAAAAAAGCGGATAAGAGAAAAATAAACTCATTTGAAATGTGGTGTTGGAGGAGAGCTTTGCGCATACTATGGACTAAAAAAGACAAATAATTGGGTGTTAGAACAAATTAAATCAGAGCTATCACTAGAATGTTGAAATTGAGGTTATCAAACTTTGGACACATAATGAGAAGACATGATTAACTAGAAAAGACAATAATGCTGGGAAAAACAGAAAGAAGTAGAAAAAGGGGAAGGCCAAACAAGAGATGGATTGATTCCATAAAGGAAGCCATAGACCTGAATTTACAAGATCTGAACAGGATGGTTCACGACAGATTCTTTTGGAGGTAGCTGATTCATAGGGTCGCCATAAGTCATTACAACAACAACATACTTTCTATTATATGTGAAGGGAATTTTGTGTATGTTCAGAGTGCAGGCCTTAATTCCTAAGAAATGTGTTAGGGGTCAAACATTTAAAGCTGTGTGAAGACCATGCCATCTGCCCTGGAAACCCTGTTGCTTAATTGGATCTAATGTATAGATCTATGGCTATTTATTGGGGGTGCTGGCCTCAGAATATGCTTAGAGGGTCCAAAGTAGGGTTGCCAGGTATCCGGTTTCCCCCAGATACTCCTTTTTTTGTGGTTATCTCCGGGTCTCCGGATGAGTCACCTTAATCTCTGGATTCTTAGCTTTCATTTAAAAAAAATAAGTTCCTAGGTAGTCTGCTTCAAAGGATATAAAGCAAAATGTCAGCCGCTCTCCTCCGCAACTTCTTTTTGTACCGGCTGCTCTAAAACCTGTCCCTTTCCGGTTTTTAGTAAATAAATGAAGTCAAGGTTGTGATTGACAATAACAATAGCAAAACTCCACTTCAGCTTCTGAGAACAGTTTCCTTTTCCTGCTTGTCTCACATCAGGAATTCAGTAAATATATAGCTTTCAGCAGCATGAAGAGTACTTTCTCTGTACAGGATTGGGACTTGCTTCTCAGTAAACATGCATAGGATTGCACTCCAACAGACAATCACAGCAGGATCTTGGTAGGCATAAGTATACATGCAGGGTTTTTTTTTTTTTTGCAAAAAATGGCATATTATACATTTTATCTTCCAAATAATTTTTGAACAGAAGTTTAAAAAAGTGTACATGCTGCAGTTATACTTTTCTAATTAAGGAGTCAAACAAGTTTAAATTTTACTGGACTGTTGAAGAGGGCAGTTTATTTGTTTTATTCATAACCTGTTTTGAAAACCTTCCCAACATTAATTAATTAATTATATCCTGCCCTTTCTCCCAGTAGGAGCCCAAGGTTCCCATTGTTTTTGGGAGTAAAGCTGCAGTACTAATCCCACGTACCTGGGAGTTAACCCCATTGAATTCAGTAGGACTTACTTTTGAGTAGACATCGTTAGGATTGTGCTGAAAATCAGTGGGACTTCTGAGTGAACATAGGAAAGAATTGAGTTGTAAATCTTTCTCTCCCCCTCCAATCTTTTTTTTTGAACAGTTAGGCAGGGCTTAGTTAAATGCCACTGCTTTTATTGGGCAGGAAACTAATACTTTAAAAAAATGTTCTGCAATGGCCAACTGGTTTTGACAATAAACTATTATATGAGGTGTATGTATTTTTACATCTCGAGTGTGTGTGTATATGGAATATTTCCAACAACCCTGTGAGGTAGGGTTGGAAACCAAGGCAGTTCACAACAAGAAATAAAGCCATTTAAAATCCAATAACCATAAAACAAATATAAAACAGATGCAAAACAGGTTAAAGTGGCATGATTCTGAAATTTGTATTGGGTGAGTGAAGTTCCTTATCATTGAATTGCAGTCCTGTGCATGCTTCCCTGTCTGTGTAAGCCCCATTGAATACACTGGGACTTGCTTCTCAGTAAACATGCATAGGATTGCACTATAAATATCTTTATAGGTTGTGTAAATAATAAATATCTCTGGCAGTCCTGTTTATATAAATATTTCACACTACAGTTGTAAATTATTATTTCCTTTACATTTTAAGGGTGCCCTTCTTCCTTGGAGTGGTCATGGTCCCCCTCTGTTGTTTTCACCCTGAGGGGCAGATTAGGTTGAGAGATGGTGCGTAGCCCATGGTCATCCAGAAAACCTTGTAGCTTATTTCCATTTTAAAATTTAATTAAAATGATTTATACACAGGCAAAGTTTATGAAGTAATGCAGATCCATATAATACATTTAAAGCACATCCAATTCACATTTAATGTGCATGACTTCCCCCAAAGAATCCTGGGAAGTGTAGTTTCCCCCTCACAGTTAGAGTTCCCACCATCGTTAACCAACTACAGTTCCCATAATTCTGTGATGGGATTTATGTGCTTCAAATGTATGTTGAATATACTTTAAATGCATGGTGTGGATCTGCCCTAGTATGCTGTGCATTAATTAGAGAGCTGAAAAGAACAATTTTAAAAGATACTTTTTAAAACAGGGCTGTAGCTCAGTGGTAGGGCACATGCTTTGCATGCAAAGGTGCAAAATTAAATATATGGAAAAGACTATTGCCTGGAATCCTGGAGAGCCAATGCTAGTCCATGTCATCATCAGTACTGAGCTAGATGGTACCAAATGGCCTGACTTGGTATAAAAGAGGAAAGTGACCCAAGGGCCACAGTGACTCCGAAATTCATTTATGTATTTTATTTACAACATTTATATACCGCTTTATTGAAAATAAAAACCTCAAAGCAATTTACAGAAGGAATTAAAACAATAAAATTATTGGCAAAAACAGTTAAAGACAGGTATTTAAAAACATTCCAAATAATAAAACCAACAATGAGTTAAAAACAGATATAAAAAACATAATAGCTTCTACATGCTGAGGTAGGCTTGCCTAAATAAAAATGTTTTTAGCAGGTGCCAAAATGAGTACAATGTAAATAGGCAGGGAGTTCCAAAGTGTAGGTACTGCTACATAAAGGACTGGTTTCTTACAAGAGCAGAACAAGTACTATGTGGAACCCAAAACATGGAAAGAACACCTTGAACTTGGCCTGGTAGCAAATCGGCAACCAGTTCAGATTTAAGAGCACAGACATTATGTGCTGATAGGGTCTCACTCATGTCAACTATCATGCCGCAGTGTTCTGCACTAACTGCAGGGCTGGGTCAGGTTGTGCTGCATGGGGATTTCTGTGACCTTGGCTGAATGGCTACCAGGATTTTTTTAGTTTTAATTAGGAACCCTGACTGGTTGTGGATGCTGTGTTTTCTGTCTTACTCATAGGAATCTTGTTGTGGTTGGTATGGCATTGCATTTACAATATCATCACTGTCTTTTCTTTTTCTTTTTTTGTTTGCATTTCATTTACCTCTGACCTTACTCCCTTACATCCATAGAAACAACAACAGTGGTTCCATGTGGTCAGCTCAGCCCCCTTAAACCCACTGATGATGCACCTTGTTGGTTTCATGACAGTTTGCTCCTTGCCCAATAGTGGTGAAAGAGAATTCACATACTGGGAAGTGTGGCTTCAATTACTGTTCCCAGTCTACTGTCTGTGAAGGTAGACCAACCCGTGTGTGTTTTCTCTCTGTCAATTATTACTCGCTGGGCTTGGGTTGGCTGTCAAAGTGAGTTTATAGTCAAGCCTTACCAACAGCACAATCCTAACTATTTACTCAGAAGTAAGTCCTATTGAGTTCTATGGAGCTTAGTCCTTTAGTAAATGTGTTTAGAATTGCAACCTTCAGGGACATCCATCTTTACTCCTGAGTGCTCCCATCTAACACCTCCACAACATTAGGTTCCCTTCTTTCTACAATGGCCTTCTGGTGACTGGCCTGGCCTGAGGGCAGTTCAGCCTTCTTAGAAGAAGCAAGTAGGCTAGATTAAATGTTCCTTACCCAAGCTCTCTAAGCAGGTCAGAAGAAATGATCCCGTCACTTCAGCTGGACCTAGAAACACCCTCATTTAGCTAAGATTTCTATCTTAATTTCCAATCAGAGAAATTTTTTTGTTTGAATGGTGTGCTCCAAGCAACTGTGGCTGATGCTTAATGTATAATGCTTAATGACATCACTAGGGCATGCCCTCATGACATCACTAGGACTCACCCCTGAAATCTCAGGGTTTGGGATGCTTCTGACCTGGCAACCCAAGTCCAGAGGGATTTTTTAATTAGTGACTCAATTTGGTGTTGAAAACACGTTGCTCCAGGACTGAAATCTAGCACAAATTAATCCCATATACGTTCTGAGAAAAATGATACTATGTGTGTGCGCGAGTGCTTGTGTACGTGTCCAGCTTCAACTGCATAGCCTTGCTCTTTATTTTCTTTTTAGCCCTGTCTAATTCCAGAACAATTCTGTGATCTTAAAGTTCTAGCATTAGAGGATTCAGTGTTTTTAATCTTTATTGTATGCAATGCAGTTTTTATATGCAGTTCTGAAATTAAGAGTTTTAGAGATTATTATGATTTTGCTTTTTAATTCATGTATTTACTGATGGGTGGGCAGGCTAGTATTAATTTTGCTAGGCTTGTAACTTGTGTAAATATATTTACAAGGCTGTATTCATTCCCTTTTTTATTTTTTAGTCTGAACTACTTTCGCCTCAATCCAAATGTCAGGGCTTGTACATGGTAAAGTAGTTTCCACATGCAAACAATTTGAATGAAAAAATGGACACCCAGTAACAATTCTTTTAAAAAGGCCCTGATGTCTTCCCTTTTCTCTCTCCAGTGCTCTACACTGTTCTTTTCTACTTTGCCTCCAACTGTCCTTTTCTATGCTGTTTCTGTCCTAATTCCTTTGCCTTGTGTGGCCCATCTCCACCACTACATAAACTCAGAACAATAATCACATTCCCATCTAGCCTGTGTCTTTGCACATGTAACTTTAGTAAGAAAAACAGAAACTGAAAGTGCAGAACTTCCGAGAAGCAAGAGTTTGTCATTAGGCTGGGCAGAGCCATTTTAATGAGATGAAAAACTGAAAGGAATGGCCATATTTGATTGGTAGGTAACTCAACAAGTATGAGTATAATAGTCAATTAATTTTAATGAGTTTGTAAGTGTAGGTTTAGCATGTTTGTAATAAGATGGAATGGAATGAAATATAAATTTGGATTTTTTTAAAATGTTTTTTTAAAAATTGATTTAAATTACAAAAATCCATTTTTTAAAAATCACTGATTTTTATCCACCCTGGAATAAATATTTTCCAAGGCAATGTAGGTACAGTAAGGATTAACATGTAGCAGCAGAGCAGCTTTACATCTCAGTCCTAAATATAAACTTCTTAACTTCAATATGGTTTCTTCCAATTAAGAATACTTAAATAGTTGAAATTATTAAGATGACCCTATACAAGCATCTGTAGCAAATATTTTAGGTTTAGCGTATCTTGCCTAAGTATGGGCTTAGATTAGTCCCCCTCCCGTATATAAAGCATTTTTTTAAAAGTTGTTGATAACCCTACAGCCAATTCTCAGACTGTGGGATGGGACACTGCCAAGAGTGTAAGTGCAAGGCAGCTGAATGGATGGATGTAATACTCAATGGAGGCATAGGTTCCTGCCAGAAGCAAAGGTTCCCTCTCAGCAATGGAAGCTCAGTATTACAATCATCAAAATGGCTATGTTATCATGGAAGGTGCAGTGTCACAGCCAGGCCCGGCACCAGAGAATGGCCAGGTTGGGCCCTGAAGGGCCCCTCCTTAGAGTGGGAGCGTGGCACTCCCATCCTGCAACCCAATGCTGCTGCAGATTGCGGAGCGGGACCTCCCAGGCACCCACCCACACAGGCAGTACAAGCTTCAATAAGCCCACACGCATGCCCCACCTACCTCTCCCATCAGTGTGCATGCCATGTGTGCGTGCCTGTCATCACCCAAGATGGTGGCGGGGGCTTCTTTAAGAGGTTGATGCCCTGGCTGCCCTCTTGGTTAATGGCAGGCATGCCGTGCACACTGACTGAGAGGTAGATGGGGTGGGCGGGCTTATTAGGCCCACACTGCCTGCATCGGGAGGGGGTGTTGTGCTACGGTGCCATGGGCATGGGGCAGGCTGGTGCCCAAGGGCCCAGTCATGTCAGGTGCTGGCCCTGGTCACAGCAGCTCCTCCCTGTTTCTGTCTTCTTCTCTGGCTGTTCTAGCACCCCAGTCAATAGATTCTTACACACAGAAGTCAGTAGAGTGTGAAGATTTTGTGTGATCACACACTAAAGACATAGCTGCCTTCCAGCAAGTTGCTGCCAGCATATACTGCATCCCTGGACAACCAGTAGGACCCTATGACTCAGATATATGTGTGTGTATTACTACCATTCCCAAGAGTGTTTATTGAATTACACTCCTTGTGTGTCTATGTACTCCCTTGTGACTCAGGCAGCAGAGTAATTATTTTCCCTTTTCTGCTAATAAAAAATCAATTTGTTTGGTTCCATTACCTGGGTGGAGAGTTTAGAGGGCTATCAAAAAACCATTTCACACCTGGATCTTTGGCTGCTACGCCTGACATCATCTACACTTCATGTATAGGGAATAGTTTTGTTTGGTATGCATTTACATGATGCAAACGTATAGCTTGGCCTGTGTAGAACATGGGCCAAAGTAAGTCTGTATTAAATCACAGAACAAAATTCTGTACTAAAACACAAAACAAAAATCCCCAGAATTCTGCACCATTGTAACCAAAATTTTGTCAGGTAAAGCTGAGTTCTATAACTTTTATAAATTATGGACATCAAGCCCTTTTATATATAATTTATGTTATTTTACACAATATATTTTGTTTCAGCTACTCATGAGAAAGCGCAAAAACTAAGCAAGACACAGACATAACATAAGAAGAGCCCTTCTAGATCAAACCAAAAGCCCATGTAGCTCAGTATCCTGTTTTCCCAATGGCAGCCAAGTTCCTATAGGAAGCCTGCAAATGACATGACCACCATAGCACTCTCCCACTCATGGTCCCCAGCAACTGGTTTTCAGAGGCATACCACCTCTGATGCTGGAGGTGGTACACCACCATAATGACTAGTAGCCATTAATAGCCATTATCTCCATGAGTTTGTTTAATCACCGTTTGAAGCTGTCCAAGTTGGTAGCTATCACTACATCTTGTGCTATGCATCTTGTAGGCACATTACTCAGCTTCACATACAGCTTCTGAGATTTCATCAAGGATTGCCCATAAATTTCCAAGCCTCTTATTATAGCCTTAAGGACTACAACTTCAACTGTTCAGAAATATCAGTGGCAAACAGTCTAGCCTCCCTGCAGGCTTCTTTATGAGGTGCTGATTTTTGGATTCAGGTTCTTGATGCTGATCATGTTAGTTTGTGCTAACTATGACTATAATATTTTTCATTGTCAATCAGGTGACTGAATTAGAAATTGCACTTTTCACTTGGATTTATGGGATGTGGTATCTGTATGTCTTTGCTCTGATGTTCCTATATGCGTGCTCACACAAAAATATGGTGATATGAGATTTGATATAGCTGTGACTTAGTAGGAAATCAGTTACTATTAATTAAAAGTCTGGGGCTTCTGTATGTTTGAAGTCTTAAGAACCCTATCATTACAAGCCTAGTTGTGTTGAGCATGCAATTGTGAACAAGCTAATGAATGCTCTTATATTGAGTGTATCTGGGGAAGACTTATATTGTGGGTCTTTTGGATATTTCTATTTCCTATTCTAGTCATGCAGAGATATAGTGTAGGGTGAGCAGAAGGTAGCCTTGGAATATACTGGAAGATATCTGGGTGATGTGCAGTAGATCACTATTTCACTATTTTGTACCAGGCTTCAGTTAGTGGACCTCAAGTTTCTAGTAAAAAAAAGATTCCTTTAGCATGAATCCTCCTTACTCCTGCTGTAGCCAGTGTGTAGTACTTGGATTGATAATCCTGAACCAGATCAAGTATGTAAAGTCACCTGTTTGGATTGTACATTTATTGATCATCTGTGTTGCAATTGTTTTTAAGATGTTTTTAGTGTTTTGTCATTTGTTTGCCACCCTGGGCTCCTTATGGGAGGAAGGGTGGGATATAAATTTAATAAACAATAATAATAACTTTGGTTTGTTCTATTTTTTAAAAAAATGAAATAGAAGATTCTCAGGGTGATAAAGCCAGCATTTGCAGTATGACTGCAGAATGCACCCACCATGGCTGTGAGGCAATTTCAATCCCTCATATCTGCTTCTAATCACTAAGATGCATTAGAGATCCATTCCATGCCACACCACTTATAGCAGTAATGTTGGGATGCACAAAAAAGTAGGCTAGTTTCATAGTTACTGAACATTATGTGCAACTCTGTATACTGTATTGGGGTGGCTAACTTATTCTGAGATGAGAACATATTGACACATGCTCAACCTTCTGGGGGAGGGACACGTTAAAGTGGGTGTGATCAAAGTGTAAAAGTAGTTGTAGCTTTTTAAAAACACTTTTGAGAGGTCTTGGGAGAGTAAGAAATTATTTTGGGAATGGTCTGAATTTTTTTCCAGTTGACAATTTTGGGGGACCTTGGGTGGGGATGCATAAAGTATTTTGGTATCACAGCGTGGGGCCAGTTGGAGGGGAATTAAATTTTTTTTTAAAAAAAATTTACATTTAAATACAAAGTATTGTTTTTTAAAAAATTGGGGGGGCACAAAAAACATTTGGCGTTATGGTGTCATGGCAAGGGACGCATAGGCACTGTTAAAAAAAAAAAGACCAGTGGGGGGGTCTTTGGGGACCACAAAAACTTCTTTGGGGCCATATGTAGGCCACGGGTATATACAATAGCGTATACATAATACTAAGAGCCAAACTAGATGTGATGTTAAATGAATTTTTAACATCAGTTTGGGGGAGAAGGTCATTTTTGGAATTGTAGCAGGTGTGAAGCAGCTTCGCCAGAGGTGGTAGTCCAGGGTCACGGTGTGTGTGAATATGTTTGTGTGTCTTAGACCCCTTACTTTTTTGGGAGCTGAGCAGTATGTTAGCCGCTGAAAAGAGTCTTCTAACATGCTTCTTTATCCGTTGCTGCTGATTGGAGCCAATCAGAGTGAAAGGAGGTGAGTCAGCCACTGAGAAGACTCTTAGTAGCTAATACATTTATGCTGATTGGCTTCTTGGAATGTCCGTTGTTGTGAGAGAAGGTATTAATCTCATTCTCAACCCAGCAGCAAAATTAAAAGGGGGGGGAGGAGGAGAAAGGTGTGTGTTTTTTTTCCAGCCCGAAGCCAGGAGTACTGGAGGAAGAGACAAAGAAAGAAAAATGCTTGGGGGGGGGGAGGGAGGGAAGAAAGCGTGTTTCAGCTTCTAATGATGTGTGTGTGTGTGTGTGTGTGTGTGTGTGTGTGTATGTGTTATGCATGGTAAAGTGAAATGCAAATGAATATGCCTAAGAATGTGTGCGTATTGCAGCCAACACCAGAGGTAAGGATCAAAAATTTCCATGCTTAAGTTTCTCCTAAAACTCATAAGCTCTGCCCAAATGGAGCTACACTGAGGATAGAGACACACTTATTTATTTTTTATTTTATTTATTTATTTATTTCATTTTTAAACCGCCCATAGCGAGTAGCTCTCTGGGCGGTGAACAAAACAAGATTAAAATACAAAGTTTACAATAAAATTACAATAAAATCAGCAACAAGTTAAACGAAAAACATTAAATGAAACACATTGAACATTAAAATGCCTGGGAGTATAGCCAGGTCTTAACCTGGCGCCTAAAAGAAAGTACCGAAGGCGCCAGGCGTATCTCCTCAGGTAGGCTGTTCCACAGTTCGGGGGCCACCACAGAAAAGGCCCTAGATCTAATAACAATCCTCCGGGCATCCTGATGAGTTGGTACCCGGAGGAGGGCCTTGGATACTGAACCAAGTGAACGGGTAGGTTCATATCGGGAGAGGCGTTCCAGTTCCAGTGCTTCTCCACCTCTGTTTTCTGAAAATGGGGACACACAACGCTAGTCAAACTCCAACCCTTTTTACTCTAAAACTTGATTGGATCAACTTAAGTGCATTTAAAAAAAAAAAGTCAGGTTCAAACAGATTTCTCAACTGATTGGTAGATCAACCCATTGCCCTTACAAGTGTGGCCAATGGAAATGCTTTGCTGTAGACTCAGGCAGAGACAGTGGGCTCATCCAGATGACTGCAAAATGTGTGACACGCCCATTATGTGTGTTCATTATTTTTCAGTCGTCCAAATGACGTTTCGCGCTGTTACGCATTTTCGCGGGTTAAATCCGCTCCTTGCAATACCAGCAAAAATGCGATTTGCTGTTTAAAATCGGGAAACATCCGCTGTGCCTTCAGGAGTTAGGATGCAATACTGCAGACTTTACAGCTGATGGGTGGTTCTTGGGCGTTTCCCCTTGCCCCTTCTCCTCATTCCAGTCAATCACGTATCTGCACTTATGCGCATGTGCGAGAATAAGCCCGGGAAAATTGAACCAATCATCGCAATGGTGGGGTGTTGGGGGGGGGTCTGCAACTACTGCGCAGATGCATTTTAGTTTTTGCCAGCCTGCAAACTGGGCGGCCACTCTGGGTGAGATCTGCAATGCACAGCAAGCGAGAAAGGGGGGGTCGGTTTCAGCCTGCCTTGGGAAAGCTTTGTCAATTTCATTCTACTTGCTGGGGGTTTTGCTTCAAATCAGAAAAGCATACATTTGTTTAAGTGTAATATCACAAATACAAACAAGAAAAGGGCTGCTGGTCGGTTTCACACCTGCTCAGAAAGCTTTGTCAATTTCATTCTCGGTGGGAAGGAAAGGGAGAAGGAAGGGGGTTGACACGTTTCTTGCTTTTTTGGAGAAATAAGTGCAATTGCCAGCGTGTGTATCTCCTTAAATATCAATAAAGGCAGAAAAGCATACATTCATTTAAGCATAATATCGCAAATACAAACAAGGCAGGCGTGAAACCAACCAGCAGCCTTTCCTTCCGAGGCGAGAACTCCTTTACAGCCATATTGTGCTTCGTTGCAAAGGGGGAGAGGTGCATACGTAATTTTTTTGCTGACCAATTGGTTGATAGGGGGAGGTTTTAGAGGCGGAGCTTGGAAAAAGCGAAAAGAATGTAGGGGTCTTACCGCTGCATGTGCGGGTGCAAAAAAAGTGTTTTTTAATTGGGAAAGAGTGAACTAAAAGGCAAAATGAGGACTATCAGATGACAAACCGAATATGGAAACTGTGGATTATCCCGCTCCGTTTGGATAAGCCCAGTGATTGGCCCAACACTTTGCTGTGGGTAGTCCTGAAAGATCTGAAATCAGCAGTGGAGAAGTGAGGTATGTCCAGCCAACAGCAGAATTGCTTCAAATCGTTTTTGAAGTTATTAGTGTGCCCGCAGACTGAATCTTAGTTCAGCATCCAAGAAGGGAAACTCAGCAAAGGAAGTTTTTTACTTTACAGAATAATGATGATGATGAAAAACTTCCTGAATGAGCTAAAACCACTCTCTTTTTCTAACATTCTAGATATGTGTGGAAGGAGGAGGGGTGGAAAAATCTCTTCCTACCTTGCAGAAGGTGGCAAAGTTCAAAAGGTTACGAATTCCCATGCACAATGAGTGTACACTGCTTTGAGAATTTGAATTCCTTCATTTAGGAAAAACAGGCTTTGTTTTAACCCAGCAGCAAAAAAGCCCCCAGAGATGGGGGGGGGGAGCCTATGTATCTAGCAGTTTTTTAAAAGTTTGTGTTTTCCTTTATTGCTGTAGGGCTTTCCGAGTCAGTTATGTAGGCCCCATTGAGTTTCAATTGCCAGCAAGCCTTTATTAGTTCCTACTTCAAAAAGCCAAGACAAGTTGTGGAGAGTGAGAATTCTGAATAATTCTGTGTAATTGCAGAAGAGGCTGAATCCTGATGATAGCAGTATCATTAAGCAGTTTAGTAGCAGCAGGAGATAAACATATAGACACTGAATTCATTAATTCAAGCAATATCTCTGACAGTGAGAAAGGACAGTCAAATGGTGACTGTGATTGAGAAGCAGAAAGCAGTACTGAAGCCTGACCAGATTATTCCCTAATCTTAGAAGGCTGCATGTGATTATCATGAAGGGATCTTGCACTTCTGAATGTGCGCCTTTGCTCCTGTGCTTAGCGTCATTGGAGGATTCCCTCCTATAGTACAAATACTCACTTCAGAGAAAGGATTTTCCCCAGAACTGCAGCAAGGGTTAAATCACCTCTCCTTGTCTGCTGCAATTTATTCCCCAAGATGCTATTTGCATTTCTGAGAACCTGCACCTTAAAAGCAAAGGCACCAGCCTACTTTGGCCCTAAGGCTGCCTGTTTAGAGTAAGCATTCCCTAAATGGTTAGACGAAATTCTCTACCTGTGAATCGCTATGGCTGGCATAGTTAGCCATGCATAAAGGTCACTGGCAACTCATGGTTAGCGGCTGGCAAACTGTTCCCAGTGGCACAGTGCCAGCTCCTCACCATCTGTGGTTAGAGGTTAATGAACAGCCTACAGTACACAGCGTGAGGGTCATTAAACAGCAGCCTGACAAGCTAGGCCTGCCAAACAAAAGGGGCTGATTCACACAGTATTTGCCCAGCAATAATATTTGCTTGAGAGAGAAGGAATGTTTGTGAAGAGTAACTGTGGGGGAGGGAGGACTGTTGGGGACTGGGCAGTTATGGTGCTGAGTCCAGGTCAAAGAGGAAGTGAACCTAGGAGAGTGTGTGATTCTCCCACCTTCTGGGGTGCCCAGTCTGGGTTTCCATCCATTGAACAAGAAAATGGTTCCCAGGTTGATAGGAAGAACGAGTTCAGGAAAGTAACCCTACAGATCAAGTGTGCGTGTTGAGCTGGTACACTTAATATTGACAACTTTTTTTTTCTGGGAGAGTTTCTTTGTCTTTAGGAACACAGGATAGCTGCATATCAAGCAGAAGTACAACAGGTGCAGCATTTTCTGTCCTGCAGATGCAATGGTGGGGAAAACATTTTGCTTGTTGGATTTCTGCCTATCTTGCAGTTGTTAAAGGCACAGGAAAAAGTTGGTATTCCTAAATGCACTTATAGGTGGAACTATAGAGAGGTAAAATTGTCCTAGGAATGGAACAAGCTCAACAATAAAAAAATAGCTGAAATTCCATCTGCTTCACCCATTCAGACAGTTGCATATCAATTTGATAGAAGTGTACAGCTTTACAAATACTCCATGGGAGGGAGGGGGGCCCATTAGCCTAAGAGCTCCTTCTCCATAGGGTAGTCAGATGAAAAAGAGGACAGGGATTCTGTACATGTTATGAGGAAGAGGGACTGCATGATAGGTTACCTCAACTCATATTCCTTCTTTCTCACAAATATTAAAGGTGCAGGAGCCCTGACCCCTCTTTCATCCAGCCACTCTACTTAACCAGGAGATACAGGTGAGCCAAGGATATGCAGACTAATTTGAATCAAAAGCCCGATTAGCAAAAGCAAAAGCTTTTTCTGCTGTTTACTGAGGGTTGTTTCTGGATATTTTTATGAACTGATGTATTTTTATTATGTGTTTTTTGTTTATGTTTTATGCTCTTAAAAATTGTAAGTCACTTGGAGACCTTTTTTCGTGTAGCAACTGGCTAATAAGTTCAATTAATAATAATAAGTAGCCTACCTCCTTAACATGCTGGTGTGACAGCTCAAGGAAGGGTAGTGAGAGATGAGTGGCCTGTCCCCCCCCCCCATGTCTTATATGTTTAACAGGCAGAAATTAAACTGCTGCTCTTCGCATTATTCAGTAATGATTACTGGATCTCCATGTGCCATATCTTTTAAATTTCTACTTGTCATCCAGCTGAAAAAGCCACATTACCTCTCTCAGGCAAAAGGTGGCAAGCCTAGAAGAAATGGTCCCTTCCTGAGTCAAAGCTGAACCAGTGGTTTGATCCAGTAATATCAGGACAGACTTCCTTCTAGACTCTAAGGCTCATCAACAAGGGACAATTATGTAAGTCCTTGTATCCCTACCATTGCCATTACCTGGGACAGTTGATCTCGTAAATCTTTATGGATGTGCAGTGAGCATTTAAAGATACATCTCCCTTTCGTTTCTTTGTTTGGTTAAGATACATGAAAGTACTGTTCCTTCTTTATTATTGTTTCTAGAGTAACTGTTTCCATGTACAAATTCTGACAATTTTCTTTCAATCATGTTCAGGACAATCCTGTAGGGTGGGTTAGGCCAAGAGAGGGATGTGGTTGACAAGCATACCTTGATTTGGTCAACTGTTATTTTTATCCCATACTTCTACCAAGGAGCATAGGGCAATATATGTGGTTCTCCCATCTGCCCCCAATTATTTTATTATAACTCTGAAATAGGTGAAAAACAAAACTGTTAACTAAAAGAGGACAAAAGAGGGAGGACTACTGACTATCAGTAGTGTTTGTTTTCAGAGACAGAACAGAGATGTTCTTTCTAGCCAGCAGGGTCAAGGGTAATGGGAGCTGTAGTCCAACAACATCAGAAGGATCACAGGTTCCCTCTACCCTTAGTGATGCATTGAAACATTGTTCCATGCAGTTCCTAGTGAGACTAGGACATAGGTCTAGGGCTACGTAACACTTCATAGAACAGAACTGATAGTTGCACAGAATTCATCAGTTTTGATGGGTTCAGAAATGGCAGAAGTGGATTAAAGATCCCCTTATCAACTTTTGTTAGCTCAGCATACTGAAATGTTACAGGCCTGGTTCAGACATCACACTATACCAGGGATGGGGAATCTGTGACTCTCTAGATATAGTTGGATTGCAGCTGCCATCATTCCTGACCATTGATGATGCTGACTGGGGCTGATGGGACTTAGAGTCCAACATCATCTGGAGAACCACAGGTTTCCCACTCCTGCATTTAACCATAGTTTTAGGATGATGAGCTGCACTCTGCAATAAGCTTCAGTTTCACATGCTCCCCATCTCCTCTGTCATGGCCATGAGGAAGAGTTTAGAAGCTGCCACTTCCATATTTGCTTATCCACAGCTGGTCCTGTCATCTGAATTAACACACTTTGGTTATTACTAACTGTACTTGGCTTGCACTTAGTTTATTTCAGACAAACCATAGTTAAGATTAACCACAGTTTGTAAGTTCAAATGACTGGGCAAGTTGTGATTAAGCAAAAATTGGAGCAAAACTTTAGAACTACTCCTTGCAGCTGTGCTGAGACAAGAAGGAAGAACATGAGCCCATGGCTCTGGTTCCCATAATATTAAACCACAGTTTATTAAACTATGGTTTAATAAACCACGGGTTAGTGTTATGTGTGAACCTTGCCCAGTAGCTTAAATCATGAGGCAAGAGCAACAAAACAAAGTTGAGGGGACAGCCATGGTTTGTTCGATAATCTGTGGTAGTTAACTCATGGTTTGTTAAAAAAAACCATAGCTTAAGCAAACTATAGCTTTGCATTATGAACGAACCAGGACACTGTGGTGTGTTCTTGTCATGATAAATTTAGTATGACATCCAAATGCAGCCACAGATACCATGACTGTGATCTTTAAATCAAGAAAGCCTGCATTTAAACTACAGGTTTCATTTCCCCACAGGAGCCACAAACCTGTAACTTTGTCCCTTTTATGTCTTTCCATTTTTAGTGGGGTGGATTGCTGATGTGTTGGGAAATATTACAAGTCCTCCACTCCCCTCTTACCAACCGGGTCTTTCAGACACTTGGAGTTATAGAAACCCTATTATTACTAATGCAACATTTGCAAAATCATGAGTCATTATCTGCAACGCATGGGATGGGCTCAGAAGTTTTGAAAACAATTGAACGTTGATATAGTTTCTATTTGCCATTTAGTTTCTGACCCTAGAGCATGCTGCTTATTTCAAGCTTTCCCAAGCAAATATGGGGGGGGGGCAGGAAGTCCGGATCTTCTTACCTTAGAAAATGGGAAAAAGAAATTTTCAGGATTGTAAGGAATGCTGAGGAGAAGAGCCCATGGAAACAGGATTTTAAGGTGAATTACCAAATCCATTTGAATACAAAAGCATATATTTGAAATATGCTACCTGTTCCTAAATGCCTTTCCAGGTTTCCTGTGGAAGTTATTCCTGAAGGATAACAATGTTCACAAGCATCTGGGTTTTCAGAGGATTGTATGCATTTGTAGAAGATCTAACAATCGCTAGAAGGTATGAGCAAACAAAGGATAGTTATTATCAGGGCTGTGGAGTCGGTACACCAAACCTTCAACTCCAACTCCGACTCCTCTATTTTTCTACTGTCCGACTCCGACTCCACCCAAAATTGCTTCTTGTCAATCAAAATTTATTTGGGAGTCGGTACATTTCTACCGACACCGACTCCTCCCAAAATTGCTTCCGACTCCACCCAAAATTGCTCCCGACTCCACGACTCCGACTCTGACTCCCCAGCCCCGGTTATTATCACCAATATGCCCCATTTGTGAACTTTCCTGGGACGTTGACTAGCCTCATGGATAAAATGTTTGATGTGCAACTGGTGTGACCCATCATGGGATTCTTGCCTTCTGAAATTCATTGCCATTATAAAATCTATATAACTAGTAAATCCATCACTGGCTGCCTCTGTAAATAATCCTTTCCCAATCCAAGGAATTTTAAAGTATATGAAGAGAAATTACAACAACCCTACATTATGCTGTATGTGTTGCTTGTTTTGTCTTCAGACTGATTGCACATTCCAACCACATTCACATCATACATTTATTCCATTATTACTCCACTTTAAGCAATCATGGCTTCAGCCAAAGAATCCTCCGAAGTGCTACAATTCCCATGTTGTTTAACAGTCAGTCTCTCTTCCCAGAGAACTCTGGGAATTGTGGTTCTGTGAGGCAAATTGGGGTCTCCTAACAACTCTCAGCACCCTTCACAAACTGTAGTTCCCAGGATTCTTTGGGTGTAGTTATGACTGTTTAAAGTGGAACAATAGTGGAATAAATGTATGGTATGAATGTTGTGCCCTCTGTGCAGGGCCAGCCCTACCACTAGGTAGAGTGAAGCTGCGGTCAGTGGGAGGCTTACCACCAGCCCTCTTGGCTTTTCCTTCTGACCTGAGCTCTCCCAGCTGTTGGAGGACAAAACTGTGTGTGCCACATGGCAAGTTAGCATTCCTTAAATTAGCCTGCTGCCTTCAGGTGTGATGGAGGACATTGTCCCACCACCAGTGCTGAAGCAAGAATCAACTGCCAGTCTAGCTGGTGTCTGTATGTGAAATAGGTGGAGGGGGTGCCGTCATTTGCCTCAGGCAGCAAAATCTCTTGAACTGGCTCTGTCTCTCAAAGTATGCAGAGAGTGGGACTGATCGTATGTAGCTTGGTTTACTCCTTTTGGGGTGCTGACTTCTATTAAGAAGTAAACTTAATGCCCCAAATTTTGAACGAGGGGTAAATGTTGCACTTGTTGGTTTTTCAAGTAAATGGGATTTGGATTAACTGTGTGTCAGATTTCAGCACTTTATGTGTTTATTTAATTTCTTTAACTGTTCTGAGTTATACTTCATGTCCCCTGAGTGAGGCATATAAAATACAATACTTTATACTTTTCTAATCACCAGGCTATCTTGGGGTATATGTACCAAATTTTAGTTCTCTCTCCGCAGTAGAAGTGCCTAACAATGTTGACACCTGATGAGTGAGTCAGTCCCAAACGTCTTTATCAGAGGCTGCAGTCCTAACTGTGAGTAAGACCTATTGAACTCAGTGGGGCTTCCTTCTGAATAGATATGTATAGGATTGCATTGTGAATAAAGTTTGAAATTAATAAAGCACTTCTTGCCTCAGGCTGCCAGCTCTAATATTTTCCATTTCAGTTTTGTTTTGTTTTTGGACACACATGACTTTTTCTCATATGCACTTAATGCATGTACATTATAAATTCTGTAGTGTTGGTTTTGGAATGATATCAAGCACATTTAAAATGCCTTTACATAATCCTATTTACTGTGTAGGTAATCCATGGAAATTATTTTCTAAAACCAGTGTATTTAAATATGATTGCTGTACAGGCATGAAGTACAAAAGAAAGTATCCTAGGCTATAGTGCACTTTCCCAGCATTCCCCATTCTAGGTGTGTCTCTTGTTCATAGCAATATCTGTGGCATCCTAGGATGTGAAGGTGGAAAGGCTGAGAGAGAGAGTGACTGAACACAGTGCAATAAAATGAGAATTGGTGTCTGAGTAAATGTAAAACAAGTAATTATTGTACAAGTTCTTATTCCTGTTTCCGTATGAGAATCAATCTTTACAATCAGGCCATCAAATTTTCTGAGTTACAGCTTTACTGGCCTTTTTTTCTTATAAGCTGACTCTGGGGAAAACCTTTATTCATCTCAGTTCTCTTCTTTGCCCCAAATTTAAATACTAGAATGGGAGAGGGAAAGTAGACCAGGAGCATGGGGAGGTGTTGTATTAAGCCCCTGCAGACACCCTTTGTATTGCACATTCTTGATGATTTGTGCTCATGCTGTTGTTGGGGCACTCACACATGATTCCGCTTTCAATATTGTTTGAGCCTGCAAAGGTTTTGGGGCGGTCACAGTGCTTCATTTCCAATCAGTGCATATGCATATCCCATAACTTCCTGCTGAAATTCCATAGCTTTTTATACCACCAATATTCTGGTTTATTTTTCTCCCACTTTTCTTGAGCTATAGCCCCTCTGTACAGCCATAATGTGGTAGCACTGGGAAAGCATCACAGAACAAACTAAAGCAGATTAAGTCCCTCACTACTGCACTATTATTTTGTCAAGAACATGTTGCAGAATACATCTGCATGAAAACACCAGTCTGGAGGAGACAGCAGTCTTATGTTTTTGAATCCCCAATTTGCCAGCTTTCATATGCTGGAGTAGGCACAGCCAGCATCCTCCCTAGCCCTGCTGCTCACCCCTTTAAATCTTCTGAAGTACCTGCAATACTTCCTTTATATTGGCAGGGCTAGCAGTATTTTTCTTTAACACTCAGAAACAGCATCTGATTTCTGCATAAACAATTTCAGAGATTGTTTCATAGCTGTATTCTTTTGTGCTTGTTTTAGTCTTTTTTAGAATTTTTGAAGGTAAGAAAAAAAGGGCTTGCAGTATTTTAAAATTTCCTGCTACTAACCAGGTTTCTTTCCTCCTGCTTGTAATATATGAGGAGCCACCATTTTCTGTATTGCAAAGAATTTTAAAGGGATTTAAAGGGAAGAAAGATTGGCACATTCTTCATGCTGGCAAACTCCCAAAAAGTTGAGCCATAACTATGACCCTATGGGTCGAACATTTAGCTAAACCATCAGTGAAATTACAGGACTGAACCAATGGTATGAGGTGCTCCACCTAATGTCTTCTGAGCTCACATACATATATACATAAATACGCATTTGTACACACATTCTGCAGCACCAGCAGCAAACTGCATCCACACATGTCCGTATCATGATGGCTTTGCAATGGTTTCTACAGTCCTAACCTTGGGTCAGGCGTTGTTCTCTTCTCTGGAACAAAGCATTTTCCTATTGTTGGAAAATGTATTGTGCGGGCAATGACCTCAGTATAGCTTACCCTTCTTCCACCAAGAAGCCTTGGCAGCAGTCCTGTTTCTTGTAGGATAACTTTCAGAAAATAAACAGCCACCACCCAGAGAGACTGGGAGAGCATGTGGGGTTTATTTTTGGCTGAAGGCTGAAGAAGCACAGGAAGGTTGCCCTCCAGCTCACCCCTTTGCTTGTCATCATGTTCCTGTTCAGCTTATGATGCCCCTGCCTGGTGCACAAATCTTGCATTTAAAACCTATATAGTAGCTCAATGACAGGGCTGGGGGATTTATATATGGTTGGTGAACGAGCACTGAGTGGAATTCCAAGTTTTTATTTATTAAGTTTATTACAAAATTCTACCCTGCCTTTCTGTATAAAGTCCTCAAGGCAGCTTACAGTACAGTAAAAAAATAAAAATAAAAATAAATAAATCAAAGACTAATAAAAAATTAATAACACAAGAATAAAACAGCAGTGCAGGATAAAAAAGTAGAGCCATCAACATCTTCATATTCATCATATGCCCATACTCATAGTAAATTTAAATCTGTGAGTGCCAATTAGTTGAATGTGAAAAAGGGGCACCCAAAACATAAAGTAGTGGATTATGCATACTCAGGGGACTCACATATAAGTCTGTTAATTAAATTTGTGCTGTGACTTTTCTGGGACCTGTGAGTTTCCAGGATTTAGGGAATCTTGATACAGAGATGAGAAAATATTAGATTCACTAATGTGTTTACTTTAACGCACCTGCAGAGGGCTCCAAACTTGATCAGAGCAGTGTGCATGTCTATACATGAGTGTGAGTGTACCACATGTGTGCGTGCCACACACACTCTTAACCCTTCCCCTGAGAGCAATGTTCCTGATCAAAATCCCTGCCAGCTGCTTTTATTCCTAAAGAGGAAAAGATAAATGAATCCAGTATCCTTTCCCTGTAGGGAGAAAAGCAAGTGGCACTGACCCAGAAAACAGGTTGAAGCACCCCACTACTGCTCAGATCAAATCTGGAACCTGCTTTGGCTGTATCAAATAAACAAAAAACACATGTTAAATTCCTGTGAAAAGTGTTTTTATGAAGATAAGGTCTGTCAAAACATGGCATGTCAACTGGTCAACATTATTAGAGTTGGATATATGCTCCAAAGGGTGAAGCTGTTGACAAGAATATATGTTCGTGATTTTGATTTAGAAAAGTAGTGGTGGTAGGATTAATTAATCCTGAATTTAAAAAAGGTAACTGCATAAACATCCTCTTAATTTACCAACCAAGAGAGTGAATTTGAAAGAAAAACCGCCTCTATTGAGTTTCGGCATAATGTACTACAGGGATCGGAAACCTGTGGCCCTCCAGATGTGGTTGGACTCCAGCTCCTATCAGCCCCAGCCAGTATGACCTATGGCTAGGGATGATGGGAGCTGTATTCCAGCAACATCGGGAGGACTGCTGGTTCCCCATCCCTTGTGTAGTGAATAGAGATTTGGACAGTGGAGATTTGGGTTCATATCCTCAATTGGTCGTGGATGATCTTGGGACACTCACTAACTCTCTTGCCTCACTGTGAGGACTCTTCCTGAAAGTTGAGGTAGAAATGTTTAAAATAAACTTTCTGTAGCCCACCTCCAAAGGTCATTGTGAGGATAAAATGAGAGAAATGGGGTGTGAGGGTATAGGAGGGTGCAGTACAAATATGATTGATAAGTATTATAACATGGGCATGACCAGTACATAATCTATTTGATGTCCACTGAAGTAATACTGGGTGTTTGGGGCCCTTTATACCAAAAGGAGGTTATGGATACCTGAGGGGCCTACTGCAACCTGTTTGCAAGGAATTTTGAGGATAACATTGCTTATTTTCATCGGGATCTTATCCGTACTATTATAGTAGGTCAATCTTAAGAGGTATCCAGAGCACTGGGCTGGCCCAGTTTTGTTGGATGTTTGAGTTCACATGGCTCAAGAATGTGGACAAAATGTCTGGATGAGTATGGACAACTACTTGCATTCTTGGCCCTTGACGCTTGTAGCTGGTAAAATCTACTAGGGAAGGGATAGCCAGCTGTGTCAAGGAGGTGGTCAGTGCCTCCTTGTGAGAGGGGATGGTTGCAAGACCACTCCTAAGAAAACTTCTCTGGACCTGAGAGATCTGAATAATTATAGGCCGGTTGTAAACGTCCTGTTCCTGGGCAAGGTTCTTGAGCAGGAAATTGCTGATCAGTTCCAGGTACTCTTGGATGAGACTGATTTTCTGGTTCCAGTTCAATCAGGGTTTACAGACTGGTTTTGGCACTGAGGTCACCTTAGCCGATGACCTGTTTTGGCAGAGGGACAGGTTGATACTCCTTGACCTCTCAAAGCATTTCATACCATCAAAAATTGTATCTTTCTGGAGTGGCAGTGTGAGTGGGGGGCACTGTTTTATTGCCATTCTGTTCCTACTTAGATGGTCAGCTCGAGAAGATGGTGCTTGGAGGGTATTTATTTGACCCTGTGGAGCCTCCAATGTTGGGTTCTGTTTGGTTTGATCTCTCCCCCCCCCCCGCTTTTCAGCATCTACAGTAAACTGAGTGGGGTTATTCCATGGCTTTAGTGTGTTTTCATCAGTATGTTTCTCCTTTACATCACAAGCAGGTGTGGTGGTGGATGTGCTGAGATGTATTTTCGGGTGTAATATTCCGGAGGACATCATTCATTACTTGCTATATTGCCCATTGTACACCGATCCCAGACAGAAATTCCTGGCCCAACTTATTTATCCCCCCCAGGTTAAATGCCCCAAGGAACTGGTAGTAGAGCTCCTAAATGACAAATTCAAACACGTGACTATCTCCGTAGCTAATTTCGCCTTGGCAGCTAAGAAGCTACGCGTAGCTTACACTCAGAAACAGAAACCCTGAAATTTTTTAATGTTTTATCTTATTCGCTAGGCATATTATGGGTCTCATGACGGATGATTTTACCTTATTCTCTTATCACATCTTGTGGTATTTGTTGTGCTTGCAATGGCCTTTGGCTAAAATGCAATAAACTGAACTGAACTGCTGAATCAGTGCCTGGCTTCAGAAATGGACTGGATGAGGGCCAACAAACTGAAGCTCAACCCAGATAAGACAAAGACACTATTAGTATGTGGTTCCTTAGTCTGGATGGATGGGGTACAGTCTGTTGTACATGGGATCATACTCCCCCTGAAGGAGCAGTTGTGAAGATTGGTGGCACTCTTGGATCCATCAGTGTAATTGAAGACACAAGTGGCCTCCATGACATGGAGTATTTTCTACCAGCTTTGACTGGTGGTCCAGCTGAGACCTTACCTGAATGGGGGATAGCCTGGCTTCAGTGGTGTGTGCTCTGGTGGTGATTTATACGTTACATTACTGCAACACATTGTACATTGAGCTGCCTTCAAAGACAGCTTGAAAATTACAGCTTGTGCATGGTGCAGCAGCCAGATTATTGATCAGGACCAAGTGGTCTGAATATACTGGTCTACCTGCACTGGCTGCCATTTTCTTTCTGAACCCAAGTCAAAGTGCTGGTATTGACCTCTAAAGCCTTGCATGGATTAAGGCCCCTGTACTTCATGGACCACGTTTCGCCATATGAACCTATCTTTTCCCTGAAATCAACATTTGAGGTCCTTCTCTGTGTGCCTCCTCCAAGAAATATTTGGAAGATGACAATAAAAGAAAAGGCCTTTTCTGTGGGAGTTCCCCAGTTATGGAATGCTCTCACCAGGGAAGTTCACCTAGTGCCAACTGTCACCTTTTTCAGAGGAATTTAAGTATTAATAGTCTCACTTTTAGTGGCTCTTTCTGGTGTTCGTTCATACATTGGGTGAGATTGGAAATTCTTGGTTTTGGCTATTTTGGATGAACACTTATAGCATATTTATATTGTTTTATGGATATTTTATGTAATTTTGTATTTTACTTTACTTTAAAATTGCTTTGGGATGCCTTTCAGTGTGTGAAGGAATAAATAAATTTAATAAACAAAACAGGAAGATGTCTATAGGTGGCACAGAGCTTACTCCTTGCATCCTGACCCCAAACCAAATAGGATTGGCTGGTGAAAGTATCATAGAATCATAGAATAGTAGAGTTGGAAGGGGCTTATAAGGCCATCAAGTCCAACCCTCTGTTCAATGCAGGAATCCAAATCAAAGCATTTCCGACAGATGGTTTTCCAGCTGCCTCTTGAATGCTTCAGTGTCAGAGAGCCCATTACCTCTCTAGGTAATTGTTTCCATTGTCGTATGGCTCTAACAGGAGGTTTTTTTCTGATGTCCAGTCGAAATCTGGCTTCCTGCAACTTGAGCCCATTATTCCGTGTTCTGCAGTCTGGGATGATCGAGAAGAGATCCCAGCCCTCCTCTGCGTGACAACCTTTCATGTACTTGAAGAGTGCTATCATATCTCCCCTTAGTCTTCTCTTCTGCAGGCTAAACATGCCCAATTCTTTCAGTCTCTCCTCATAGGGCTTTGTTTCCAGTCCCCTGATCATCCTTGTTGCCCTCCTCTGAACCTGTTCCAGTTTGTCTGCATCCTTCTTGAAGTGCGGTGACCACAACTGGACGCAGTATTCAAGATGAGGCCTAACCAGTGCTGAATAGAGCAGAACTAATACTTCACACGATTTGGAAACTATACTTCTGTTAATGCAGCCTAATATAGCATTTGCCTTTTTTGCAGCCACATTGAGCTGTTGGGTAATATTCAGCTTGTGATCAACAACAATTCCAAGATCCTTCTCACATGTCGTATTGCCGAGCCAAGTATCCCCCATCTTATAACTGCATTTCGTTTCTTTTTCCTAAGTGTAGAACTTTGCATTTATCCCTGTTGAATTTCATTCCATTGTTTTCAGCCCAATGCTCCAGCCTGTCAAGGTCCCTTTGAATTTTATTTATTTATTTATTACATTTATATACCGCCCCATAGCTGAAGCTCTCTGGGCGGTATACAGCAATTAAAAACATTAAAAACAAATATACAAATTTTAAAACACAAAAACAATTTAAAAACACAATTTAAAATTTTTAAAAAACAATTTAAAAACACATGCTAAAATGCCTGGGAGAAGAGGAAAATGTTGTTTCTGTCTTCCATGGTATTAGCTGTGCCCTCCAATTTTGTATCATCTGCAAATGTGGTAAGCATGCTCTGTACCTCCTTATCCAAGTCACTAATAAAAATGTTGAAGAACACTGGGCCCAGGACCGAGCCCTGTGGTACCCCACTCGTTATTTCCACCCAGTTTGAGAAGGAACCATTGATAAGCACTCTTTAAGTACAATTCTGGAGCCAACTGTGGATCCACCTGATAGTTGTTCCATCCAGCCCACATTTAGCTAGTTTGCTAATCAGAATATCATGGGAACCTCCATCTGTAGTTACATCTCCGGACTATACAGGAGAGAAGCCCTATTATTACTGGAACTTGTTGTTTCTACGTTATTGCTTGTTTTTATTGTTAGTCTCTTAATGTTTT
Organism: Rhineura floridana; assembly: GCF_030035675.1. Taxonomy (NCBI): domain Eukaryota; kingdom Metazoa; phylum Chordata; class Lepidosauria; order Squamata; family Rhineuridae; genus Rhineura; species Rhineura floridana. The sequence continues at coordinate 81,955,850 of NC_084485.1, read as the reverse complement.
GATGTTTACATGTTCTGCTTTGTACATCGCTTAGAGTGGCTGACAATTCAGCCAGATAAGCGACTAATAAGTCGAATAAATAAATAAAATTCTTGCAGTCGACCAGGGGGATTACCCGATCAAAAAATGAGATAAGATCAGTTTGGCAGGATTTGTTCTTCTTAAATCCATGTTGGCTCCTAGTAATCACTGCATTGTTTTCAAGGTGCTTACAGATTGACTGCTTTATAATCTGCTCCAGAGTTTTTCCAGGGATTGAAGTTAGGTTGACTGGTCTGTAGTTCCCTGGTTCCTTCTTTTTGCCCTTTTTGAAGATAGGGACAACATTAGCTCTCCTCCAGTCATCCGGCACTTCACCAGTCCTCCATGATTTTGCAAAGATAATAGACAGCGGTTCTGAGCGTCCTTCAGCCAGTTCCTTCAATACTCTAGGATGCAGTTTATCAGGCCCTGCTGATTTGAACTCGTTCAAAGTGATTGAAAGTAAGAGGTTTCCCCTCCACCATGCCCAGCTTTGTGCCCAGGTAATGTTCTTTCTGCCCCTCCCAACTCCATGTACTTTCATCTCTTTGTCCCCCAGCTCCCATTAATGATAGGGGAGTGTGATTCTAATCCAGGCAGAAGTTTGATCTTTAGGGGCAAAGCAAATTATATCCAGCAGATCAAAAGCAATCAATCTACCACTGAATCCACCTGTCTGTTGGTTTGCCAAAAGGACCTACCACTGGGATTGGCACCTTGCCTGTTTCAAACGCTGAATAACTTAACTACCCGGGCCATAGGCCAGCTATATTTCTTCTCTTGGTTCCTTCTATACCTGCCCTCCATCATTTTGAGTGGAAACTCCGTCAACCTGTGCAAAGTCTTGGGAGGTGGCACCTTGCCAAGCCATAGCAGAAAAAAACATGTTAAAAATGTAATGTCTCATGCTGGGGCTTGACTGATGGATGGCTCCCAGATAAAAATAGCCATGTGTTTGATCTGAATGGACAGGACAGCTTCTCACCCAAGGCCAAAAAAACCAAAATCATCAGCAAAGCCCCAATGCATACAGCTATGTGTGACTCAGGCAGAGACGGGGCACCTGGTGGGGTGTGTGTGGCAAGGTAACCTGGATACTCTTTTCTTCTTCCCTTCTTCTGACCTTCAGGATGAGCCACTGAGCATCTCCCACAATAGTTACTCTGTCTTCCTCCTGGCTGCAGTTCAGTGTTCCCTCAGCCAGCCAGCCTTCTTCTTTCCTTCCTTTCTCATTCTTTCTCTCTTTCTTTATAAGTCACTTTTCAGTGGTTCAGTCAGTACTCTAATCCAATAGGTGGTAGCCAACTAAGTTCTATTCAGAGCAGACCCATTGAAATTAATTAATATACCTAAGTCTTGTCCATTAATTTCAATGGGTCTACTCTCGGTAGGACTAACCCAATGTATATTGTGCTGTATTGCCATGTGCAGTATGGATGTGTCTCTAAATTTCACTGGGGTCTTTTGAGGTCTTAGGCAAAAGTACATGCTGACACCAACTGGGAAAGGTGAACCACAAACCGGATAGAATTTTGCCCCCAAAATCTACCGGAGGGATAAAGTTTTCCATATCAATTGACCTGTCCACTGAGATTGTATTTTAGAGCAATTTAATTTAATTGTCTGTTTGAATGGGCTGATGCTGCTTTTGTTTGTTATTTTAATTTGCTGTATTCTTTTGTATGCTTTATTTTATTGTTGTTGTTGTTGTTAAATCATATGTTCCTGTTTTACAAAAGTCTGTTGTAAGGTCTAGGATGTAAATAAATAAATTAATAGGTGACGGGGGATGTGCCTATTTCTCTGCCATTGACTCCCAACATTTTCACTTTCACAACCCATTCATGCAAAGCCTAGATCAGGGGTGGGGAACCTGTGGCCTTCCAGATACTGCTGAACTACCATTCCCATCATCCTCTACCATTGCCCATGTTGACTGGGGCTGACGGGAGTTGGAGTCCAACATTTGGAAGGTCACAGGTTCCCCACCCCTTGCTAAGAATGCTACAGGGTAGAGGTTTGAGGAGGAAGATAAAACATTAGAAATACAGGTTTAGATTAATGTTCTGACTTAATGAAGAGCACAGTTGCTCAATGAGTTGACAGAAAGACATAGTTCTCACAAGCAGCAGATAGAATGGTAAATCTGTTTCTCGGCTGTGCCACTGCAGGGGGGGTCTGACATGATCAAATGCTCTTCTGTACAAATTCCTGGCCTTTAGAAAACAGGTGTGTCAGGGAGAACTAGAAAACTTCTCTCTGATATCTTTCTCTGTGCAGAGGTTTTTGGTGGTTTTGTTTTCTGTTTGTGGTATGGAGAAGTACAGTATTCAGTCACATAAACTCCTACTTGTGCTCTGCAGTGATTAGTCAAGGTTACAGCACCAAATGCGGTTTCTTTCTAATGCAAGTAGCAAAAACTTTGCCTAATACCAGGGCCATGTGCAATCTCTTGTCACTTCATAGGTCATGGTTCCAAGTCTACACTAACAACAACAAAAGCCTGAAATTCTTTGCAAAGGTAATCCAAATTCTTGGCAAAGAAAAGCAGAATGTTGCAGACACTATGCCAACTTGCACGTTTGCCTTTTCTGCATAATTTGCTGGGCTGCTGCTTGTCAGGGAAAAGGCAAGGAGCTATGTAAGGTACAGAAGCCTCACCCACTAGCCACATACCCATTAAAGTATCTCAAAGGCACCAGGTAGCCCAGTGCCAGGAAACTGTTGCACTTTTAATCTTTTGGAATCCATTTCTTGCCCAATGAGAGAAGCAGAATGTGCTGCCTTTGTGGAAAACAGAGGGAAATGGGCAGGATGACCAAAATAATGCCTGTACAATCCATACTAACAGCTGGTATAGCACAGTGGGGAGGAGAGACTGGCTGGGAGTCCAGAGTCTGTGAGTTCAAATCCCCGCTTGTGTCTCCTGGGTATCAAGGGCCAGCTAAAGATCACCCCCATAGTGAGTGGCTCAGGGGTTACGTGCCCTGTCACCTGTGCAGCCGTGGGCAAGCTGCATAGTCCCAAGGAGCCCAGTTGCCCCATGCCTGGCAGTTGCGGACAAAGAAGGGGCTGGCTTGTGCAGCTGTGGCAAGCTGAGCAGGCCCTAGCCAGCTGGGGAGTACTAGCCTCAGAGTGAGGCAATGGTAAACCCCCTCTGAATACCGCTTACCATGAAATCCCTATTCATAGGGTCACCATAAGTCGGAATCGACTTGAAGGCAGTCCGTTTCCATTTTCCACACTCCATACTAATCAATCAGCTCCTCAATGACTCCTCTCTAGATAATCCTCATTTCAAAGCTCAGTGGAGTGGGAGGGAGGGAATAGTACAGATGAGAAAGGGGGAATTGACAGGTTTTCAATTAGACAGAAGGAAAATGTGAGTTCATGGAAGCGTGAGGATGAACATAAGAAGGGCCTTGCTGGATCAGACCAAAGACCCATCTAGTCCTGCATCTTGTTCCCACAGTCCAACCAGATGCCTATGGGAAGTCCACAAGCAGGACATGAGCTCAATAACCCTTTCCCACTCCTCTTGTAGATGACCCACTTTGTAGTTGGAGTAGTGGCTATGAAAGCACCATCCCTGCACAACTACTCTCCAGTTCTATGGCCATACCTCTGTTTAGACCTACCAGCCCCCAACTAGCAGGCCACAGGCTAACCTGACAGCTGTTCCTGTTGAGTTACAGCACATTGCCCTCTACCTCCACACCAGTGTTTGGAGTCACCAGAGAAGGGATGGAGTCTTGGGCTCCCGCAGGGGCAGCTCCAGGACAGAGCAGAATGAGGCAGCAGGTAGTATGACTGAAAAGATTAATAATTTTAAATATTTTAAGGGTGTGTTTTGAGATTTTGAAGGAAATGTGTGCCAACTTGCAATTTAATAATCAAAACCTACCGCTTCTTGTTAAGAAAAGACAATTTTTAATATTTGCCTTTTCATGTCCTGTACAATAACACACCAGAAATAAAATGCTTAAAAACAACAACCATGTCCTCAACTCTGAACAGCACTTATTAACAATTGCTCTCACAAATTGCTAATTTATCAACTGAATTAACTAATCTACCAATTTAAGACTTAGTCAATACCTATTTCATAACTTTTTGGAAGAAAACAAGAGACAGGGAAAAGAGACAGAGGGGAACACTCACTTCCTTAGCCCACAGCTCCGGGAGCACCTATCATTCCATGTGGTACATTTGACATTTAGCATTACTTGTCCCCTTGGTTCAGCAAATATGTTACCTCCATTGAAATAACTTCCCTGTTTTTCTTGTGTTCAGAAAACTGCTCCAATATCAAGCTATGCTTGCCCTCTTTTAGTGCTTCAACTGCTATTTAGCCATCAAAGACTTGGGTTACAGATGGAAAATTGTAGATCCCAGCTGTTGAAAATTTGTGCTTCAGGAGTCTATCATCAGCTCCAAGCACTGCAAACCGATAATATGTCTTGGTCCATATCTCTTGTATACATCATTAAATTGCCCTTTACACACACATTAAGACACACATTTCTTAGTGAGAGGGAATATTTAGGAATTGGTATCTTGCCTGTGTTTAAGACATGGTAAACTCGTATATCAGCATTAGCCAATCTGGTGCCATCCAGGTTTTTTGGATTATAGTGCTGACTGGGTCTGATGGGAGTTGTAGTCCAAAACATCGGGGGGGGGGCACCAGGTTAACAAAGACTATAGTATGTTGTGAGAGAGTTAGGGGTTGCACTCTTTCAGTGCATGATTACAAATGGCAGCTGGCTTAACAATTTTAATACATATTGTGAGTACAGAACTAAGGTCTCATAGTTATTATGAATTACTCATCTTGTTGATATTTTGTACTGGTAACTGGACCCTTTCCAGTTTCATGCTGAATGTTGGTTTTAAAGCAAATAAATGAATGAATGACAGAATTAATCCAGTGTTTTCCATATACCTGATATACTACCAGTGCTGTTGGATATATATATATAGTAGTCCAGGAATTCCTTCAGAGCACCTACTGGAGTCACTAAACAGCTTACCTGAGGAGATACGCCTGGCGCCTACGGTACTTTCTTTTAGGCGCCAGGTTAAGACCTGGCTATACTCCCAGGCATTTTAATGTTTAATGTTTAATGTTTTCATGTTTAACGTTGTTAGTTAACTTGCTGTTATGTGTTATTGATTTTATTATACTACTGTATTTTAATCCTGTTTGTACACCGCCCAGAGAGCTATTAGCTATGGGCGGTCTAAAAATGAAACGAAATAAATAAATAAAAATAAATAAATATAAATAAATAAATAACAGTGAGAACAGAGCTGAGGAAAATCTGTCAGATGGGAAGCACAGTTGCAACAGGCACAGAGCCTCTGAGCTGGAGTTTCCTATTCCCTCTCACCGGGCAGAGCTGTTGTCAGTTGTATTCGTCATAAAGCATCAGATGTTAAGAACTGGCTGGAGCCACCTGTGCTTTTGAAATATTAGGGCCCTTCAGGCAGCCATTACTGCCTGCTGCCTCCATTGTCCAGCCTGATACCATCCCTGTAGGAGTCCTTTGTGGTGCAGTCTGGACTCCTCCCCTTTTTTGGTTATCCCCACTAGGAGGCTGGGATGGTATGCCTGTGGCACAGCAGGGGTTGGTGTACCACAACTACTTCCCTGGCCTATTGCCTACCTAATGGGGTCTTCTAGGTCTTGGCAAAGGACTAACCACAGGGCTACAATATGGCCCAGCAGGAGGCAGGCCTTTAATTGTCTTGCACCTGAGTACAAGGCAGGTAACCCAGGATCTGCCATTGCTGGGAACCTGTAATTTTACCTCCTGAGTAATTGAATCCCTGACAGTTCCCCTTGTCCACCTGTACAAATCCCTGTTAAGGCTTTGAAGTCAGGGACTGGCCAGAGGGGCTTCATTAGCAAGATGTTACCGTTTGATTGCAGAGACTCTGTAGGGAGCTGGCCCTGCCCATTTTACTGACTGGCAGGGTTAAACCAAGGCAGGCCATGAGGAATGTGATGATTCAGTTGTGTGCAGGTTTTCCAGGTTAAGATTTAAAAAAACAAAACCAGGGAGTTGTATGACTGAGATAAAGAACACTCAGTATGTTCTGTAGCACTGTGATGTTATGGAATAAGGGTCATTTAGCAAATTGCATACACTGGCATTGTGGTTGAGCGTACATGAAGGAGTCTCTGTCTCTGTCAACCACTTTACCTCCACCCACAACCTCCCTGTGTGTGTGCTTTGTTCAGTAAGAGGAGTGGCTCCAGGGTATTCATAACTAATGCTAGTAGCCAGGGTGACCAGATATAAGAGCTCCCAGTCACATATGATTATCAGTTGTATAGAAAGGAGAATTTTGGCAGGTGCAGCTTACTGTGTGGGTAAGAAAAAGCTAAAATTCTATGTTTTCATACAGCTATTGAAGGTTCAAGATCTTTGTCCTTCTCTGTATCTGAACACCCAAGCACTCGCTAGTGCTTGACTGCATAACATGATGCTGCCTCTGTTGTTACTCTTGGTTACCTGTTTCAGTCATATTTTGAAGACACACCTTTTCCTCCAGGTTTTCCCTGATCATTAAAGCTGAGCTGGACCTTATGTTGTGTACGTTATAATGCTTTATTGCATCTCTATTCTTTTTATGGGTGTTCTTAGTAGTTTGCATTAATGGTTTTATTGTATATTTTGTAATATTTGTGTATTTATAATTAGCTGAACACCACTTAGGGTGCAATCAAATTCACCTTTCCACTAGGCTGGGGTGAGTTGGATGCTGCAGATCCCTGGCTGTGCCAGTGGGCTCCTGGATGTGCTGGGCTCTGCTGGCAGCAGCCCTCCACCACGGGTGAGCCATGGTGCCACCAGGGATCCGCCAGGGATGGCCAGTCAGGCGGATGAAAGGCCAGTGGAACCCCCACAATGGGGCATTCCAGGGATGTGACAGGGGGGGTACTTACACAAGATCCTTTTCATTTTCAGAGCCCTCCCAATCCCCCTGCAAACTCTGCTGGGCAAAAGCCCAGTGTAGTAAAATAATTTTAGTGATGACCCATTGTGGCCTATGGGGAGCACTTACAGAAGGCCTGTTTGTTGCAGCCAGTACTTCCCAATCAGCTCATGCACACAACTCCCAACAGAGCCAACATTCACCGGGGCTAGCAGCTCCCAAACAGAAGATGGATCCCGCAGAGCTTTCTAATGGCTCCTCCTCTGCCAGTCCCCCTTCTGCCGGCTCTCCAGCATTTGGATTACTCTGCTCAAGATATTTCACATATTATGCAGTATAGAAAGGCTCTTAACATAACATAATATAACATTCACTAATGGGCAAAAAACCCCTTGCGGTTTAAGAACATACCTATAGCCAACAGATATTTCTATCAAACTTTAAAAAGCAGGGAGATTGGGCAGCTATAGTGAATGCACCAGGGGAGCAGGAGACCTTACCTCCTCTCTGAGATATTGTACTGCCCTACAAATTTGTAAATATACAAACACAATTTAGGCTGGTCTTTCACAGTCCAGTCCACTTCCTTTGTAGCTTGGAAGAATTTGGTAACATGTGCCTCTGAGCATAAGGTGAGTGGAAGGGGATGGAGAGGGAGGGGCAAAGGGAGGAGCAGGGGAGGGCAGGTTTGATCATTTGCATGTTTTTTTGAGTTCAATGGGATGTACTCCTATACAGTCATGCTTAGGATAGGTGAAACTAACCTGGGGGAGGGGCAGGGAGGCCCTAATCCCCTCACAGAGCTACAATCCCCAGAACAGGGGCTGACTGTTAAACCACTCTGGCCACTGGAGCTCTGTCAGGGAAATAAGAATTTCCTAACAACTCTCAGCACCCTTCACAAACTACACTTCCCAGGATTCTTTGGGGGAAGCCATGACAGTTTACAGTGGAAATAAATGTCTGGCATGGGTGTGGCCCCCTGATTAGCCAAGCCAAACAGCTGTGAGTCTGGCTTTTAGAACACTAATGGTTCTTACTGAGCATGCCTAGCACTATAATAGACTTCAATGTTAAATTTCTTAAATTAATTAAAAATCAGCCATGCATTTTTTAAGCTTTTAAACTGCAGAAGATGAAGGTCAGAGTATGGGGCAAGGTCAGTAATAGGATTACAGGTACTCTGTGAACATGGCTGATTTTTAATTAATTTCAACAAATTGTGAGACCAGAAAAAAGAAGACAGAAAAAAGTCCAGCAAGGGTCTTGATTTCTCCGCCTCTTGTTTTACACTTTGAACTCTCAATTCTCTCTGAGCGTTTTGTGTACCGCTGTGAAATTTTAGAGGGTTGTTAAGCAACTATTTCAGAGTTCAGAACTACAAGTGTTGTAAGGTTTTGTTTTGAAATGAGCTTATGGGAAGCATCAGAATGGCATGAGGCTATTTACAATTTAACATTGCGGAATGTGAAAAATCCACGCTGCCTATCACTGTCATGGCTGTATAACTACAATTCTTCTGTTTTTGCTGTGCTCAGGCAGATTTGTTTCTTCACATTTTAAATCAGAAGTCTTATCTCCTTAACAATCTAAAGATTGGCTCAAACGTGCTAAATGGTCTTATATGAATGGATGGGATGGGACTGGGCAACTTCCTGGCAGTGGTTTACATGAGTAAGGGTTCAAAAAATGCCCCCCCACATCTCTGCAAATCACTACAAGGAAGTTGTATGACCCCATTAGCTCATGAAGATGTAATCAAAAAGACTGACCAGAAAAAAAAGAGGGGGAAACTCCAGTGCTCACTGGTACAAGAAATCTTTGTTGTAGCTCAAAGTGTTTCAGAGTGCAAAGACTCCTCCTTTGGAAGCTTACCCATTCCAAAAGTAAATAATTATTTTAACCTAATCAACTGCAGACACATCTTGGAAAAATATTGGAGCAGAACAAATTCTTTCCTTTCTCCACATCAAAAGTGAGCCTCAAAAGAGCACTCCACATGGGGGAGTTGGCACATATGTGATCTGGACCTATGGAACTGTGCTTTGGTAATTGGAGCAACAGTGAGGCAGTCCTCTTTGCCTCAATAGTGAGTCAAATGAAAGAGGAAGCTGATGATTGAAGTGAAACCATTAGGAATGATACCATATTTCTGTCTTCACTACTGACTTTCTTCATTTAAACACTAAGCTCAGCAGTGGGGCCTTTCTCCCATAAGTATTATCACTTGCAAAAATAATGGGATAGAGTCCTCTCATCCCCCAGGGAAATTTCTTGCCTAAGCACATATGTTAAAACTGAATGATAATATGATTAAGAAAGAATAAGGAGGGGCTTGGGCTCTTCCAGTGGCATGATTGAATCATTTGGTCTGTAAAACCTCTCTTTTGTAGCTTCACTGAGACCTATAAATCCTGTCATTCAACAGTTTTTGTTTTCTTGTTCCCCCCCCCTTCCAGGTCTGTTAAAGCCTCTCAGTTCCAATGTGCAGCCCCCTTTTGATTCCAGCTACATATACACAGCTTCTCTGGTGAGACATACGTAATGATGTAAAGCTTGAAGTCACTCACTCACCTGAGAGTAGGGATGGAAAGATTTGTCAATTTCTGTTCTCTCCATGTCTCATTTTTCAAATCTTAAATTCAGTTCTCCACATTTCTGCAGCAATTTATGATTTTTTTAAAAAAAGCTTTATGAAAATAATCCAGCATTTTAGTGCAAATTTCTCCTCATAAACATATTTTTGTAGGGTGTTTTGACTAATGTAGACATTTTTCCAAGCCATTTCTCATCATATAATGCATTTTTGCATGTTATTTTTACTCATATATAAATTTTACGCACACTTTCCCCTAATGTATTCCTGTTTGTAAACATTGTTTGGTTGACTAACTGCATTGCAAAATTCGATAAGTGTGAATTTTGAAGGATGGCTGTGTTTCAGTTCTCACATCATTTCAGAAGTGTGAATTTGATAGATTCGGCTTGAAAACACACTGAATCAAAATTGTCATCCATCCCTACCTGAGAGCCAGTGGCAGGTATCCTTATCTATCCCAAAGATACAAAAATGATAAGGGAAGTTGTGCCATCTGTTGGGTTTACATATTTTTTTCACCTTTCATTGGAACAACTGCTCTAAACATAAGGTTATCCAAGCTTTTGGGTATAGACCTTTAGAACTGATAGTTCATTCTCAGCTGCAGGCAGCAGAGACGAACGTTGCTTTAAAAAGCAACATATCAGTCCTGTAAGATATTGGACTAGTCACAAAAACATTTGAGATGCAAAAGATGTGGAATAGTAAGGGGCCTTTTGAGATGAGGCAAGACCACTTCTATTGATTGAAATGTTCTTATTAAAATATAATTTTCCTATTTTTCTTGTTCTCTGACAGCAGCACGATGACAACTGTCAAGCCCTGTTCATATATCCTGCATGAGCGAATGTGCATAGATAAGAGACCAGGATCATGGGAGCAGATCCTACCCTCAATCTATGCATGCTCAGTCATATGTCTACTGTATACAATCTGTGCGCATACAATTGTACTTGTGCAGGGCTCTTTCCTGGAAGCAATCCTAGAAAATCAGGGTTCCCAGTCACAGAGAGGTAGCCCTGCAAGCAAGACTTCATGCAAACCTGTTATCACAACATATCCAGGGGGAGCAAATGTGTAGATGGGGAACCTATATGCATTCAGTTGATTGTGTGCACATAGTCTACATGAGTATAACTCTGTGCACATGGACTCCCTCCTTCCTTGCAAGTAGAAATCCTGCTTTTAAAGGTTCCATCTTCAGAGAGACACCTATGTGTATACAGCCCTCTTTTCCTTTTTACCCTTAGAAAAGTTGTCATTAGCCCTTGCTTTGAGCCCAATGCACATTGCAGTTCAATATTTACAAATCAGTATTTTCATTAGTATTTTAAAAGAAAGTTGTACAATTTTCTCACAAACATTTGGGCCTTGGCCTGATCCTCATGGCTCATACATTAAGAACAAAGGCCAATAATTTGTTTCCCAATACAAAGCCACTCTGTAAAACTACAATAACAATTTAACCACTCTGTGATCTCCACTGCCAGCTCATTTCTGAATGTGCTACTTCTTAAGATAATTCAGCCTCCTTAAGGGGGTATTATTTGTTTTCCCCATCACCCCTAGTACTATTATAGGACCTATAGCAGGATGGCTGCTGGGGTGGCTGGTTATGCATTGCCAAAAGAAGAGGACAATTTTATACAATAATTTGTATGGATAGGCACAAATTTGGAAATAGTTACTATAATTTAAATAGAAATCCAATACATCTCAACATAATGGAGAAGACACCAGGTGACTTGTGTGCCTGCTCACTCAGCTGACCAGGTGCTGCTCACTGTTGATGGGCAACGTCAAAGCTCATACAAATAGCATACTCCTTCAAAGAGAGGACTGTCCTCTGACAGCCTTTCAAAATAGAGGACCGTAAAGTAGGATACACAGCCTCCTTAATGACTACAAGAACCTATCTGAGCAATTGTAACTTTTGCAAGCATGTTTGTGTGTCTTCATTTGTGTGTACAGGCAAGAAAGTATGCACAAATGTGTGTGTGTAAGTATAATCACATCAATTACACATTACTTTAAAAGAGTTTTTACCTAATGTACTTAGAACTGGCTACATTTTCTTTAGAAAAAGCAGTTTTGGCTTTTTCCCTGATGAGGACTGAGACTGCAGAGCAAGAGGATTTACCATTTCCCTGTGCCTTTTCTATCTAAAAATCACCTCCAGTGCTGCCGTTTGCCCCCAAAGGTACTGTTTGCTGCAAATAACAGCTGTGAGTGCTCTCTCACTCTCATGTGTGTGTGTTGGTGGTTTGCATGAGAGAAGGCTTAGTCCCCTTTCCTCTGTATTGATGTCCCAATACTCCAAGGCTGCTTGTTTTAAAGAAAGAGATGTTGGTGGTTCTTATTACATTAGTTAGAAAATGTAACATGTAGCTTGGTCCTTGGTTCTAGTGCTCCTTCCTCACCACATTCCTATTGCACTGCTAACTGCTGAGTAGGGATTTTAATCCAGGTCTCCTGAGTCTTAAGTCCAGAATTCTGTCCAGTACAGCACACTTTGGTGTTGTAGCATCACGTTGCTGACTCATGTTCAGCTTGTTAATTAAACCAGTCCCTAGAGGGCAAACCATACCTTAAATACAAAAGTATAATGAAGTAATTTAATTACACTAATAGCTGTCTTGGGATGCAGTATTGAGTAGAGAAGTGGTAGAGTGAGGGTGCTTAATTCTGGCAGTTACTTTCTTAGGGTGGCCAGATGTAAAAGCTCTCCTGGAAAAATGTGTGCCTTATTTTCCCTATCAAAATCTCTTCCAATACAGTTTTACCCCATGGAAAAAAGCAGCTTGGGGAAGATTATTTCAATCAGAAAAAAGCAGGCAGAAAAAGGTTTATGCACCCCCACTTGCCCACCAACACTCAAGATCTTAGCCTCCTGAGGCTGCTTTTCATTAAACAAGGAATCAAAATATTTGGGCTTTGTTACAGATACTTGTATATAATGCTGGATCTTGATGAACAGTGCAATCCAATGCATGTCTACTCAGAAGTAAGCTACATTGGGTTCAATGGGGCTTACTTCCTGTTAAGTCTGTATTGGCTGCAATCCTTAGTCACCTGCCTGGACCCAAGCCCCACTGAATTCAGTAGGACTTACTTCTGAGTAGACATGGTTCAGACTTTTCAAACATAGGTCCTATTAAATCATTGGGAAAACTGAATAATGACTTGAATTCCATTGATTAAATAGGACTTAAGCACAACTAACTTTGTCTAGAAAAGTTCCATCCCAATGTGTAATTTACTACTAAATCTGTCTCAGATTTGATTGCTACTTCCTAGCCTCTTATTCCTAATGTCTTTTATTTGAATTTTCTATTTTACAGTTAAGATGGTACAATAAGAAATACTACCAAAGTGCTACTTAATGATTGATTATTAACACATTTCTTTCCTCCTATGCACAACACTACATTCACCTTTGTTCCATTTCATTGTATTGTTGTGCTCCGTTCTCTCTAGATCATGGAGGAAAAGTTGACTGTTTTGCCTTCCTTTTAAATAACCAAGGTCCGCAGCAGGACATGTCTCTAGTTTTGTCCAGAAAGCTAAATAAAATGAAACACTGTTAAGCTAGCTGTGGTGACACCATGGCAGGGGAACTCCAACTACAATCCTGCATTTAATTACAAAACCATCTCACACATTGTATGTCAACATCGCTTGTCTATAGAAACACTTGCTCAACATTCATACAGAGGCAACACATTCAGGTCTGTCCACTTTTGCTCATGGAAACATGCTCCCACATGCACCTCTGTTGTCACATGGGGCAGATGCTGACACCATACGGATCTACTCAAAATATCAGCATTTAATTTGGGCCAACCCAGAATCACTTGATCTAACCTAACAGGTTGGAGCTAGGAGAACTGCCAAAATGTGAAGTTCAACAGTGCAACATCTGTGGGGTGGGGCCTAAATCCATAAGACGTGTCAGAAGAGCACAATGTAATGCAATGTAATAAAAGTAATAAAATATAATGGGATCCTCTTAACATATTAATTATGAAGTAACAGCCTCTCAGCCCCCACAAACCTTCAGCAATATGTGCAAGGGGCTCATACAATCACATAAAATAGACTAGGTATTCTGAACCATGATTCACTTTCTTTAGTAATAATCCGGACAGACTGAATGAGTAAAAGAAGGGAATTTCCCCACTGATGCAGGGCAGGTTTATAAGTGAAATGGTGATTCTGACCTTTATATTGATTTTGCATACAGCCAAGAATTAATCATGTAATTTATTAATGTTGGGAGGTTGTACATAAACATAGTGATACTGGTGCTGCAGATCCACTAGCAAGTGCTTCTGGGGCAAGATCATTCCATTCAGAATTCTCTTGCCATGCAAATTAGCCAAGAGAGATGATAGGATGATTGACTGAGTCACTTTTAGTAAATAACTTCATCTTGACTTGAGATAGCAAACATCCCCTTTGCTAATGCACACAAATATTTATTAGCTCTACTCACCCATAAAGCTTGCTGGGTAACCTTGGGCCAGTCACAGTCTCTCAGCCTAACCTACCTCACAGGGTTGTTGCAACGATAAAATGGCAAGAGAGGAGAACCATGTATACCACTTTGAGCTCCTTGGAGGAAAGATGGGGTATAAATATAGTAAACAAATGAAATAAAATAAATAGCCTTGTTTCTCAGCACAAAAAAACTTTCTGTTAATAGGTTGTATGAATCCACCCTCTGCAGTTTTCTATGTGGAAGCTGCTGTCTTTGAGGGCCTGTCAGACCAAATGTGGCCCTACAGACCTCTCTATCCAGCCCTTGTAACTCTTCCAAGCCACACCCCTTTCTCCAGATCACATGCCTGTTTTTCACCTTCCTTGAGTGTTTTTGCCTGGCTGGAATGTGCCCTTGAATTCTGATAATGCTTCTTGCTTGTCTCAATTGAGGATAGGAGTAGTGTTTGTGTGAGTGTAGAAACTAGTACATAGGTAAAATTTATGTGTGTTGTTTTACCTACTTTTGCCTGTGGTCTTGCCCCACCATCTGCATGTGGCCCTCTGAATGTTGCCCAGAAGGGAATGTGGCCCTCCAGCTGTAAAAGGTTCTCCATTCCTCGCCTGCGTAGAATACAATTGTCACATCCCATCATAAGTATATAGCATGTTCTGCTACTGAATGGCTCAGGATAGACTCATTCTGTATGAGCTGATGAGAAAATTCCCCTGGATTTTTTTAAAAGGCCTCCAAAGTAGTTGAATTGATAAATTGTTATATGGTGTCCAAATGGAAAAATGTTGGCAATGGGGACAAAGGAAAAAATAACAAAGGAAATAAGTAAGATAGGAACTTAGTACCTAATTAATTGATTGGGCAGAGCAACCAACCCCCTCTTACATTGGCATATAAGGGGGTTGGATTAAGAAGAGGCGTCCCTCTGCTCGGCTCTCCTACCCACTGAGTGGGGCATTCTGAGCACAGAAGGGGCAGGGCTGATCTGGCCATGGATCCAATGGATCCAGAAGCAGCCTCACTGCCGTCACTGGCTGTCATTGGACCTGATCTGGACCTATCACTGTTCCAACTTGCAGCTGGTGCAGGGATTGGCCCTGATAATTCTGCCTCCGCCCCCCACCTTCTGCCGTGATCACCATGAGCAGCCAGGCTGCAGATGCAGCACTAACTCTGCAGTTCTACAAAGGTCCACTGGTGGTAGGCAGCAGCTTGGGTTATGTGAATCTCTATTACTACAGGTTTTATCAAGGTATGTAGATGAACCCTAAGCTATGGTTATTGATATGTCAAGTTATGGTCCCAGAGGTATCTAATTGTCACTGAAAAGAATTAAGAGCATTCTGCAAATGCTGCTGCAATTGAAAAGTTAAGAGCAGGAGCTACAAACTAGAAATCCTTGCTTCAAATAGTCATAAAATCAGTGGTGGACCTAGGCAAACCACAGTCCCCTGCCACCCATCCGTAATATGGAGATAATGAAACTGGCCCATTTTAAGGGGTACTGCAAACTTACTGACAGAATATATGTGAAATACTTTGAACACTTTGGAAAAAAATTATATGCATCATCATCACCATCATCATGGCTGTACTCACATGTACAGAATACTGGAACCTCTTTTTTGGCTTCCCATGGAAATCATTGGGTACTGGATGTGTACCGGTACCTCATTCTCCCCCCCCCACAAAAAATGCACTACTGCTACTACTACTACTGTTATGATTATTATTTAGATGTATGTGGGCTTGGTTTGTAGTGTAAGTGATGGGACTTATGGGATCCAATAATTAATTCCACATCCCATTTAAAATAGAACACCTTCCTTTCTTATGGGAACTAGACCTTCTTTATGTGCCAAACACAGATTCAGGTCTTCTGTGCCTGGTGCTTTCTTTAAAAAAAAAAAAAAGTACTGTTAATAGATTATCATGAGGTCATCTGAAAAACTTATGAACATAAGCAGAATCCTTCTGGATCAGATTGAAGATCCATTCAGTCTTGCTTCCTGTTTCACACAGTGGCCAAAATACATGGAGGCATGAAGACAATAGCCACCCTTGCTGTTGCCTTCCAGCAGCCTCTGAACATCTAAATTCAACTTGGCTATCATAACTAATAGTTGTTGATAGACCTATCCTCCATTAGTTTGTGGCGACATTTTCTGGTCAATTAAAAGTTCCTTGTTTTCTCACTGCTAGGCTTCTCTGCGCAGACAGTTCCTTACAGTTCTCTTAGATCTTACCCATGCTCTCTATGATTTCTCAACAATTATTTTCAACTACAGGTTGTCATAGGGAATTAATGTCTATAGCACATAACTGCAGTACTGATCCCCCTCACCCACCATGAAGAGTGAGATAAAGATAGCTCAGCAAAGTGGAATCAACTCTAGTTACATGAGATTCTTGTCTACAAAAAAACAGGGTGTTGTCCATACATCAGTATTTTTTAAAAAGGGAGTCAGAATAGGAAAAGATTATCTTTTTATTGGATCAACTTTTGGATGAGCCATTGAAGTATCATGTAAGCAAATGAGACCATCCCAGTTTCAGGGCTCTGGGTGGGGCTACTTTCCAACCTCTATCACTTTGATTCCTTGTCAGTTATCCAGGAAAGCCAGGAGTGGAAAACCTGTGGACTCCCCAGATGTCATTTGACTCCAACTCACATCAGCCCCAGTCTGTATAGCCAATGGTCAAGGATGAGAAGAGTTGTAGTTCAGCAACATTTGAAGGGCCCATATGTTCCCCACCCCAATATAAGCCAGACAAGTAAAGGTTTTTTCCTGGTGCCATTTCTAGGCACGGTGGGGAGGGGGGATTAAAGATGTGCCAATAAGCTCCTCTCAGTTACATCCAACTTTTTATTTATTTATTATTTGATTTATATCTCACCCTTCCTCCCAGCAAGAGCCCAGGGCAGCAAACAAAAGCACTAAAAACATAATAAAAACAGACTTTAAAATCCATTAAAACAAAACATCTTTAAAAACATTTTTTTAAAAACTTTGAAGACTGGGATGAGATCTCAACTTAAAAGGCTTGTTGAAAGAGGAAGGTCTTCAATAGGGCCCTAAAAGATAACATTAGATAATGTCTAATGTTTAAGGGTAGGGAATTCCAAAGGGTTGGTGCTGCCACACTAAAGGTCCTTTTCCTATGTTGTGCAGAACGGATCTCCTGATAAGATGGTATCTGCAGGAGGCCCTCACCTTCAGAGTGCAATGATCGACTGGGTATATAAGTGATAAGATGGTCTTTCAGGTATTCTGCTCCCAAACTATAGGGCTTTGTACACCAAAACTAGAACCTTGAACTTGGCCCGGTAGCAAATGGGCAGCCAGTGCAGTTCTTTCAGCAGTGAGGTGACATGTTGGCAATACCCTGCCCCAGTGAACAGTCTCGCCACCGCATTTTGCACCAGCTGCAGCTTCTGGACCAACCTCAAGGGCAGCCCAACATAGAGCGCATTACAGTAATCCAGCCTGGAGGTTACCAGTACATGGACAACAGTGGTCAGGCTATCTCGGTCCAGAAATGGCTGCAGCTGTCTTACCAGCCAAAGCTGGTAAAAGGCACTCCTTGCCACGGAGGTCACCTGGGCCTCTAGCAACAAAGATGGATCCAGGAGCACCCCCAGACTATAGACCTGCTCTTTCAGAGGGAGTACAACCCCATCCAAAGCAGGCAACTGACCAATTATCCAAACTCAGGAACCACCAACCCACAGTGCCTCCGTCTTGCTAGGATTCAGACTCAATTTACTGGCCCTCATCCAGCCCACCACTGAGTCCAGGCAGCAGTCCAGAGCTTGCATGGCCTCTCCCGATTCAGATGTTACAGAGAAAAAGATCTGAGTATCGTCAGTGTACTGCTGACACCTCGCCCCAAATCTCCTGGTGACCACTCCCAAGGGCTTCATATAGATGTTAAACAGCATGGGGGACAAGATGGTACCCTGCGGCACCCCACAGCACAACTGCCAGGGTGCCAAAAGACAATCACCCAATGTTATTCTCTGAAAACAACTTTGGAGATAGGATTGGAACCACTGTAAAACATCTCAAAATGTTGGCCCAGAAGGATACCATGGTCAATAGTAACAAAAGCCGCTAAGAGATCAAGTAAGAGTCAGAGGGTCGCACTCCCCCTGTCCTTCTCCCAATAAAGGTCATCCATCAGGGCAACCAAGACCTCTTCAGTCCCATAACCAGCCCTGAACCCAGATTGTAATGGGTCAAGATAATCTGTTTCATCCTAGAATACTTACAATTGCTGCACCCCAACCCTGTCAATCACCTTCCCTAAGAAGGAGGTATTTGCGACCAGTCGGTAATTGTCACAGACCAATGGGTCCAGGGTGCACTTTTTCAGGAGTTGTTGGATCACCCCCATTTCAGGGCAGCTGGAACCACTCCCTCCTGCAATGATGCATTGACCACACCCTGGATCCACTCGATCAAACCACCTCGGCAAGCTCTAATAAGCCAAGAAGGGCAAGGGTCGAGAGAACACGTTGCTGGCCGCATCATCGCAAGCACCTTGTGTACGTCATCAGGCCACATCAACTGAAACCGTTCCCAAGAAGTTGCAGCAGACGTTGCACTGGACACCTCATTGGGGACTACAGTAGATGTGGATGGGGCATCAAGACTGCTGTGGAGGTGAGCAACTTTACCCTCAAAGTGCCTTGCAAACAATTCACAGTGGGCCTCCGAAGGGTCTAAAACTCACTTTCCTGGAGCTGATGTCAACAGACCCCTGACAATACAGAAAAGCTCCACTGGACAGCTACTTGAGGATGCGATGGAGGCAGAAAAGTGGGCCTTCTTTGCCACCGTCACCGCCACACGGTAGGCATGGTTATGTTTTACTTGTGCTCAATCAGCCTCACAGCATGTGTTTCACCACTTGTGCTCTAGCCGTTGTCCAGCCTGTTTCATTGCCGTTAGCTCACTGGTGTACCAAGGTGCAAACCGGGCTCCACAATGCTGGAGAGGGCGCTCAGGGGCAACCATGTCAAGAGCCCAACACACCTTGCTGTTCCACAGCATGGCAATGGCTTCAGCAGGGCCACCTGCTCTATCCAGGACATTCAGGAATCCAGTGGATTCCATTAGTCTCCAGCGGCAGACCATCTTCATCTGTCCACCAGTTTGTTTGTTTGTTTGTTTTTGGCAACTTGTTTATTTATTTTAGGGCTTTATACCACATCCTCTAATAGAATTTCTAGGTATGCATGTACTACTGAGGTAAATTCCATCTGACTTTCACTGCAATCCTGTATATGTCTACTTGGAAGTAATTCCCATAGGGTTGCACTATTAAGAGTGCTCTTTTTACATGCCCCGAAAGCAGGTCTACCGGTTTAAAAATCATTCCCCTAAGAAACAAGGCTCAGAGCTTGAGGATCCCTTCATAAATATTGGTTGCACTATTTTGGATACTCCCTTTTTTGTTCACATTTCATCTCTTGGTGCTTTTCCCCCTGAATTACTGAATGGCACCCTGATTTTGGAGTATACTTCCTAGGCAGTCTAACTCTGATGTCTTTTCAGTGTCAGGCAAAGATATTTTAATTTTTCCAGGCCTTTTAGATTTTTTTGTTTTTGTTTTATGCATTAATGTATCTGGCCACAACTTTCTACCACTGCTGTTATTGTATGCTGTTTATACTTGTATGATTTTGTTATTTAGATTTTTATTGTTTTTCTTTACCTTATTAGCCATTTGGAGAGGCAATGGCCTGAGGTATGTACCTACCTAAAACCTTAGATCTTCTGAGGCCTTTCTCCAGGTCCCCCCTCTGAGGGAGGCTCGGAGGGCAGTGACAAGGGAGAGGGCCTTTTCAATTGTGGCTCTCCATCTATGGAATATGCTCCTCAGTGAGGTCTGCTTGGTGGCTTCATTAACATCTTCTCTGCACCAGGTAAAGACGTATCTTTTCTTCCAGGCATTTGATAGACTGAGATGATGTTGTTTGTTATTGGTATGCTGCTAAAGTTTCCTGTGGCTGTATGAGGGTGTTGTTGTTTTACTGTTTTGTCTTTATAGTATGATACATCTTACCTCATTTTTTTGATCAGAAAACTTCCCTGGTAGATTGGGGGAATGCTGTGGACATATTATATCTCAGCTTCAGCAAAGCTTTTGACAAAGTGGCCCATGATATTTTGATTAGCAAGCTAGCTAAATGTGGGCTGAATGGAACAACAATCAGGTGGATCCACAGTTGGCTACAGAATCGTATCCAAAGGGTGCTTATCAGTGACTCCTTCTCAAACTGGGGGAGGTAAAGAGTTGGGGTACCGCAGGGCTCAGTCCTAGGCCCAGTGCTCTTCAACATTTTTATTAATGACTTGGATGAGGAGATGCAGGAAATGCTTATCACATTTCCAGATGATACAAAATTGGGAGGGATAGTTAATACCCTGGAGGACAAACAAAATTCACAGTGAACTTGATAGACTGGAGCATTGGGCTGAAAACATCAGAATAAAATTTGACAGGGATAAATTCAAAGGTATACACCTAGGAAGAAGGAACCAAGTGCACAGTTATAAGATGGGGGATACTTGGCTCAGCAATGCTACATGCGAGAAGGACCTTGGAACTGTTGTTGATCACAAGCTGAATGTGAGCCAACAGTGTGATGTGGCTGCAAAAAAGGCAAATGCTATTTTAGGCTGCATTAACAGAAGTATAGTTTCCAAATCTTGTGAAATATTGGTTCCCCTCTATTTGGCACTGGTTAGGCCTCATCTCAAGTATTGAATCCAGTTCTGGACACCACACTTTAAGAAAGATGCAGACAAAATGGAACAGGTTCAGAGGAGGGCAACAAGGATGATCAGGGGATTGGCAACAAAGCCCTATGAGGAGAGACTGAAAGAACTGGGCATGTTTAGCCATGAAAAGAGAAGACCGGGAGGAGATATGATAGCACTCTTCAAGTACATGAAAGGTTGTCACACAGAGGAGGGCCAGGATCTCTTACCAATCGTCCCAGACTGCAGGACATGGAATAATGGGCTCAAGTTGCAGGAAGCCAGATTGTGACAGGACATCAGAAAAAAACTTCCTAACTGTTAGAGCAATATGACAATGGAACCAGAGGTAGTAGGCTCTCTGACACTGGAGGCATTCAAGATGTAGCTGGACAGCCATCTGTCGAGAATGCTTTGATTTGGATTCCTGCATTGAGCAGGGGATTGGACTTGATGGTCTTATAGGCCCCTTCCAATTCTGCTATTCTATGCTTCTATATTGTTTTTGTTTTTAATACTATTGTAAGTCGCTTGGAGTATCAAGCAATTAATAAATAATAATAAAGAGTGGTAGCAGTAGTAATGGGATATAAATCATCTTACCAACTAGAAACCAATGTAAATGAACTTACTGTTTCCAATGTGCATAACATCTATCACTGTTGAATTTCACACTTTGGAAATATATATTTCCCAAGCTTTCCTAAGCTGGTAATTGCACCATAGTGTGATGTCATCTTTACCCTCTTCCCAATAATTGGCTGCCTTGCCATTTTTTATAGTCATCTTGTACACTATGTGCCCATGTTCCTCCTCCTAATAGCAGTATTAGGAACATAGGAAGCTGCCTTATACTGACAGGTAGTGGCACTAGCTGTCCAGGGTTTCAGACAAGGCTTCTTCCCAGTCATGCCTGGAAATGCCAGGGATTGAAGCTATGATCTTTTGTATATTAAGCATGTACTACAGAGTTATGGCCCTTCCCCTAAGGGTTACACAGAAATCTGCCTGATACTGAGTCAGATAATTGGTCTATCTAGCTCAGTATCTAAGATGCATCCAAACTCACAGGAAGACAATGATAAACCACCTCTAAATACCTCTTACCATGAAAACCTTTTGAACAGAGTATCCAAAATGCAACATGAGATAGTGCTGGAAGATGAGACCCCCAGGTCAGATGGCACTCAGCGAGCTACTGGGGAAGAACAAAGTACAAGTATGGGTAGTGCTGTGACTAATGACGCCACTGGGTCAAAACCAAATGGAAGCCCAGAGGCTGATGCGCACAGATGCGAAAGGAGAGTCCGGAATTGTATGATGAACACAACAGGAACATGGAATGTGAGAAGCATGAACCAGGGAAAGTTAGAAGTTGTCAAGCATGAAATGGAATGTATCAACATCACAATACTTGTCGTGAGTGAATTAAAATGGATGGGAATGGGACATTTTCAATTGGGCAATTGCAAAATATCTCATGCAGGAAATGAGAAATTAAGAAGAAACGGGGTTGCTTTAATAGTGAGAAGTGATGTAGCAAAAGCAATTAGGAGCTATAACGCAAGGTCTGAGTGAGTGATATCAATGAGATTAAACAGGAAACCTGTTAACATAACCATCATGCAAGTCTATGCTCCAACAGCAAATGCAGAAGAAGAGGAATTGGAGAGATTTTATGCAGAAGTATAGGAGAAAATTGATCACACACCAAAACAAGATGTGCTGATAATCATGGGGGACTGGAATGCAAATGTAGGGAACAGAGAAGAACTAGGAATTGTGGGGAAATGCAGCTTAGGAGACAGAAACGAAGCAGGAGAAAGACTTATTGAATTCTGTGAAGCCAATCATTTGTTTCTTGAGAACACATTTTTTGAGCAACTGAAAAGATGACTGTACGCGTTGACAACACCAAATGGTCAATATAAGAATCAAATTGATTATAATTGGTAGCAGAAGATGGAGAAGTTCTACACTTTCTGCAAAAACAAGACCAGGAGCAGACTGCAGTACAGATCATGAACTGGTCATATCGAAAATCAGAGTAAAGCTAAAGAAGAAGAACAAAGCAATCATAATGCCAAAATACAAAATATTTTATGCAGGAAATGAGAAATTAAGAAGAAACGGGGTTGTTTTAATAGTAAGAAATGATGTAGCAAAAGCAATTAAGAGCTATAACACAAGGTCTGAGCGAGTGATATCAATGAGATTAAACGGGAAACCTATTAACATAACCATCATCCAAGTCTATGCTCCAATGGCAAACACAGAAGAAGAGGAATTCGAGAGATTTTATGCAGAAATACAGGAAGAAATTGATCACACACCAAAACAAGATGTTCTGATCATCATGGGGGACTGGAATGCAAAAGTAGGGAACAGAGAAGAACTAGGAATTGTGGAGAAATGGGGCTTAGGAGATAGAAATGAAGCAGGAGAAAGACTTATTGAATTTTGTGAAGCCAATAATTTGTTTCTTGCAAACACATTTTTTGAGCAACTGAAAAGACGACTGTACACATGGGCATCACCAAATGGTCAATATAGGAATCAAATTGATTATATAACTGGTAGCAGAAGAAGGAGAAGTTCCATACTTTCTCTGAAAACAAGACCAGGAGCAGACTGTGGTACTGGTAATAGCAAAACTCAGAGTAAAGCTAAAGAACAACAACAAAGCAATTATAATGCCAAACCTCAATTTAAATAACATCCCAGAAGAATATAAAGATCAAACAAGGAACAGATTTGAGGCTTTAAACTTAGTTGATAGAGAACCAGAAGAACTATGGATTGAAGTCAGAGACATTATCAGGGAAGAATGCAAAAAGACAATACCTCAAGCTAAAAAGAGAGAAAGACCTCAATGGATGACTGACAAAACTCTTAAAATAGTTAAAGAAAGAAAGCAAAATCCAAAGGAGAACCCTAAATGCAATAATACAGCAACTACTACGTGGGGACAAAGAGAACTATGACAATAGTTATTTTATAGAAATAGAAGAGGAGAACAAAAAGGATAGAACAAGAGCCCTATTCCAAAAGATTACAGAAATGAAAGGGAAATTTAAACCACAAGTAGGGATGTTGAATAAGGGGAACACACTGACTGACTGAGATGAAATAAAAGGAAGATGGAAGCAATACACTTAAGAACTCTATAAAAGAGATGCCAGGATGACAGATTCATTCATGGAGGAACTGTATGATGAAGAACCAGAAATTTTAGAAGGTGAGGTGAAAGCTGCTCTTAAAATACTTGGAAGAAACAAATCACCAGGAACAGATGGCATACCAATAGAGTTGCTACAAGCTACTGAGACTGAATCTGTCCAAATTTTGGTGAACATTTATCAACAAATCTGGAAAACTAAACAATGGCCCACAGACTGGACATGTTCAATATACATCCCAATTCCAAAGAAAGGGGATCCCAGGGAATGCAGTAATTATCGAACTATTGCCTTAATATCCCATGCAAGTAAAGTAATGCTCAAGATTCTGCAACAAAGGCTCTTACCATATATGGAGCAAGAAATGCCAGATGTCCAAGATGGATTTATAAAAGGAAGAGGTACCAGAGATCATATCGTGAACTTAGGTTGGATAATGGAACGGTCCAAGGGATTTCAGAAGAAAATCACCCTGTGCTTTATAGATTACAGCAAAGCCTTTGAATGTGTACAACATGAAAAACTATGGAATACTTTAAAAGAAATAGGGGTGCCACAGAATCTGATTGTCCTGATGCACAACCTATACTCTGCACAAGAGACTACTGTAAGGACAGAATATGGAGAAACCGATTGCTTCCCAATCGGAAAGGGTGTGAGACAGGGGTGTATTTTATCACCCTATCTGTTTAATCTATATGCAGAACATATCATACGGAAAGCAGGATTGGGCCAAGGTGAAGGTGTGAAAATTGGAGGGAGAAATATCAATAATTTAAGATATGCCGACGATACCTTACTACTGGAAAAAACCAGTAATGATTTTAAATGAATGCTGATGAAAGTTAAAGAGGAAAGCACAAAAGCAGGACTACAGCTGAACATCAAGAAGACTAAAGTAATGACAACAGAAAATTTATGTAACTTTTAAAGTTGATAGTGAAGATATTGAACTTGTCAAGGATTATCAATACCTTGGCACAGTCATTAACCAAAACGAAGACAATAGTCAAGAAATTAGAAGAAGGCTAGGACTGGGGAGGGCAGCTATGAGAGAACTAGAAAAGGTTCTCAAATACAGAGATGTATCACTGAACACTAAAGTCAGGATCATTCAGACCATGGTGTTCCTGATCTCTATGTACGGATGTGAAAGCTGGACAGTGAAAAAAATGGATAAGAGAAAAATCAACTCATTTGAAATGTGGTGTTGGAGGACAGCATTGTGGATACCATGGACGGCGAAAAAGACAAATAATTGGGTGTTAGAACAAATTAAACCAGAACTGTCACTAGAAGCTAAAATGATGAACCTGAAGTTATCATACTTTGGACACATAATGGAGATGATTCACTAGAAAAGACCATAATGCTTGGAAAAACAGAAGGGAGTAGAAAAAGAGGAAGGCCAAACAAGAGATGGATTGATTCCATAAAGGAAGCCACAGACCTGAACTTACAAGATCTGAACAGGGTGGTTTATAAGATGCTATTGGAGGTCACTGATTCACAGGGTCGCCGTAAGTCATAATCGACTTGAAGGCACATAACAACAAAGCTCAGTATCAGGCTGTAGCTTTCCAGGGGGTCAGGGGTCCTTCCCAACCCTGCCTTGAGATGCCTCTGAAATTAAAAATTCCTTTCGTGTGCTTCAGGCAGTCAGGTGACCACAGGCCATTGCTGTCATAGTGTCCTGACACTTTGATACCCATTCACAACAGCTGTGGCTGGATGCCTTGGGGAATGAAACAGCATGGCTGTGTTTTCAGGGAGCTTCTACAGGGCCTCACAAAGGCAAGAAGAACTTTTTACTGCACTCTTTAAATCCAATTTGCCCTGAAACCTTTTAGTTGCTGCCTTCCTGTCTGCTTATCTAGTAGCTTTTCCTGGCTTATACCATAGTGTCTCAATTGTGCCTTCACTGGGTATCAGAATGGGGTGAGATCCCACTTAAGTCCTGGTGGTAATCCTAGCAATAGCATTCTCACTGAAATAATGGATTCCTAAGGAGTCTGTTTGCATTTGTTGAAAGAATAATTCTATTTTTTTAGCATCTCCTCCTATGTCAAAGATTTCTTGCTTTTGTTCATGTTTCAGAACAGTACACAGGAACAGAGCCTGCTCAAACAGCATCTGAATTTTGGAACTTTACACTCTCTTACTCAAACAGAAGCTAGCCCAATAAAAAGGCATCACCTTTGCCAATTTTGTATTGTCCACAGTTTTCAAGGGGCAATTGTGCACCACTGATACACAGTATATACTAGCAAGTTGATTTTATTTCTGGTTGTTTTATTTACTATCCCAACCCTTTCTGAATAATTCTTAACAGCAAGTAAGAAGTAATTCCTGTTCTGTCTTGGTGCCGGGAACATGGAATAGAGCCAGCACTGGATGAGAGTGATAGACAGACTCTCGATGAATAATATAATTGGATGCCAACCTTAGTAGGACCAGTTGAGCCAGTCTAGCTGCTCCTAATGGCAAAGAGGCAGGCTTCTTTTTGACATGACTAAGAGAGCAAGTTGGTGATACTCATACAGAGGCTGGTTCATCCCCTCACCACTAATGTTCTATGCACATGCCAAAGTAGGATCTTCATAGGGAATTTAGGGTTGGTTAATGGTATCCTTCACCTAGAATAACTCACAGTAAGGCAGTGCTTCCTACAGGTTGTTTTGTGCTCTAGGCCAACAGGGGGTGCTGTGTGGTAGATCTGGAAGCTGGAAGCAAATCCTGCAGGTGCATAGGTATATCAAGAGCCGGCTATTCTGTCTCCAAGTACTGACATGATCTCACACTTGGGGGTTCTCTAGTAATTCTAGAGTCTTTCTGCCTGTGTGTGCGTACATGCATGTGTACAACTACATGCCTTGGCTGGCAGATATTTCAAACAACAGCGCAGATGAAGTCTCTTAAGGAGCCCAGATGCCGTTTTCTGGCAAAGCATCTTTCAGTGAAAGAGAGGTCTGGGACTGAATAGGAAGTAAAACTCTCTCCAAGGTAAAAGACCCTCCAGAGATTCAAGAGGAAACAAACACCAAAGAATGGCCCAAAAGCAAGAAAAGGCCCTGCATAAATTTATTAAATTGGGAAGCATGATGTGGAAGCAAAGGAAATACTACTAATGGTTGCTTTTATTGCAAGTTCTTGTATAAATTGATTTCATACTGGCATCTCTTGCTCTCAGATATCTGAAACTTTGACTTCCTTCTACTTCCAAATTGTCCACACCACTAGGTAATTTTTAAATTGTTTTGAATTTTTTTAATTGTGTTTTAAATTGTTTTTAAAAGATGTGTTTTAAAATATGTATATTTGTTTTTGATGTTTTTAGTTGCTGTAAACCGCCCAGAGAGCTTTGGCTATGGGGCGGTATACAAATACAATAAATAAATAAATAAATTGCCCAGATGATCAGAGGTCAAGCAAACTGATGTTTAACTGGCAGACAGCAAATCACTACAAGCTCCAATATAACTTGTTCAGCAAGCATGGCAGGTGGGCAGCCTTGTCAGCATATGGGAATCACTCCCAAATATTTGGGAGAGGGGAAGAGGGAGAATGCTAACTTCTAGAAGGTTAGCAGAGTGCTGCACTTGCTTTGCCCCCCACTTGCTTCTTCATATTCCAGAGGTTCCCATGGCTCCAGTTGGCCCTGCATACAGGGAGGAGCTAACATGAGAATGATTGTCTCACCTGACCTTGTTGTAATTCCCATAGGGAGAGACTGTTTATTTACTCCAGCCTTCCCAAATCTGGTGTCCTCTAGATGTTTTAGACTACAACGCCCATCAGCCCCAGCCAGTATGGCAAGGGTCAGAGATGATGGGAGTTGTAGTCTAACAACATTGAGAGGACACCAGGTTGGAGAAGGCTGGTTTATACCCTTAGTGGGCCAAAGGAGCATGAAAACTGAGTCAGGACTTTTTAAAGCTGTGCAACATGGGTGAAGCTATCATCTGTATAATAACAGAAAAATAAAAAATAATGCTTGTTTGAGCTCTTTCTTTTACTGTTTGGGACTGATCCAGATATTTCCAGTAGGCAGATTTCAAGATGCCAGTCCTTTCATCTCCCTTACACATTCTTATGCACATGTAGAGGTCTGTGGGCAGCTGCTCTCCTCAGCATTACACAATATTGTTGTTTTTCCCCAACTAGGAGATAGAGGACACCAGGAAGGGGAGACTAAAAATTTGGCATGGCTTGTTGGCTATAGGACCATAAGCATTCTGGGCTAAGGTTTCCCCAAATTGTGGGCTGCAATCCCACTGGTATTGCTGGAAGGGAAATGTGGTGTTGCAGTGGACCAATTATCTCAGGGTAAAGTGTAAGGGTTGCTCTGGACTACTGACAGAAAGCAAATGTGAGATTGAGCTATCTGTTTTTGCACTTCTGTGTAATTTCTAGAATACTTATATTTGCTCCACTTTAGGGAGATGCTTGATTTATAGACATAGACAGTGTACACACCTCCACTTCAAAAGTTACTCAGAAGTGTAAAAATTAGGAAGTGGAATCTCTCCTCTGCTTCCTGTTATCTCTGCTTGTCAAATGTTTTAACTGGCTCTACGGAAGGAGTTATGCAGGAGGCAGGATGATGAAGTGGCACAAAGTAATGTAGGTGTTGAGCAAGGGGAAGAATGAAATAGAATGGTGTATTGTATAGGATTTGGTGCAAAGGAAAGGAGAATGATAAGGAGTATAGGAACCGGATAGATATACCCAGTGGTGGTGTTTTGTTTTCGTTTGCTTGCTTTTTTCAGTGGGTGTGGATGTGGGCGTGGAAAATCTGATAGGTTTAGAACAAGTGTGGGGAAACTTTGACCCTCCAGATGTAGCTGAACTATAACTCCCATCATCCCTGGCCATTGCTATGCTGGCTGGGGTTAATGGGAGTTATAGTTTAGCAACATCTGGAGGGCCAAAGGTTCCCCACACCTGGTTTAGAAGGAGAGCATAGTTTCATAAAGTTTGAGAAACACCATCATATGTGAATTCAACAGTTGCACATGCATGTATGATCATTTACGTACATAAATATATATGGCCAGGATAGTTGCATGGTGCTTCCCTATAACATTTGGATAGCACCTTTCAGGACAGACTCTTGCCCCCAAAAGTCTAGTTTAGCCTTCATACAAGGAGATCCAACGTTCATAAAGAACTCTGGCTTAGCTATAGTGCTGAGATGGCCAAAAAGTGAGGGTCACTATAAACCTATAAGCCAAAAGAAGCAGTGTTTATAAAGAAACTTTTCAGTTTTTATACCAGAATTGTTTATATTAAGGACTTAATGTGTCGCTTGGGATGACTAGGTGGATGGCTATTGCTCATGTTCATGACTGTCTTATGTAGGGCTGGGAAAGAATTTTTCCCAGGACAGACAAACCAATGATTCCAGTTTTGCTTTCCCGTACAGTTGTGTCCTGAGCTATGTGTTGGTACTGTTATGCAGTGTACATGCCCTCTGTGGCCCATGGTGGTATGGAATGTTTATAGGTTGATCTAGAGGGAGTAGGGATGGTAAGTGATCAGTCCTGCCCTGCAGCAGAGGGTTGTTGGACCCTTACAACTCAATGTAGCAGAATCTCTGCAAAACACAGCTAAGGCCACCATGTTGTGGATACCACTTCGAATGACCATGTAGCAAAGAGCACTTCATCTGCAGCTGACAGTTCATTAGACAGTGCACACATTTTTTTTCTGTGCCACAGAGCACAGTGAGATGTACAGAAATTGCCCAAAGCCATAAATTGTATTATAATATCCTCATATTAATTTGTAAGATGTAAAGGAACTTTATAGCATGGGTAGTCCATTTGGTGCCCTCCAGATGTTGTGGTCTGCAACTCCCCTCATTCCTGAACATTGGCCATACTGGCTGGGGCTGATGGGAGTCCAAAACTTCTGGAGTTCACCATGTTGGCTACCACTGCCTTACAGCAGTGAAAAATGATGAGTGGTATTCAATGCTAGTTCTACTCAGTGTAGACCCGTTGAAGTTCATGAATACTATTAAACTTCATTAATCTCAGTGGATCTACTCTAAGTCAGATTTAGTTAAAAACCACCCATTATCAATTTCATTTCATATTTAAAATCTGTTTTGTGTTACTTTACAGTTCCCCAAAGAAGTTCCTGTAGGACTCCACACACATTGGATGTTTATCTGGATATTTGTATATACAAAATACTATTTTTTATGTATCCTTGTGGAAGAGCTGCTTTTGGGTGTTTGAACTGTAACATGCAGATCAGCACGACTCTGTCAAATAGCACAGGACAGGAAGGCAAATCATATATGTTCCAGGGTTCCTTTTGGCAGTAACGTAAGTACTCAAATGCCAATTTTTCTCCAGTTCAGTTTGAGCCTGTTTCCCCTAGTTGAGCCACATCAGGCATGGCAATTATTTGTTTTGTTAAATTACACACATGAACACACATAGACACGCAAAAACACAATCATAGGCCACTCTCTCCCCTCTCCTCCCTCCCATGTGATAGATACACATACACATTCATTTGACAGAAATATACTCAGTTCACATACACAAGGCCCAGGTGTGACTCATCTATTGTGGATTTTGCACTGGGCGCACTGCCAAAACATTTCAAACCAAACCTAGGCAGGTTTTGCTCAGCCCAGAGGGATGTTGGCTCTCTCAAGGAATTCGGCACACAGGAGCAAACAAGACCCTGCCAATCAGAGCAGGAATTATGTGGGCTCAGTTTCCACTTGGAAATATTTCAGGAACCCAGCAATGAAGTGAATTTAGATCTTAAATATGAGCAAGTGCTCACATTTAGACTGGAGCCTGTGGTCTCATCCTCAGAATATGTTTAGAGTGCCAGGACTCAGCCCTGATATATATACACAAAAATATTGCTAGGAGTGGTAATAAAAGAGAAAATGCTTCAAAGATATGCAGAGTGTTTCCTTCTTTGTTTTGATGCTTATCAAAAATGTAGTAAAATGTGTTATTTAAAAAAACACCAACAAAACTTAAATTTTCTGTTGAGAAACCAGAGCCTGTCCCACGGATTAGGGGACAAGGCTTCTAAATCAGGGTGGCTCCCAGACAGGTTTCAGCCACATCATCTTCCTTTTAGGGAATTAATAACTAAAGCTCAATTCACATAAAATGACTAGTCAAGCAGGAAAAGGAATCCTAGAGAAAGAAGAAATGAAGCAAACTGAAGGAAGGCACATTGGTTTGTTAGGGGAAAAAAAACCAAAAATCAAAAGTAGTGTCGTCTTTTATTACATGGGTAGCGAACTGGATGTGGCCAGTTGGTCCTTCTCTTCCCCCATCCCCACAGAACAAGTTCCATAGGAAGGGCAGGGCCACCCACCTGTCAATCATATGCTGTCACAATGACATCAGGCAGCCCTGCACTGATTGGCAGTGCTTGTAAAGCATTGTGCATGGTGCTTTGCAGAGTCAGCAGTACCAGAACACCTCCTTTTGACTCTGTCATGTCAGGTATAGGGCAGGCGGGCATGGCATTGCTGAAACATCCTGCTAGGCCAAATGGGAAGGTCTAGCAGGCCAAATTCAGCCCTCAGTCTGGAGGTTCCTCAGGGAGGAAGCTACTGAGTTCACCAAAACTCCTCTTTAGAATAGATGTATGAGTGCAGTCTGGTGTGGTTAAGCATTGGTTGAGGGCCTGAGGCCTACAACATTTAAGGGGGCCCACTGCCAAGGGCTCCCATCTGAGCTCCTTGGCATTTGCACATTTGCCCGCCCTTTCCCTCTATCTCAGAATGGGAGAACAAGGTGGCAAGAAATAGGAGAAACAGCATTTGCCGCCTGCTTATTCCCTCACTTGCCAGCTTTCTCCTTGGCAGTGACAGGCAAGAGCAGTGAGGAAGAACAGTAGCATCAGCACAGCAACTGATGACAACTGCAGCAAAGAAGAGCAAGGCCCATACTGAAGGAAGGTGGCTCATTGAGAATATGCTGCCCACTAGCCCACCAAAACCTGAAATTGGCAACATCTAGGTGGAAAGACCAGAGATCATTCTCATGAATGGCCGGGTGCTTTAGTATAAGGCTTTCCCTGCTGAACACTCTCCTTTACTCTCTCCATCATACCTGGCTTCTGGCACAGTGCCCAGGGTGGGGTTGCTTGTATGCCACATCATCAAAATGATTCATCTTTTTCTCCCCTCCCCCCCCCATCAGAAGGGCTGATGTGGTTGAATGACATCAGCTCACAACCCTCAAACAACCTCAGTGGAGATCAGGAGACTGCACTAAAAGCATTGGCCCAATCTGATCCAAACAGTAGGGATCACAATAATTTACAGAAATCCACTGATGGCAGAAAATCTGCCACCAGATGCATTCCCACAAGATTCTCCCTACAGTCCTCTGGGCTCTTTTCTTTTGTAACATCTCATCTACCGTTTCCCTTGTTTAGCCTAAAGTAAAATAACTACATAACACAAACCAATCTGACCTTCCATTATAAAAGAGCCTGTTCTACCCCATCAAATCCATGGACAAGATCTGGCATAAACTAATAACTCAACATTAAATACTCTCCCATGGTTACAGATTTTTTAAAGAAATGTAGACCCTCTGTGTTATGTCCATCTGTCCTCATCCCCATTCCCTGTATCACACCTTGTTTGACTTGTTTCCTCTTCAAAAGAGGAAATTGTTAAGACAAATCACCCATATAATCCAGTTGGTGCAGGATGGGGTATCCTTAGCAATGTGCAGTGCACATCCTCACACACTGCATGTCTCTTTAAGACTGGGTTCCCCAACATGATGTCATGGGTGCCACAGTATCCCCATTGCACTATCCAGTGCCTCTTTCCCCCTCAAAAATAAGTTTTGTTTTGTTTTTTGGCTTTTTGTTGGTTGATTAGTTGTAGAATTGTCTGTGGGGAGTGTTGCCAGCTATTTTTGGAGCGTGTATTATTTGGAGGGAGTAGGTATTTTGCCTGCTTGAGGGGCATAGGGTTCGGAGCATCACAAGTTTGGGGCATTTATTTGTTTATGTTTGGTTCCTTAAATTTCTAAATGCGACCCCGGGACCAAAAATGCTGGGGACCTCTGCTTTAAGAACTCAGAAGCAAGGTAAAAGAGGAGCATGCAAAAGAGATAACTCTTGCCCTGTTGGTAATTGTCCTTTTGTCCGCACCTCTCCCATCTGCTGTAACAAGAAAAACTCCAGCAGGAGAAAAAGACTCTTGGATATGTTAGGTGGGAGGTGGTGGGGAACTGCCTCCCTCTGAGCTCTTAAAAGTGACAGAGGCACTTTTCACATGCTGTGGTATAGCTAGGTAATGTTACACCCCCTAATTGGCCTTCCGTTAGAAGACCATGTGTATTTCTTCAGTTGTGAAGCACACAATTAACATTTCTCTTCTCCCTCCTCCCCACCCACACCATCCCATGCTTACAACTGCTTTTACAGTCCTGGTATGTTAGAGCAAAACACAAACAAAAATTTGCCAACCGTGTTCTTAAAAAAAGAAGAATACTCTTAAGCGTGTGCAGTTTCACATAGAGCACCATAATGACTATAGGAATAAAATGCTGTTTGCTTCTGCTACCCCGATGATAAACATACTTAGGACACAGTCCAACTGGCATTTACGCCAGGCCGAGGAGATACAGGATGTGGCAGAGGAGGGAGGATGTCGGCACAACCGGGTTGCACCAGCAGAAGTCCCCCCTCCTAGGGCACAGCTGCAGTGCAGCCAGGGAATTCCGTGGCCATCCCACCACAGCAGGGCCCAGCAAGCTCAGCCAAGACGGGTGCAAGTGAAGCCGGTGGAAGGCCAAAAAGAGGACCATTCTGGTGTATGTCGGGGGTGGAACCGAGGGGAGTGAGATTTTTGCTGCATCCTGAGCCAATTCAGCTCGGTCCTGTGGCCCTCAGTCTTGGTAGCCAACATGCCAGGAAAAGGGATAGCAGAAGGAAACATGACTTTCTGTTCCTTCCACCAATCCCAACTGGCGCAGTATCCTCCCCTCCCGGTGGCTCCTGCACAGAGGTAGAAAAAGTAAAAGTAAAAATAATAAAATGAGTACCATGCCCAGCCAAGTTGCCCCAACTATAATTTTCTTTAAAAATATAGATGATTTTTAGAAAAAAATAAGAGGAAGAAAGGAATGCTATAATGACCAGCTAGGATCAGCCCTGGTGGGCCCTGGCATGCCTAAGTTGGTCCAAGTGGTGGCATAGGGCCTGTTTGCTGCTGCTCCCATTATCTGTCACTCTCTGGGGTATCATTGGAAGAGGCTAGACTTCAGCCAAGGGTCAAGCTCTAGTTGCACTGCTGTTCATATCTCCAAAAACTATGTTGGCTGAACATGTAAAGGGGGAGAAGTATCTTCATCTTGGCCTTAGACACCTGAGATGTATATTTTAGGACTCACCCTATTTTCTCTGATGTTGTTTAGGTTGTTTTTAACTGCTTTTAGTTATGTGTTTAAAATTGTTTTAACCTGTCCAGGACTTTTGGGTAAAGGGCAGGTTGTGGTTGTTATTATTATTTACAAAAAAAGCTCTGGAAGGTTCAATGTTGCTAGGGTCCCCAGGAAGCTGTGTACATCTCTACCATGATTTAAAATTTTTTTTCCTGGCCTGACCATTGGAGATTGCTGTAGTAATGAACTGGTACTCCACAATGGTGGAGGAAGTAGGATCAGACCATAACAAAGTAAGAAACACTGAAAACCTCCTAGAACAGCTGATCCTGGTAAACAAGGCCTTATGAGTCATACTCAGCAGGAATGTAGAAAATGTGGGGCTAATGTGCCACGTGAGGCTCAGACATGACAGAGCATGCCATGGCAACTGGGGCTCATAGTCCTCATACAAACAAGCTTGGTTGGTAGGAATAAGACCTTGGAAGAACAAAGAGAGATTGCAGGGTGATTGGATGCCCAAGGGTGCTCATTAGGAGCGTGGGCAGGCAAAGAGAACAAGCTCATGTCACCCAACGCCTTCTTATAGCCTCTGGAATGCTAGTAAGAGTTTAGGGAAGAAGCATATGCAAAGCATATGCAATGCATTCTGGGAAAGTGAACATGCTGCTTGTTCCTTTGCTTTCCCATTATCTTCTCCAGTGTTATCAGAGGAAGACAGGCACATTGGAACAATAGCTGGTAGATAGACCCGAACTTAATATGTGTCAGAACTAAGCCCCGAATATGTCTTTTTTCCTTTCCAGACCCGTGCCATGCAAATATGAAAGCAATAATAAAGACCAAACTGCCTCTCATAATGTTCAACTTGAATGCTTTCCCATCATATCACTTCTGAGTCATCACAGCCAATTCTTTTCTGAGAAGAGAGAGAAAAGCTTTGACAGCATTTGTTTAATCAAGGCTGTATTCTTATGCATTATATGAAGAACATTTAGCTACGCCTAACTTTGTATGGGGTGGGGGGAGCTAACCCATGGGTCATTGTTGGAGCTCCCATCAGTCTCAGCCTATCCCTTGTGTAGTGAGTGGAGTATCAGACTGCGGCCCCATCTGCATTATACATTTGAAGTAGTATTGTACCACTTTAAACAGTCATGAGTTCCTCCAAAGGATCATAGGAACTGTAGTTTGTTAAGGGTGCTGAAAGTTGGTAGGAGGCCCCTATTCACCTTACAGAGCTAATATTCCCAGAGTTCCCTGGGAAGAGGGATTGATTGTTAAACCACTCAACTGTAGCTCTGTGAGCAGAATAGGGGATTACTAATTATTCTAAGTGCCCTTAACAAACTACAGTTCCCAGGATTCTTTGGGGGAAGCTATGTTTAAAGTGGTATGATACTGCTTTAAATATATTTATTTATTGTATTTGTATACCGTCCCATAGCCGAAGCAGTTAACAGTAACTAAAAACATTAAAAACAAATATACAAATTTAAAACAATCTTTTAAAAACAATTAATATATAGTGCAGCTGGGGACTTAGACAGTGGAGATCTGAGTTCATATTCCAGAACAACTCATGTTTGGTCATAAGTGACTCACTGAGTGATCGTAGGGCACTCACTAAGGGCTCATTCACGCGGGAGCTGAACTTTTCTGTAAAGACACAGCTTTTGCCATCACGATAGATTTGCAAAGTTCACACTTCCTGCCTTCAAATCTGCTGTTTTCCTTGCACACAAGTAGGTGTTCCTCTGGAAAGGTTTAGTATCGCTGTTTCCTTGTGGCCCCGCCCCTAATTTTACATGCTTACTCCCTCCAGAATATCCATATTGCTAATGGAGAAGGGGAATGGTTTTTTGGTCAGGTTTTATTTATTTATTTATTTATTTATTTATTATTTAATTTGTATCCCACCCTTCCTCCTATCAGGAGCCCAGGGTGGCAAACAAAGCGCTAAAAACACTTTAAAACATCATGAAAACAGATCTGAAAATACATTAAAACAAAACGGTATGAAAAACATTTAAAAAAACAATTTTTAAAGGGTTAAAAACATTATTAAAAAACATATTAAGCAATTCTAACACAGACGCAGCCTGGGATAGGTCTCAACCTAAAAGGCTTGTTGAAAGAGGAAAGTCTTCAAAAGGTGTCAAAAAGATAGCAGAGATGGTGCCTGCCTAATATTCAAAGGGAGGGAATTCCACAGGGTAGGTGCTGCCACACTAAAGGTCCGTTTCCTATATTGTGCAGAACGAACCTCCTGAGGCCCTCAGCTGCAGAGCGCAGTGATCAGCTGGGTATATAAGGGGTAAGACGGTCTTTCAGGTATCCTGGTCCCGAGCTGTATAGGGCTTTGTACAGCAAAACTAGAACCTTGAATGTGGCCCAGTAGCAAATTGTTCATTGTTTCTTGTCAATTGCATGCCTCTCCTGGTGGAAGAGCTTGGGGGTGCAATTGACATGAAGTGTAAAGCAAAGTAGGCAACAGCTGCCGCAGCTTTTGCATGCAGCAGAGAGAGAGGGAGCTGGCAATAGTGCATAAGAGAGCCCGCACACTAAAAAAACATTGAGGCCAAGCACCTACATGGAGGAGCGCCTGAGATGGTTTTTCCTTTCCTTTTTGCATTATAATTGGATTGGATTGATACGGGGAAACTGTGTGATAGCTGCTGATTGCCTACACCGTCATGTGAACCATGCAAATTAAATAGGGATGCAAGTAGCCCCATTCTCACAGTAAGTCGCTGTGTGAACGAGCCCTAACTCTCTTGCCTATTGTGAGAACTTTCCCTGAAAGACAAAGTAGAAATATTTAAAATAAACCCTTTCTCACATGGGTTGCTGACCTGTAGGCCCCCGATGATGTTGGACTGCAGTCCCCACCAGCCTCAGCAAACATGGCCAGCGATCAGGGATAAAGGGAGTTTGAATGTGTTGGAAGTGTGGAAAGAACAACTCCTATTTAGTCCTCTTTGCATACCCAAGGGGAGATAGAGGATCCTCCAGTTGGCTAGGCTGCCTAATATTTCTTCTGTTGTCAACTGATACACTCAAGGAGCTGACCTCACTTCCATCCTCTTGGACCAGCCAAGGGAGAGCAGACATTTATTTATTTATTAATTAAATTTATATTGCGCCCTTCCTCCCAGTAGGCGCCCATGGCGGCAAACAAAAACACATCTTCCCTTTG
Source organism: Rhineura floridana (assembly GCF_030035675.1). Taxonomy (NCBI): domain Eukaryota; kingdom Metazoa; phylum Chordata; class Lepidosauria; order Squamata; family Rhineuridae; genus Rhineura; species Rhineura floridana. The sequence goes on along the minus strand of NC_084485.1, from coordinate 81,918,245 downwards.
TCTCTCTCCTCTAGCATGGGAGCAATGATTAAGCCTGGTCATTGCCCCTGCAACTTAGTTAGCCAGAACTAGAACCTTTCCTACCAAGTATATATTTCTTTCAATAAAGTAGTTTTTCTTATTTTACTAAGTCTAAAGTCTCAGTGATTCAAAGCAAGGTAAAAGCTTGCTTTCTCTCAGGTAAACCACACACACTCGCTCTGCACAGAAATGCTGAGCAAGCTACACTCAGCTAAACTCTGCAAATGTTACCAATACTCCAACAGAATGCAACAACATTGGGGTGTGGGGGTGACCACCCCTTCTATATAGGATCAAACTACCAGTTGTATTGGGGATTATGACATACTAACTGGAAATGTAGCAGGAGGTCTTGAAATGGGAGGAGATTATACAAAATACCCATATGAAATATAAACAAGATTTTCTGGAGTCTTTTAATAAATTGGGGGAGGGGGAAATGTTGCTAAGTTCATCCCAGAGAATTCAAATTTAAAAGAGCTTACACTTCACATAAATATGTATATTTTATTCAAATCTTAGACATTTATTAACACATTACTACATCTCTCAAGTTGTTTTTAATATGCCTCAGATGTCATAGAGTTGCCAGCACCCATCCATCATTTTTCTGGTCCAAACCATAAAACTGCCTTGTAACAAATAATCAGTATCAGAGATATTAAAAGCCAAAAAACTTTAGAGTTAGCCAAAGATTTATTATTACTATTATTATTTTGCAATGGCCTCATCCCTGGAGAAACCAGGATTCTGCCTAGTGTACAGCTTTAGCTCTGACATCCAAAGCTGGCAGCTCTACATATCTACATACTTAAGCAAGTTGATGGAAGGATTGCTGTCCTTTTCTCCCTCCTGCAACGTCCAGCACCCCAAAAAATGTTCAGCCAGGGGGCCCTATTGAACAACGTGGAATTCGGTGGGGTGGGGTTGCTGAAGGAGGGAAGGAAGAAACAGGGAACTTTCCTTTCTTGAACTTCTTTAAGTTACATTAATGTCCAAACCCAATTTGGGATGAGTCCCCCAGCAGCCCCCTGCACTCCAACCCACATTGTTCAGAAGCTTTGTGAAGAGGGTGGGGTCTGGTAGAGGGGACACAAAATGTTTCTTCCAGGAACTTCCTGAAGTTAACATATCATAAGATCCAAGCCTTAATTTGTGTGTATCATCATCATGAACCAATTACATCAAAATCAACAACTTTCTGTGCATTTGTTCTTCATCAAATAAGTTCCTATAATATAAGATCATTTTAAATGATTATGGCCTCCTGGGGCCTACACGTAACGATGGAAACCAAACACTGTAAGAAAAACTATAAGCATGCTATCAGCCCTGCTCCTGCCCATGCTGACTCAGTGACAGTAGTGGCGTGGCAGTAGCGGTCCATGGAGATGGGTGTGACTGGGAGTGTAGGGGGTGCGGCTGAGCCAGGTCAGGGTACTGTAGCAGAGGGTACTGGTTGCTGCATAACAAGAGAGCAAACATGGTATCTCTTTCCCGCTTATGACACATGCAGCACAGGCCATATCTCTCTCTTGATAATTCCCTTGGAGCTGACAACAGTCCAGCACAAGCTGAAGAGCACCCAGCACCTTTATTATTGGCATGAATGGTGCAGCAGCTAAAAAAGCAGGCTGCTTGAAGGAAAACCTAAACCACCATGTTTGCAAAGTATATTATCTTAAGTTCTGACTACAAGAAAGAATAACAGAGCTGAACAGCAAACATTGGAGCACCACACTAACTGGCCTTGTTTTATGTTGGTACAAAACATGACCCTGTTAATAGTATAAAGTACCTTTATACCTGTTTGCCACCAAAGCCATTTGTTTGATTCAGGAAAGTTGTGGGTTATGCTACCCAAATGACAGTTCGTGACTGCCTAATATCGTCCATAAGATGTTGATATAGCTTTTGAAACCCAGTAGTTTGTCAGCAAGGACAGAGTTCTAAAGAAAGCATGCTTGCACTGACCAATCACAAGATCTTTTACATCAGGGATAGTAAAGCTCTGGCCCTGGAGATACTGTTGAACTACAACTCCCATCACCCCTGCCCATTGGCCATACTAACTCAGGTTGATGGAGCTGGAGTACAACACCTGGAGGGCCACAGCTTGATTGTCAGTGTTTTACACACATTTTGAAGGCTGGAACGTGCTACCAGGATCACTAAGAGATTATCAAAGCATGCCTCACGTCTCTGCACTTAAAAACTAAGAGTGAGGAATAGCATGGGAGATAAAAAAGATAGTAGCCATAACTTATCTTTCTATATGTACTGCCTTCAAGTCGATCCTGACTTATGGCTACCCTATGAATAGGGTTTTCATGGTAAGCAGTATTCAGAGGGGGTTTACTATTGCCTCCCACTGAGGCTAGTCCTCCCCAGCTGGCTAGGGCCTGCTCAGCTTGCCACAGCTGCGCAAGCCAGTCCCTTCCTTGTCCCAGAGCTTGGGAAAGTTACTTTTTTTGAACTACAATTCCCATCAGCCCAATCCAGTGGCCATGCTGGCTGGGGCTGATGGGAGTTGTAGTTCAAAAAAGTAACTTTTCCAAACTCTGCCTTGTCCACAACTGCCAGCTGGGGGGCAACTGGGCTCCTTGGGACTATGCAGCTTGCCCACGGCTGCACAGGTGGCAGGGCACATAAACCCTGAGCCACTCACTGTGGGGGTGGTCTTTAGCTGGCCCTTGACACCCAGGAGACCCGAGTGGGGATTTGAACTCACAGACTCTGGACTCGCAGCCAAGCTGTCCTCACTGTGCTATACCAGCCCCTATCTTTCTATATACCTGGATAGAATTAGGCTGCTTCCAAACCAGTGGCTCATTGACCTGCCCAATCATTGCTCCTCCTTTATAAGGTCTGTTATTGACTTTCCACACTATTGGGAGTACTGTATTTTTTCTATGTGTACATGCTGCTATGTTCCATCCACAACAGTGGGCATGACATAGCTGTTGAGGATGTGGAAAGAGAAGCTCTGGTTCACTTGAGTGGCTGTTTGAAACTCAACTCAAATTCACTTCAGCCTTTGCGGTGTCACCCTGTTTAATTTTGTTAATCAGTCTTTTTAATTAGTGCTAAAATGGGTTTTTCAACTATATTAATGAAATACTGCTTAAGTGAAAGAACATGATGAGTGGAAAACCCCTTTTGGTCATTGCTATTTAGCAATAATAGTTAATGATAGGGACCAGAAAGATGATGATGACTACATTTGAAGTATTTTTGCTGTGCCTGTTCACCTCTGTAAATAAATTTCAGTTATGTTTTAAATTATGTTCAGAATTGTATTTGTTTTAAGTTATGTTCTTTGTATGTTTCTATGGATAAAATCCATAGAAAAAGGGAGGAGTTTTTTAAAAGTTAAAATAAAATAACCCTGTCAATTTATAAAATGGTGTGGACAGAGGAAGATATTGTCACTCGTCACTGATTGTATCACTACAGCACCCAGTAGGGGCCCACATAGCATTATGATATAAAAAATGGTTCTACCTGGAAGAAGACTGGCATTTTCTAAGGTACAAAATATTGTACAGTGGATGCTAGGACAGTGGAGAAAGAGATTTCTCCATTGTGGTGCTCCAGTCTTTAGAAAGCTCTACTCGGGAAAGCTCCCTCTGCTTCTGGCACCTGCTTTGCTGAACTTTCAGTGCTGGGCTAAACTTTTAAATGCTGAGGACTTTAATGCTTGGGTAATTTTAATTGGATGCTGCTGCTTAGCCTTATCTGCAATTTCATCTGCTGTTTTACTGTCTGCCTGCTGCTTCTGTTTTTGTTTTGTATTTGGCAGTTATTTTGCTTTTTTAATATATTATTGTTTAATGAGCTGCCTTGAAAATTCTCAAGAATTTCTTTAAAATATGTCAGTCTTTTAAATAAATATATAATAAATACAATAAAGCCTTGGTCAGGTTTTATTGGATACATTCCTGAAAAGGAAAATGACTGGCAACAGCCAAGTACACATTGTCTCTTATGGAGAGATGTGATGAGGATGCAAATATTTAGTCGATCCCTGAAATTTGATGTAGAAAACAACTTCTGAAAGAGTTTATAATTATTACTAGATAGGCTGATGCACTGTAACCATGAAGCTATACAGATACCATCTCACAGTTTCATTGTTTTCTTCATTCTTTCTTGTTTGATCCAAAAATAAACAAATACACACACACACACACACCCCATGGATCAGATATATGGACTGTGCACAACAAATTCAAAACAACATTATTGTGCTATATACTGATCGAAAGACCTATAGGTAGGCACACAGCAAAATGTTACAGCTTTTTCCTTCTCCCTGGGTGACTTCAGGCTTTGATTTCTATAAAAGATTTACTGAAACTACAGTTGCTCACTTTTTTCACCAATGGTAAGTTAGATCATTGGAAGTTTCAGCAGCAGTTCCAGGTATCTGGTTAAAGGGACACTCTGGGTGGTTACAGGATTCAGAGCAATTACTACTGTTCCTGATAGCTCCTGATCTTTTCAGTAGCCTCTTGAATCTATTATGTATTGCAAGGAACTATGGGAGAGACAGAACAATGTGCACATTAGGAACATACCTGGGGAAAGTAGGAATTGGTAAATCTAAAAAAAAAATTCTGCAGGTAAAAAGTAATCAAAGTTTCCACAATTGTATGCACTTATTGCAGATTTTTTTTACAAGTATGCAGTGGGCTCTGTTGTCTAAGGGGAGCTGCAGGGATTTTTTTCAAAAGTGTACAGCGTTGTCTGTTGTCTAAGGGGAATGAGGTGGGGAGGAGATGGTAATGTGGCCACTTTTCAAAGAAGAGCATCTGAGTTGCATCAGAACATGTCCTTTTCAAGCATCTGGAGGATGTGTTAAGCAATTGTTGATGATAGCTGGTGATGGAAAAGGTTCTTCACCAACAAAAGCCTGTAAAATGCCTAATCTGTGCCAGAGACAAGGGAGCCAATGATGCGAGATCACAGGGAATCACATTATCTATCTAGGGCACTTAATCAACAACAAACAAGTTTGACAGGCCTAAAGAAGGGATGAAGCAATTATTGAAAAGGGAAGAAGGACCCATAGAGCTATTTGGAGAGTGATCTGTACATCAGATGGTTAACTATGGCTCTCCAGAAAGTATCAGAATTCAGTTCCCATCAGCCCCAGGCAGCATGGCCAATGGTCCAGCAGCATCTGGAGGGCTGTAATTTAGCCATCCCTGCTGTACAGTAACACATATGAGCAAAGCCATCCCTAACCTAATAAAAAATGGCATATAAAATATATCACAAAATAAATCCTAAGCATTTAAAGCAAGTCAGTAAAACAGCAGCCAATTGAAAAGATGCACACTGTGGTATATAAAAAGACAAATCAGCCAAACAGGCAAAAGGGGGGAAAGTCATCAGAGGGGGCTAAATGAGCCTTTCTCAGAAGAGAGTTCAAACCATGGCGAAAGCCTCCTCCTGAATCCCTGCCAGATGCACCTTGCTTCTTGGCAGGAATGAGAGAAGGGCTCCTCCAGAAGCTGTCTTTAAGGTAATTTGGTACCAAGTCATTTAGAGCTTTATGGATCACAACCAGAAATTGTGCCCAGAAATTAACCCTGAGGGTGTTGTAATACAGGAGTAAAACATTTGTTTTAACTTGTCCCAGTCAGCAGTCTGGCTGCAGCATTCTGAATCAGTTGCAGACACTTCATAGGCAGTCCCATGTAATAGCTTGTTACAGTAATCCAAACAAAATGAAACTAAGGCATATGGCATCTCTAGGATTGGGCCCACTTGGTGCCCCGGCTGTTTAACAGCACTCCTGTGTACCACTGAAGCCTGGGCAACCAGATTCAGGACCATACCCAAACTGCAAACCTGAGTTTTCAAGTGGAGTGCAACCCCATCTGTCAGGCCCAGGAACCAGACCAGGGGTTGTAAGTAATTCAGTTTTTATTAGAGTAATGTCCAAACAAAGACTGCGTCTTCTCATGAAGCAGTACAGAAATACAGGTCCTGCGGCATTGAGAGAAAGTTGACAGAGCAAGGAGCTGCTTCCCGCCTGTTCTTTAAGAAGGGGCCAAACGGGCGCGCAACCTTTCGCTCCTCCTTAACTGCCCCTCAGGTACCACCCGCCTTCCCCCCCTTCTCTCTTGTCTTTTCAGATGTCTTCGTGTGCGCGGTGAAGGGGGAAGCATCGGCCTCTCCTCTTCTGAAGTTTCCGATTCCAGTATGGGGGATGGGGGGGCTGATGGTAAACTGCCTCGCGGCTTTTCTGCCTTGGGCAGCCCTCCCTCTTCTCCCTCCTGTTCTGAGCTTCGGAGAAGGGGAGGCGTGGGAATGTCCAGGGAAGATTCTGAAACTCCAAAGCTCTCAGGCTCCCCGTTGCTAGGCAACCCTATCTCTGGCATTTCCTCTGCTTCGTCTTCACTCCACTCGGGCAAAGTTGCTCCCCCTCCTCCCTGCCATCCGTCTGAATCCTCTCCTTCCAACCCCCCGGGACCCCAACTCTGCCTCCCAACATCATCCCCTCTCCCAAGCTGCCCCCCCCTTTTGCTGACTTGGGGCGGTGGGGAAAACGTTGATGGAAAAGTTTTACCAAATCTGGAGCATGCACGTCAGCTGCATCTTCCCAGGATCTATCAGCTGGTCCGTAGCCTTTCCAGTGAATCAAGTACTGCAACTTGCGGCGTCTTATTCTGGAGTCTAGGATTTCCCCAACTTCAAACTCAATCTGCTCATTTACCAGGAGTGGAGCTCCGGGAGGCTCCTCCGGACACAACTCACTGGGAGGGGCGGCTTTCGTTAACAGGGATCGATGGAACACAGGATGTATTTTAAACGTGTCAGGTAGCTTCAGTCGGTACGCCACGGGATTAATTTGAGTTTCTATTTCAAAAGGACCCACCCTCTTGTCTTGTAATTTTCTACATTTGCCCGGCATCTGGAGGAAGCGGGTGGACAGCCAGACCTGGTCTCCCGGCTGAAGGGGGGGGCCCTCCTTCCTGTGCAGATCAGCAACTCGCTTGTACTCCATTTTGGCTTCGTTTAACTGCTGTTTCAATGTCTGTTGCGCCGCTTGCAATTCCTTAAGGAAGTTCTCTGCGGCCGGTACCAGCATCCCCTCTGAGCTGCTTGGAAAGACTTTGGGATGGAATCCATAATTAGCGAAGAACAGGGTTTGCTGAGTGCTGGCGTGCAGGGAGTTGTTGTAGGCAAACTCTGCAAAATGCAAATATGATACCCAGTCAGTCTGTTGATAGGACATATAACTACGTAAATATCTTTCCAGAACGGCATTCAAGCGTTCCGTCTGACCGTCTGTCTGGGGGTGATGGGCGGAGGAGAGTTTTAATTCCGTCTGCAGCTGTTTCCACATTGCTCTCCAAAATTTGGCTGTGAACTGAGTTCCTCGGTCTGAGACTACGCTGTTTGGCAATCCATGCAGCCGGTAGACTTCTTTGATGAATAACTTGGCCGTTTCTTTAGCCTCTAAGGCCCCTGCACAAGGAAGAAAATGCGCCATTTTGGTGAGTAAATCTACCACTACTAGGATGGCTGTCATTCCTTGGGACTTGGGTAGATCAGTTATAAAATCCATGGAGAGGTCCTTCCAGGGTTCGTGTGGGACAGGTAATGGTTGTAACAGTCCTGCTGGTTTTCCTGTTTGTGTTTTTGTCCGCAGACAGACAGAGCAGGACTTCACATAGCTCTCAATATCCCGACGCATTTTAGGCCACCAGAAGTCCTTGGCCACGTTCTGAATGGTTTTGTAAATCCCAAAGTGTCCCGCTGTGATGGAATCATGGCACTGGCGTAGGATTCTGAGCCTTAATTCCCCTTCTGGCACATATCTGGCTGTTTTGAACCATAACAGTCCATTTCTCCAGTGGAAAGTTACTTCTGAGTCTTGATCTTGTCCCGTCTCCTGCCTATATCTTAGCATGTCTACATCTTCTTGTTGTGCCTTTTTGAGTTCCTCTTCCCATGAAGGCTGGCATGATCCCAACGTTAATTTCTCTGGCGGGATCACATACTGAGGCTGGTCATCGGATTCACTTTCTTTGAATTGTGGCTGTCTGGATAAGGCATCTGCTCTCTGGTTTTTGGCTTGGGCATGATAAGTAATTTTGAAGTTAAACCTAGTGAAGAACTGGGACCATCTTATCTGTCTCTGGTTCAGCTTTCTGGCTGTTTGGAGGCTTTCAAGATTCTTGTGGTCGGAGCGCACTTCAATCTGATGAGAGGTCCCCTCTAGGTATTGTCTCCAGTTTTCAAAAGAATCCTTGATGACCAGCAGCTCCTTCTCCCATACTGTGTAGTTCTTCTCTGCAGGCTTTAACTTCCTAGAGAAGTACGCGCAGGGGTGCAGCTCCTTCCCTTCTTGGTCTAATTGCAGAAGGACCCTCACCGATGGCAAAATCCGAAGCATCTGCTTCCACGACGAAAGGGCGGTTCGGATCAGCAAAGCGCAGAATGGGCTCGGTAGCAAACCTCCTCTTCAGCTCCTCAAAGGCCTTGGTGGCGTTCTCTGTCCATTGAAACTTCTTCTTTCCCCTTAAACAGTCAGTCAGAGGAGCTGTTAATTTGGAAAACCCTGGAATGAACTTTCTGTAATAATTGGCAAACCCTAGAAACCGTTGTACATCCTTTTTGGTAACAGGTTGGCCCCAGTCCAATATACAGCTTACTTTCCCTGGGTCCATCTCCACGCCTTCCGCTGAGATTCGATACCCAAGGAAGTCCAAAGACTTGAGGTCAAATCCACATTTCTCTAACTTAGCATACAAGTGATTCTCTCTCAGTCTCTTCAACACCGTTTTCACATGCTGGTCGTGGTCTTCCTGGTTCTTTGAGAACACCAGGATATCATCTAAGTAACAGATTACATACGTGTCCAACAGGTCTCTAAACACGTCGTTCATGAACTTTTGAAACACGCCTGGGCTTCCACAAAGCCCGAACGGCATGACCAGGTACTCAAACTGTCCATAAGTGGTCAAGAATCCTGTTTTCCATTCATCTCCCTCCTTCATTCTGATCAGATTGTACGCTCCTCTCAAATCCAGCTTCGTGAAGATTTTTGCGGAGCGCAGTCGGTCTAGCAGCTCTGAGATCAGGGGCAGCGGGTAGCTGTTAGGGAAGGTGATCTGGTTCAATGCGTGATAGTCGTTACGAGGTCTGAGTCCCCCCCCTTCTTTTTCACAAACAATAGTGGCGCTCCCGCAGGCGACTGTGAGGGGCGTATGAATCCTCGCCTCAGGTTTTTATCCAGAAATTCCTTCAGGGCCTCCCTCTCAGTCTCTGTCAGAGAGTAAATTCTCCCCGATGGGATGCTGGCTCCTGGCACGAGATCAATCGCACAGTCGTAAGGGCGGTGGGGGGGTAGAGTCTCTGCCTCTTTTTCATCAAATACATCTTTGAATTCCTCATACTTCAGCGGCAGGGTCACTTGCTCAATCTCTTGCACTGCCCCCGCTAAGGTGTTCTTGATTCCTTCAGGTTGACAGTTCTCCTGACAATACTGTGAGGTGAACCACACCACCGCCTCCTTCCAACTTATTTTGGGTTCCTGCTTGGCTAGCCAGGGCATTCCCAGAATCACCTCAAAGTTCGAGAGATCTGACACGTATAGCGAAATGAACTCTTCATGCCCAGGGATTTGAAGTTTCACTTCCTCCGTGGCTTGTGTCACCCCTCCTGACTTCAGGGGTCTCCCATCGATGGTCTCCACAGATAAGGGAGCGTCCAGTCTCCACCGGGAAATTCCATGACACTTGACTAGCTTTGCATCAATAAAATTTGTGGAGGCTCCACTGTCAGTTAAGGCGGTAGAATTAAACACCACTCCTCTGGAAGTTGTAATCCGAATAGGTAAGACTAACACCCCTTTTGAGGGAGGTTGGATCATTGGGGGACCTTTATACAACGCTGCCCCCAGTCCACCGGCCTGCACGTGGACTGGGTGTTCTAGTTTCCCAACGGCTCGGCTTTCCCCCCTTTCAGTCCACAGTCTCTGGCCACATGGCCCGGTTTTGAACAATAAAAGCATAAACGTTCTCGGCGTCGTCTTTCCTTTTCTTCTTCTGACAGTCTTGGCCTAGCCCCTCCCTGTCCCTCAGTTGCATTACCTGCCATCCCTGCAGTGGAAAGGGTCTTGCTGCGGGATGCTGAGGCTGAGTATCTCGGGACCTCCTGCTTCTTTTCCAGGCGCCTTCCTTCCAGCCGGTGATCTATCTGTAGGCATAGCCGGATTAGCTCTGGCAGGTCAGTGGGGGGGGGGGAGGTCCTGGCCAGCTCATCCAGGATTTCAGCATTTAATCCACTCCGGTACATAAACACCAGGCCGCATCATTATAACCAGTTTCCTGGGACAAAATTTTAAAAGTGTTAGTGTACTCGGAAACAGTCCCTTTAGCTTGCTTCAGAGCGCCTAGCTGCCGCGCCACTGTTTCAGCTCTTTGCGGGTCTTTTTTTTTTTTTTTTACAATAATTTTTATTCAAATTTTCATAAAACATAGAAAACAAAATCATAAAACATTCAAAGACAAAAAACAAAACAAAACAAAAATGATTAAACAAAAAAAATAAAATGTTGACTTCCCATTTGTCACATATCAAATCAGTTATAGGTCTACAATATATAACAATCCTGTCTCTTAAATCATATTATAAAATCACTTTCCTCCAGTAGTTATCTTAATTAATCATCAAATCTCATAAACATTACTTTATTCTTTCCACAAAAAGTCAAAGAGAGGTTTCAATTCTTTAAGAAATATATCTATCAATTTTTCTCCAAATAAACATGTCAATTAATCCATCTCGTTAATAATTATAATAATCTTATTGTCATAACCATAGTCCAAATAAACATTTCGATTAATCCATCTCATCAGAATCTGTTAGGTCCAATAATTTCAATAGCCATTATTCCATTATCCCTATTAGTTCCATCTTCCATCTTCAATAATCCTGTTAAGTCCAGTAATTTCAGTGTCCAATCTTCCATTATCAGTATTCCATAATAATCTTGCTGTTGTAACCATAGTCATATAATAAGAGTCTGATGGGAATTTCCTCTATCCCAAATATTTTCTTGCCATCCATTCTGAATAAGTTGCTGAAATACTGTTGTAAAGTCATATCTGTGTTCTTCTTTTTTACAAAATGCACTGGCTCATCTCTTAAGAGTTTTTCCATTGTCACATGGCTGCAGTTAATTCCATAGATTTTCTCTATATCAAGCTCCATCACATCATTCCAGTCCAGAAGATTATCCAAGCCATTGATAACTTTATCTCTAATATCTTCATTAATTTCTTCAGAGATAACGTTAAATTCCAAACAGTAGATTTTATTTCTAAAATCCATAAACTCCAGATCTTTTTCCAATTCCACATTTGTTCCAATCTCCAGGGCTTGTATCTTCCCTTTATTTTTTCTTTTCTCATCTCTGATCTCATTCTCCTCTCTCACAGGATCCCCTATTTCTTTAAGCTCCTGTGTCATTTTGCTCAGTTCAATTTTCAGCTCCTTACTACCCTGTCGCAGGGTTTGTTTCGTTATCTCGATCTCATCCATTATTTTCTGAAACATAGTTACTTCCAGATTCTCAGCCACTTTCTTGATTGCCATTTTTAAAACCACGAAAACAAAGCAAAACAAAAATAAAGAAGAACCACTTCTTATTTCAGCAACAATTGGGTTAATATTCCAGGCTTGATGACATCACAGTATAAACAGAGCAACCTGCCTTATCTCTCTATGTTCAAGAATGCAAAACAAATTTAGTTCCCAGCATCAAAACAGTTAGTGGCGTCGTGAAGAAGCAGATTCGTCAAAATAAAATAGACCAAAAAGAGAATAGTCCCAGACAATATAATATTCCTCGGAGTAGAAATCAGGAATAGAAATCCCTCTTCTGTTTATTATCTTTAGAATGCACTTCCAGGACAGCTTTTTGCGACAGAAACAGAGATAAGCTGTTAATTTCGTGAATAACAGAAAAGAGTAATATCTCACCCAGAAGTTGTCCAAAGCCGATCAATCTGACAAATCTCCTTTTGCTGTAACAATTTAAACCAAGTAAAAAAAATAATAGAAAGAAGGGTGCTTGCCTGTTAGTCCGTTCTCTCTTTAAAGAAAAGATAAACGTATCGCTTAAGCAGATAGAGCTTGTTAGAAAGTCCGTCCGGCATTGTTGGCTGGACCTTATCTCATAAATTAATGAAATCCAGTCCTCCCAACAAAAACAGGCTTTTGAGGTTGATCTCTACGTTTCTCCCTGCCCGGGAGAAATTTCATCAGTCAAAAAAAAAATGTTCTGACTGATTTATATCTGAATAAGCTTCTTTTGAGGCGGGAGCCCGTCCCAAAAGCAGGCACAAGCGAAGTCACCCTTCCCGGAAGTCCCAGCTCTTTGCGGGTCTTGAAACATCTCGGTCTTCTCCTGTGTAAATCCTCTGTATCTTCTTAAGACAGTATCCTTTCTCACCAGATACGGAGTCACCCATTTTGCAGCTTCTCCCTCCAGGAGGCTAATCACGAAGGCTACTTTAGCCCCATCGTCTGGAAATTCTGTGTGCCTGACATCCAGATATAACTCACATTGAGCCACGAAAGTTGCCAACTGATCACTCTGTCCCGCATATTTTGGGGGCAATCCAATGGGAACCTTTACTGCGGCAACTGGAGGAGCTGTTCGCATCTGGTCTATTGTGGCCTTCAAGGCTTGATTATCCGTTTTCAGCGCCTTGACTGCTGCTAGCAGGGCTTGAACATCCGTCTGCAAATCAGCTACCTTAGTCCTCAAGAGTTTCACTTCTTCCGTCTCAGAAGTGGGGTTCGTTCGCCCCACTGCTCCCTTTGACATCTTGTCCCAGTCAAGTGAAGAGAGCGTTGAGGGTGATTGAGGTGGCTCTGTCAAGCTGTCAGGCCCAGGATGAGACTCAGGAACCAGACCAGGGGTTGTAAGTAATTCAGTTTTTATTAGAGTAATGTCCAAAGAAAGACTGCGTCTTCTCATGAAGCAGTACAGAAATACAGGTCCTGCAACATTGAGAGAAAATTGACAGAGCAAGGAGCTGCTTCCCGCCTTTTCTTTAAGAAGGGGCCAAACGGGCACGCAACCTTTCGCTCCTCCTTAACTGCCCCTCAGGTACCACCCGCCTTCCCCCCCTTCTCTCTTGTCTTTTCAGATGTCTTGTGTGCGCGGCGAAGGGGGAAGCATCGGCCCCTCCTCTTCTGAAGTTTCCGATTCCAGTATGGGGGATGGGGGGGCTGATGGTAAACTGCCTCGCGGCTTTTCTGCCTTGGGCAGCCCTCCCTCTTCTCCCTCCTGTTCTGAGCTTCGGAGAAGGGGAGGCGTGGGAATGTCCAGGGAAGATTCTGAAACTCCAAAGCTCTCAGGCTCCCCGTTGCTAGGCAACCCTATCTCTGGCATTTCCTCTACTTCGTCTTCACTCCACTCGGGCGAAGTTGCTCCCCCTCCTCCCTGCCATCCGTCTGAATCCTCTCCTTCCAACCCCCCGGGACCCCAACTCTGCCTCCCGACACCATCCAAGACAGGTTGAATCCCTATTCCCTGATCTGCTGTTCGACTGACCAAGAATGCTTCTATTTTAAGTTTCTATTTGTTCACCCTCATCCAGATCATTACTGACACCCGACACTGATTCAGAACTGGAACAGCTTCCTTTGATTTACATAGAAAGGAGAGGTAGAGTTGGGTGATCCACACCAAAACTCAAAATCTTGGACAACTTTCCTAGCAGTTTCATGTAGATGTCAAATATAATCGGGGACAAGATGGGACCCTGATAGGCACCATAGATCAATGACCAAGACATCAAACAGCACCATCTACTAGAACACCCTCCCTGGAAGGAATGGATCTGCTGCAAAACAGTGCCTTCCAGCCAGGTGTTCTGGAAGGATGCTGGTGTGCACCACCCTAATCTCCGAGCAGTGTGACACTTCCAGGGGTACCCACGGTTTGGTTTCCTGTTGGGTATGCTTTAATTTGGATTCTTGCATTGAGCAGGGGGTTTGACTTGATGGTCTTATAGGCCCCTTCCAACTCTATGATTCCTTGGAAAGTTCCCAGCTTCTTCCTCCTAGACTAAAAACACAAGCTTCTCCTTGGCTTAAGGTTGGGGAGGAGAGAGAGGGCCTCTGTCCTGAAAAGAGTTCCAATAACAACAAGATATCTCTGGCCCAAAATCTATTCACCTGTTAATGGGCACTTGACAGACCCATTAACTCACCTGGCCACTCTATTAGATTAACCAAGGAGATTAGTCCTTTGCAGGTTGTATCTCTTACAGGCATGCAATTATAAATTAGAAAGGGTCTCACAGATATCATCCAAACTCACCCCCACAATCCTGTAACAATACATTGGTTTAATGGCATTGAAAGCCACAGAGAGATCCATCAGAACCAGCAGGAATACATTCCCCCTATCAACTTCCTATCATAGGTCATCCACCAAGGCAATCAGACTTGTGCCTCAGTCACACAACCAGGCTTGAAGATAGAATGAAATGGATCAAGATAATCAACATAATCCAGGAACACTGGCATTATGATGCTACCATTCACTCAGGCACCTAGCCCAAGTATATTAGAGACTCATCAGAAATTATCCGATATGGTAGAGCAGGGAGGGTTTCTGTTAGAAGGGCTTTCCCACTACCTCTTTAAGGTTCAGTGGAATAATGTCCCCTTGTAAAGAGGTGTTCACCACGCCACATACTCACTTGGCTAGATCCCCATTCTCAAGCAGCTCTTATAAGCCAGAAACAGCTCAGATCAAGCACATATATGAAACTTGTCCACATCCTCAGACTACACAAAATGAAAAGTATCCATTATAACTTACAAAAAAGTGCTGAAATTATATCAACCTGACAATTTCTTGAGGCATATTACTAATTACAACAAAATGCCCATAATTATTATAGAGTGTGTTTATGTATGCAGAGGGTTTATGTATTGCAAAGATACTTGGGTGGTGCAGATATCACCAGCTAATAAAAACACTCTGCGTTGCTACATTTCTTATCATTAGCAGATAGTAGCTTTGTAAAACAGTCTATCAAATATTATCAAGTATTTAGCAAGAGTTTACTAAAAAGTAATGGCCATGCGTCCTGCTTTATAGGGGCAGTTCTCTATTTGATGTCCCAGGCTATGGTCTGAAGGCACATGAGGCCACCACGTTGCTGAAGCTAAGCAAGTCCGGGTCTGGTGAGTGCCTGGATGGGAGACCACCTGGGAATCATATGTATGCCACTTTGGGTTCCATGGTGAAAGAAAGGTGGGGTATAAATGTAACTAATAAATAAATATTTGAAGGGCTGTCTGGTCCAAGTTCAGTTCAAGGATAAAGAACCATAAGAAGGGAGAACTGGGCCTTGAAGCTGTCAATCAGCAGTTAGCACCTGGAGAGCAGACTAAGCAAACACCCAGGACAGTTGATCAGTCTTCTCCACTACGATGATTGTATTTCTATTTTTAAAAAATGATTTTTAATATTTGAGTATGATTCACCTGTAAAAAATGACAAATCATAGGTGCATAGACCAGCCTTTCCCAACCGGTGTGCCTCCAGATGTTGTTGGACCACAACTCCCATCAGCCTCTGCTGGCTGAGGCTGATGAGAGTTGTGGTCCAACAACATCTGGAGGCACACCGGTTGGGAAAGGCTGGCATAGACACACAAAATAAAGTGAATTACACACTTACAAATTGTTAAATCGGGATATCTACAATTCATACATTACAGAGACTTGAGGAATACCTAAATCAACTTTATGAAATATATTTGTAGCTTTATAAAAAACTCCAGCTTGAAAATGTATATTTCTATTATAATTCATTTTATTTATTATTATTTATTTCATTTATGATTCACTTCCTGTGATGTATCTCAAAGCAGTTAATTACATTAAATAAACAAATTGTAATGTATTTCTGTTAAAATTATGGTAATAATTTGTAAATTAGCCAATGTAAACGTATGTTCTGTACTTTAATGGTTTGGTAATGCATTTTCATTGCTGCAAAAAATTACAGGTGAAATCAAAGGGAGCATGGGCAGAGCTAAACCAGAAACCTTTCTGTTTACATCAGGTCAATTCACTGATTATGCAAGAGATCTTGAAAAACAGAAACCTATATACATATATTAAACCTCTGACTTTGGCTTGTATCCATTGTTAGTCCTACTCAGAGTAGACCCACTGATATTAATGGACATGACCAACTTGGATCCATTAATTTCAATGGATTTACATTTAGTAAAACTAACATTGCCTACAACACTTGGCTTTGTAGTTTCACTATCAAAAATATTCACCAGGCCATGCCATATTTGTCATTGGTGCATAACTTGTTTTATTTACATCTGTGCCACTGACTTTAATTCTAAGCTGTAGATTTTGTTTCCTGCTAACTTATGGATAGGCTAGTGGGGGGTTGTGGGGGTGGAGCCATGGGGTCTTCCTGGTGGTGGCACTATAGTCATCAGGATGTGGATGGGGAAGGTCAAGGTGATACCAGCAAGGGTGAGGCATGGCAGCTCCAACCTTGCCTCACCTCATTCCTGCCCTGAGAACTGCAATGCCACTGCCAGGAAGTTGCCACTGTCTCGGCCCCCCATGAGGTGGTGCTTGTTTAGGCTCTAATTATTTAGTTTTTCTTAGTGTCCACATTTATTTCACTGGCTGCCAATCTGAATGCCTTTTTCCATGTAGATCTTCCATTCACTAAGATCTTTGGGGGAGGCGCTCCTAGTTATGCTGCAGCCTGCAGAGGTTCATCTTGCTGCAACTTGGAAGAAAGCTTTCTCCACAGTGACCCCCCAGCCTGTGGAATGAACTACCGCTGAGATACGGCAGGCACCTGCTGTGGTGGGCTTCTGTTGGCTGTTAAAATGTATCTGTTCAGCTTTTGCTGGCCTCTGATACTTAGTTGATTGAGTTCTAGCTATTGTCATTGTGATATGTTGCTTTTATTAGATTGTTTTCTTGTACTGAATTGTTTTGTTGTACACCACCTTGGTATTATTTTAATGTGACATGGTATATATATATGTCCCCCTTTTGGATGCACACCTTAATGTGGTGAGGGGGTTTGAGAGTGTTGAAGAAGCTGAGAGCAATGCTGTCAAGAGTCTAGACCAAGAGGCTAGACTCCTAGCAGGGGCACCCAAGGCGGAATGGTCAAAACTCAGACACCAGACTAAGATGCATTCAAACTCAGAGGAAGGCAATGGTAAACCACCTCTGAATACCTCTTACCCCGAAAACCTTATGAACAAAGTATCCAAAATATAACACGAGATAGTGCTGGAAGATGAGACCCCCAGGTCAGAAGGCACTCACTGAGCTACTGGGGAAAGAACAAAGAACAAGTACGAGTAGTGCTGTGACTAATGACACCGTTGAGTCAAAGCCAAAAGGAAGCCCAGAGGCTGATGCGCACAGATGCGAAAGGAGAGTCCGCAATTGTATGATGAACACAACAGGAACATGGAATGTGAGAAGCATGAACCAGGGAAAGTTAGAAGTTGTCAAGCATGAAATGGAATGTATCAACATCACAATACTTGTCGTGAGTGAATTAAAATGGATGGGAATGGGACATTTTCAATCGGGCAACTACAAAATATCTCATGCAGGAAATGAGAAATTAAGAAGAAACGGGGTTGCTTTAATAGTGAGAAGTGATGTAGCAAAAGCAATCAGGAGCTATAATGCAAGGTCTGAGTGAATGATATCAATGAGATTAAACGGGAAGCCTATTAACATAACCATCATGCAAGTCTATGCTCCAATGGCAAATGCAGAAGAAGAGGAATTGGAGAGATTTTATGCCGAAGTACAGGAAGAAATTGATCACACACCAAAACAAGATGCGCTGATAATCATGGGGGACTGGAATGCAAAAGTAGGGAACAGAGAAGAACTAGGAATTGTGGGGAAATGCAGCTTAGGAGACGGAAACAAAGCAGGAGAAAGACTTATTGAATTCTGTGAAGCCAATCATTTGTTTCTTGAGAACACATTTTTTGAGCAACTGAAAAGATGACTGTACACATGGACAACACCAAATGGTCAATATAAGAATCAAATTGATTATATAATTGGTAGCAGAAGATGGAGAAGTTCCACACTTTCTGCAAAAACAAGACCAGGAGCAGACTGCAGTACAGATCATGAACTGGTCATATCGAAAATCAGAGTAAAGCTAAAGAAGAAGAACAAAGCAATAATAATGCCAAAATACAATTTAAATAACATCCCAGAAGAATATAAAGATCAGATAAGGAACAGGGTTGAGGCTTTAAACTTAGTTGACAGAGAACCAGAAGAACTATGGAGTGAAGTCAGAGACCTTATCAGGGAAGAATGCAAAAAGACAATGGCTCTAGTTAAAAAGAGAGAAAGACCCCAATGGATGACTGAAGAAACTCTTAGAATGGTTAAAGAGAGAAGGAAAGCAAAAGCAAAAGGAGATAGAAACATGGTCAGAACCCTAAATGCAACGATACAGCGACTAGTACGCAGGAACAAAGAGAACTATGACAATAGTTATTGTATAGAAATAGAAGAGGACAACAAAAAGGGAAGAACAAGAGCCCTATTTCAAAAGATTAGAGAAATTAAAGGGAAATTTAAACCACGGGCAGGGATGTTGAATAATCAACAGGAGGACACACTGGCTGACCGAGATGAAATAAAAGGAAGATGGAAGCAATACACTGAAGAACTCTATGAAAGAGATGCCAGGATGACAGATTCATTCACTGTATGATGAAGAACCAGGAATTTTAGAATGTGAGGTGAAAGCTGCTCTAAAAATTCTTGGAAGAAACAAATCACCAGGAACAGATGGCATACCAATAGTTGCTACAAGCTACTGAGACTGAATCTGTCCAAATTTTGACAAAAAATTGTCAACAAATATGGAAAACTAAACAATGGCCCACTGACAGAAAGTGTTCAATATACATCCCAATTCCAAAGAAAGGTGATCCCAGAGAATGCAGTAATTATAGAACTATTGTCTTAATATCCCATGCAAGTAAAGTAATGCTCTTACCATATATGGAGCAAGAAATGCTAGACGTCCAAGCTGGATTTAGAAAGGGAAGAGGCACCAGAGATCATATTGTAAACATACATTGGATAATAGAACGGAGCAAGGAATTTCAGAAGAAAATCACCCTGTGCTTTATAGATTACCGCAAAGACTTTGAATGTGTAGATCATGAAAAACTATGGAATGCTTTAAAAGAAATGGGGGTGCCACAGCATCTGACTGTCCTGATGCGCAACATATACTCTGCACAAGAGGCTACTGTAAGGACAGAATATGGAGAAAACGATTGGTTCCCAATAGGAAAGGGTGTGAGACAGGGGTGTATTTTATCACTTCATTTGCTTAATCTATACGCAGACCATATCACACGGAAAGCCGGATTGGACCAAGATGAAGGAGGTGTGAAAATAGGAGGGAGAATTATCAATAATCTAAGATATGCCAACAAAACCATACTCTTAGCAAAAACCAGTAATGATTTGAAACAAATGCTGATGAAAGTTATAGAGGAAAGCACAAAAGCAGGACTACAGCTGAAGGTCAAAAAGACTAAAGTAATGACAACAGAAGAGTTATGTAACTTTAAAGGTGACAATGAGGACATTGAACTTGTCAAGGATTATCAATACCTAGGCACAGTCCTTAACCAAAATGGAGACAATAGTCAAGAAATCAGAAGAAGGCTAGGATTGGGGAGGGCAGCTATAAGAGAACTAGAAAAGGTCCTCAAATGCAAAGATGTGTCACTGAAGACTCAAGTCAGGATTATTCAGACCATGGTATTCCCGATCTCTGTGTATGGATATGTACGTTGGACAGTGAAATAAGTGGATAAGAGAAAAATCCTCATTTGAAATGTGGTGTTGGAGGAGAGCTTTGCGCATGCCATGGACTGCGAAAAAGACAAATAACTGGGTGTTAGAATAAATTAAACCAGAACTGTCACTAGAAGCTAGAATGATGAAACTGAAGTTATCATACTTTGGACACATTATGAGAAGACATGATTCACTAGAAAAGACCATAATGCTTGGAAAAACAGAAGGGAGTAGAAAAAGAGGAAGGCCAAACAAGAGATGGATTGATTTCATAAAGGAAGCCACAGACCTGAACTTACAAGATCTGAACAGGGTGGTTCATGACAGATGCTATTGGAGGTCACTGGTTTATAGGGTCACCATAAGTTGTAATCGACTTGAAGGCACATAACAACAACATACATACATGTATGTATATGTATACATTTAAATAAATAAGTGTATGCTATGGGTTGTTATTACTTTGAAGTGATACATTTTGTTAACATAAAAATAAAACGTTTATAGAAAGTACTTATAATATATGCTTCTATTATCACATTCTGCTTTCATCTGTGTATTAGAGTTCATTGGTTATTTATTATTTTATTCTTCATTAGAACATGCTTGTCTTATTTTATTTTACAAACAATGGCTCCTGCATAAAATGTCATTTGAACTAACCCAGAGATCAGTTGATCCTGATGAATGGAGTGCCAGTTGTTTATGCAAGGGTAAATGGAAAGCCATGTGAGATCTAATACCACCACAAATTATTTCACCCTGAGTCTCACACCAGTATTTATTTTATTTTTATTTGTTTAAAACATTTATATACCACTTAAGCATTTGCATTTCTAAGCAGTGTACATAAAAACAAACCATATATGAAATAAACAATAGGACAATAAAATCATCATAAAATGAAACATTCCCTTAAAATGCTTTTTGGAACAAGAAAGTTTTAGTCATACTGTATGCTTGAAGTTCAACAAGGAGGATGCCTGTCTGGGAAAACAGCTATGAAAGTTTAAGATTCTGATATTTAGGATGGGGGGTGAGGTAGAGGAAAGTGCCTTGAGCACCTATTGGATAGTGCTTCTGACTTCATTAGTGAACATAAGAACATAAGAAGAGCCTGCTGGATCAGGCCAGTGGCCCATCTAGTCCAGCATCCTGTTCTCACAGTGGCCAACCAGGTGCCTGGGGGAAGCCTGCAAGCAGGACCCGAGTGCAAGAACACTCTCCCCTCCTGAGGCTTCCGGCAACTGGTTTTCAGAAGGATGCTGCCTCTGACTAGGGTGGCACAGCACAGCCATCACGGCTAGTAGCCATGTGACAGGTAGCACAGTTCCTCTCCTCATGCCCACTCTATAATGAAATTTTTGAATAAACTGACAATTGTTGAGGCTGAATGAGGTGAGGGGGTATGTAGAAGGGCCTTCTCTGCAATAGGGCCCCAACTTTGGAATGATCTTTCCTTAGAGGTGCACCTATATCCCACATTGTTAAGTTTCAGACACAAAAGGAAAACCTTTTTATTATCCAGGCTTTTGCAGTTTGACAAATAGGAGCTGCATTCCTCATCAACAAAGCTTTAACGATTTGCTACTATTGTTTTAATGATTGGCTACTAGTATACGTTTTTAATATTGTGTACGGTATATTTTGTTCTTATATTTGACGTACATTGCTGTGGGCTCTTTCCAAGAAAAAGAAATGTATAAATAAATAAATACTAATGCTAACCTTAATACTACACAATGGAAAGGAAATTTATTTATTTTATTTATTTATTTAAAATATTTATACCCCGCCCTATTTCCAAGGAACTCAGGGCGGCTTACAAATAAAAACCATAATCAATTAAAAACAAGCAATATACAGTTTAAAACAATTAAAAATAGATTAAATCAGTAAAAGTTAAAAAATGACAATATTAGTTAAAAGCCCGTCTGAATAAAATAGTCTTAACCTGGGCACGAAAGGATGAAAGTGAGGCAGCCAGTCGAACCTTGCTAGGGAGGGAATTCCACAATCTAGGGGCAGCCACTGAAAAGGCCCTATTCTGTGTTTTTACAAAGCAAGCTTGTGAGAAAGATGGAATAGTGAGCAGGGCCTCACCAGATGATCTCAAAGCTCGGACAGGGTCATAGAGGGAGACACGATCTAACAGATAGCCTGGACCTAAGCCGTATAGGGCTTTATAGGTTAAAACCAGCACTTTGAATTGTGCTCGGAAACAGATTGGAAGCCAGTGGAGCTGGTACAACAGCGGGGTTGTATGTTCTCTGAGCCCAGCTCCAGTTAACTTCCTGGCTGCAGCTCTTTGTACCAGTTTAAGTTTCCGAGCAGTCTTCAAGGGCAGCCCTACGTAGAGCGCATTACAGTAGTCCAATCGGGATGTAACTAAGGCATGTGTCACCGTAGTCAAGTCTGACAGGTCAAGGAACGGGCGCAGTTGGCGTACGAATCTTAGTTGAGCAAAGGCACTCCTTGCCACAGCCGAGACCTGTGCCTCAAGATTCAAGGCCGAGTCCAGGAGAACTCCCAAACTGCAAACCTGTGATTTCGGGGGAGTGTAACCCCGTCCAGCACAAGTTGGATCCCTATTCCCTGATCCACCCTTTGACTGACAAGGAGCACCTCTGTCTTGTCAGGATTTAATTTCAGCTTGTTCGCTCCCATCCAATCCATCACTGATACCAGGCAACGGTTCAGAACCTTGACGGCTTCCTTAGTTTCGTTAGATGGAAAAGAAAAGTAGAGTTGGGTGTCATCCGCATATTGGTGACATCGAACCCCAAAACTACGGATAACCTCTCCCAGCGGCTTCATATATATATTAAATAACAAGGGGGACAGAACAGAACCCTGGGGGACTCCATAGGTCAATGGCCAAGGGGTCGAACAGACATCCCCCATAATCACCTTCTGGGTTCGTCCCCCTAGGAAGGACCGGAGCCACCGTAAAACCATGCCTCCAAGTCCCATCCCAGCTAGGGACCCAAAAGGATACCATAGTCGATGGTATCAAAAGCAGCTGAGAGGTCCAGCAAAATTAACAGGGACACACTCCCCCTGTCCATTTCCCTGCGTAGGTCATCCACTAAGGCGACCAAAGCCGTCTCAGTCCCATAGCCGGGCCTGAAACCAGATTGAAAGGGATCTAGATAATTGATCTAGCAAAGGTTGTCTGCATAGCTAAAACAGTGGTTTACCAGATCTGTCATTTGGATCCATATGGCAGTAATAATCTTGTCTTGATGCCACATATCAGTCAAGAGGAGGGATAGCCTCATCTTAATAACAAAGTCTGAGGAGATAAATGTATTTGAAAACTAAGGTGGGAGCTCTATTAGCATCTCCTTCCTTTATTTTCATATAGCACGTTTTCAGGCAGAGCCATGAAAATTACCTCTCTGCCTGTGAAACACAAAGACTTTTTACTCCTTTCCCTGAGAAAAGGGCAGAAACTGCAGGTCAAATCCACCGGTCTGCCCAAAGCGATTTGTATTGGCTACTTCTCTCTTGCTGCTGGTTTCTTGTGTTTTAAGGAAGATCTTTCATGTGGTTTTAATATGTGTTTTCATTTTTATGGGTTTTAATGTTTTATTATTACTAAGGGGCACTGCCCTCCTGCTCACTCTGCTCACCAACCCTCCCACTTGTCAACCCCCCCCTCACCAACCCCCACACTCCGGGCAAGCTCACTCCCCTCCCAACCTGCTTGTCTCGCTTGTTCCTCCACCACCACTCTCACTCCAGACAAACACTGCCACCACACAGCACACCCAGGCCACACACCAGAGGATCACCACCCCATCACCTCCCCTGGAGAAACTCCACCGCTATGTAGGCCATAGGGTTGCCAGATGTCCAGGTTTTGCCCAGAGACTCCAGATTTTTGGGGTCCTCTCCGGGTCTCTGGGTGAGTCAGCTTAATCTCCGGACTCTCAGCTTTCATTTTAAAAAAAGTTTCTAGGTGGTCTGGTTCACGAGATATACACCAAAATGTCAGTCCTCCCTCCCCCACAACTTCAGTGAAATGATCTCTTAGCTGGCTGCTCTAACCCTGCCCTTTCAGGTTTGTAGCCAATAAGTGAAGTCAGAGTTGTGATTGACAAGATATTTCTGGGCCTCCAGGCAGTACCTAGACTGCTTTGCAAAGGTAGAAAACTGTTGTTTTTTCCTGTTTATCTGAAAATCTCATAAATTAAGTAAGTATATAGCTTTCAGCAGTACCAAAAGTCTTTTTTTCGTTTGTGTGCAGGAGTCAAACAAGTTTAAATTATCCTGGGCTGTTGAAGAGGGGATTGTTTTGAAAACATTCACAGTATGAAGCTTTAATCCAATATTTGCTTTTCTAGGAGTAAAGCTGCAATGTTAATCCCACATACCCGGAGTAAACCCCACTGAATTCAATAGGACTTACTTTTGAGTAGACATGGTTAGGATTGTGCTGTAAATTAATGGGACTTTTGAGTGAACATAGCAAAGGATTGTGTTTGTGTTGTAAATCTCTCTTCCTCTCTATACTTATTTTTTAAAGCAGTTAGGCAGGGCTTACATAGGTGTTACTGCTTTTATTATGTAGGAAACTAATAATGATGCTATTTTTTAAAAAAAAGTTCTGCAATGACCAACTGGTTTTGACAATAAACTATTATATGGGGTCTATGTATTTTTATATCTCCAATGTGTGTATATATAGAGAGAGTCTTCCCAACAACTCTGTGAGGTAGGATTGCTGATTGGAAACCAAGGCAGCTCACAAGAAGAAATAAATCCCTTTAAAATCCAATAACCGTAAAACGTATAAGCAGTTGCAAAACAGCTTAAAGTGGCGTGATTCTGAATTTTGGGTTGGGTGAGTGTTCCTTATCACTTGAGGCTGTAGTTCTGTGCACGCTTCCCTGTTTGAGTAAGTCCCATTGAATACATTGAGACTTGCTTCTGAGTAAACAATCATGGATTGCACTACAAATATCTTTACAGGTTGTGTAAATAATAAACATCTTTGACAGTCATGCTTATATAAATATTTTTTCTTACTGTGTCCCAATGAGTATTTGATTTCACACTATGGTTGTAAATTATTGCTTCCTCTACATTTTAAGTGTGCCCTTCTTCCTTGGAGTCCTTAGTCATGACTCCCCTTTGTTAATATCATCCTGAGGGGCAGATTAGGCTGAGAGATGGTGAGTAGGTCATGGTCACCCAGTAAACTTTATAGCTTCTTTCCATTTAAAAAAATTAATTAAAACTATTTACATGCAGGCAAAGTTTATTAAGTAGATCCACACAATAAGTTTAAAGCACATCCAACTAGCATTTAAAGTTCATGGCTTCCCCTAAAGAATCCTGGGAAGTTTCCCCCTCACAGTTATTGTTCCCACTACACTTAACAAGCTACAGTTCCCATGATTCTGTAGTGGGATTCATGTCTTTCAAATGTGTATTTAATGTACTTTAAATGAATGATGTGGATCTGCCCTAGGTATGCTGTGCATTCATTAGTGAATTTAAAAGAACAATTTTAAAATATGCTTTTTTAAACAGGGAAAGTGCTGTAGCTCAGTGGCAGGGCATATGCTTTGCATGCAAAGGTCCAAAAGTAAATTTCTGGAAAATATTGCCTGGAATCCTGGAAAGCCAATGCTAGTCCATGTCACCAGTACTGAGCTACATGGTATCAAATGTCCTGAGTCAGTATAAGGCAGATTCCTTTGTTCCTAAAAGTGGAAAGAGACCCAAGGGCCACAGTGACTCCAAAATTACTTATGTATTTTACTTACAACATTTATATACCACTTTAGTGTAAAAATCTCAAAGCAGTTTATAGAAAGAATTAAAACGATAAAATTATTGGCAAAAACAGTTAAACACAGGTATTTGAAAACATTCAAAAAAATAAAACCAACAATGAGTTAAAAACAGGTTAAAAACACAATAGCTTCTACCTGCCTGGGTAGGCTTGCCTAAACAAAAATGTTTTTACAGGTGCTGAAAAGAGTACAATGAAGATGTCTGCCTAATGTCAATAGGCATGGAGTTCCAAAGCGTAGGTGCTGCCACACTAAAAGACTGATTTCTTACAAGGGCAGACAAATGATTTGTGGCACCTGTAACATGGAAAACACACCCTGAACTTGGCCTGGTAGCAAATCCGGAAGCAGTGCAGAGGTATTATGTACTAATAGGGTCTCACTCTTGTGAGCAATCATGACACAGTATTCTGCACTAACTGCAGCCCCTGGGTCAGGTTGTGCTGCATGGGGATTTCTGTGATCTTGGCTGACTGGCTGCCAGGATTGTTTAAGTTTTGGTTTTTGATTAGGAATCCTCGCTTGTGGGATGTACATAAGAATTTTGTTGTGGTTGATATGGTATTGCATTTAGGAAATCATCACTGTCTCTTTTTCTGTTTGCATTTCATTTACCTTTAACCTCATTCCCTTACAGCCATAGAAGCAACAACAGTGGTTCCATGTGCTCAGCTCAACCCCCTTAAACCCACTAATGATGCACCTTGTTTTCATGACAGTTTGTTTCTTGCCTAATAGTGGTAAAAGAGAATTCACATACTGGGAAGTGTGACTGCAATCATTGTCATTCCCAAGTTGCTGCCTGTGAAGGTAGACTAAACCATGTGTGTTTTCTTTCTGTCAGTTATTACTCACTGGAATTGGGTTGGCTGTCAAAGTGAGTTTATAACAGCCCACGAGGCAGACAGAAAATGATAGAGGATCTTCTTACTCTTACTCATTTCTCAGACCCCTTTCTGAAGTGAAGGGTCAAAGGAGCAGCCATGTTTGAAAGATAGGGGCAGGGCATTCAAACAGGGGGTTGCTAACCCTGCTTGGATATGGCCATTTTTGCAGAGAATCCCTAGTCAAGCTTTACCAACAGCACAATCCAAACCATATCTGCTCAGAAGTAAGTCCTGTTGAGTTATATGGGGCTTGGTAAGTGTGTTTAGAATTGCAACATTCAGGGGAATCCATCTGTACCCCTAGTGCTCCTATCTAATGGCTCCACAACACTAGGCTGCTTCCTACAGTGGCCTTCTAGTGACTGGGCTGGCCTCAGGGCACTTAAACCCTTCCTCTGAGAAGCAAGTAGACTAGATTAAATATTCCCTACCCAGGCCCTATCTTTTAGCTAAGATTTCTATCTTAATTTCCAATCAGAGAAATGTTTTTGTTTCAATTGTATGCTCCAAGCAACTGTGGTTGATGCTTAAGGTATCATGCTTAATGACATCACTAAGGCCTGCCCCTGTGACATCACTTGGGCCTGCCCCTGTGACATCACTAGGGCCTGCCCCTGAAATCTCAGAGTTTGGGATGCTTCTGACCTGGCAACCCTAGTAGGCCACCCACCCACATATACCACCTGCTCACTTGCCAAAGCTGCCATCACCATTGCCTTGCCTGCTTACCAAGGCAGGCAGTGGCGGACAGTGTGAGTGGCATGCAGGGGGAAGCATTCATGCTGCATGACACTTACACTTTTACTTACAGTAGATTGTTAGCCAGCTGGAACTGTCAGGAAAGGTGGGATATAAATTTGTGAAATAAAAGAGTTCAACCACCTCACAAAAATTTGAGAGAAAGGTTCTTCCTGTACCAGAAACATTGGCAACCAGATCTTGGAGTTCAGGACTTGGAAATGCTGCACAGCTTTGCAAAGAATTAAAATAGTGGCTGAAAAGAGACCACTAAAATGGATTACTCCAATGGCACCACTGTTACCCACCATCCCTTAACAGTTCAGTCCTAGCAGTTATCACCAACTGGGTTATTTTTCTCCTAGCATTATTTATTTATTTATTTGTTTATTATTTCAGAATCTATAGACAGCTATACATTCAAGGAATACCTGAGCAGTGTATAGAAATAAAATAAATAACCTAAAGAAACATCTGTTCTACATTCTTGCTTGTTGGCTACCTGAAGCATGTTTTGTAGCAGGATCCTGATTTCCATCCTTAGGTTAATTTCTGTCCCAGTTAATTACTGGGTCTTGTTTTCTAATTGAAAAATAACCAGTTTTAGATACAATCTCGTCATTCTTGTTCCAAGTTTCCTGGTCTGACTGAGCATGAGTGTTGCTGTCAGAGACAATAAAAGCATCTGAATATGAAATCTAAACATTAGAGGAGATGGAATGTGAAAAAGAGCAAGGGATGAGCATTGAAGCCTAAGCCCAGTGTGAGAGAGTCCCTTTTATGAGCTGTTGTTGGTATATTTCCCAAAGGGACCAGGTACACAGGACATTGACTTAAAATGTGACAATGAACTAGGTAGTTTGTTCCCTAGGGGACTGCAGATGTTAATAACTGATAATGATCTCTGAGTTGGATGTACATTCAGCGGGTCCCTGTTGCGTTACAGAATGAACTTCCATTGGGTTCTGTTAAGTAGCTGGTAGCATACAGAAACTGGTACAAATAAGGTGAGATTTCTAAAAAGAAATCTTTTTAGAAGATTTCTGGGCTCCTGCCAGGAGGAAGGGAAGGATATAAATCAAATAATAAATAAATAAAAGATCTGGCAGAGACAAATCGACCAACAACTGAAAATTCAAATCATGAGTTTTGACTTCTTTTCCTAATTTTGACCTTTTAGTATCAGTTAACTACTTATTACCCTCAATATAATGTTTCCAACAATGCTGGCAGCAAAGCCAATAAAAGGAGGCTAGGCTTTTCATATTTATTCTGGTCACTTTCTTAAACTATGAATGTTCAAAGCTAAGCCATTAAAGACATTTAAGAATTTTAAATGCATTTTGTTCTGTTTGGCTCTTAAATAAATTCTAATCTGAAATGAGCTACAGTTCATCTCTTCTGCTGCAGTCCTATACATAATTTCCTAGGAGTTACTCCCATTGAATTCAGTGAGGTTTACTTTGAATAGGCATGTGTAGAATTGCGCTGTGATAGTGCTTGGTCACTTCTGTGCCATTCTGGAAAAAATGTAACAGTCCCTGAAAGTTGGCCATCTCTGTTGCAAAGCTGCTAAAACTTGTCATATTTAACATGCTGTTTTGAAGTCATCAGATCCAGATGCCTATGGACCTGGTCTTTCCCCCAAGCCCATTGATGATCTCCAGCTGGACCAAGGTAATGTGGGGCTACTTGAATTTGATGCTCTGACCAGACCTAGCACAAGCCTCAGGAGTTCACACAAGGAAGGAGAAAGGGAAGTTAAAGGTAGTTCAGCTCCTGGGAGAGGCAGGGATAGGGGCCACTCATTGCTTCCTCACATGCATGGGCAAGTGAGAGGTACCAGCCCTAGACTTGTTCTGCCAGCTTTGGTTTGAGTCATCACAAAGCCTGGCAACCTTTCTCTGACTAGGTCTGTCATTACTCTCAACTTGGCAGCCACGGCTGATAAGCTCCAGAAAGTAGGAGCTGCAACAGAAGGACAACTTGAAGAAGGTGCCACCAAACTTTAACTATCTCACATTCTGCACTGCACATTCCCCACCTTGCATTTAGGAACCATCCTATCTAGGGTACTGATATCTTGCTTTGGATACACAATATCCAAAGTACCACAGAATGAAAAAAACCTGATCTAGTGTGATAGGTAAACTAAATACATCCAATCTGACTTCAGTTAATAGTTTCTAGACTGCTGTTTGATTGCTGTAAGCTGAGCAGGGCAGCCAGGTGAAAAACCTCCTGACTCATAAGAGTAGCTCACACTTACAAAATAACCCAAAGCATATTTACTCAGAGGAAAGTTCCTCTGAGTTCAGTTGTACAAATATGGATGCTTGAGATTGATTTTTTTTTAAAAAAACTACCCATCACCATTTCACAAATGAAAATGAGCACACACTGGTTAAAAAAATGGTTCTCCCTCCAAGGGGCATATGCAGCTTTCTTATACTAGGTCAAACTATTCTTCATCTAGCCCTGTATTACATATTTGGACCAGCAGCTGGTGGGAGGCTAGCTGGAAAATGGCACAGGCTCCTGCACTGTTAACCGTTGTGCATAAGACGAGTTTTCAGGAGATGGAAGCTTGCATGAAAAGCCTATGCCTGCTGAAGTCCCTTCTTATGCACAAGTATTAAAGGTACAGAAGCCCTGTCCTCTTTTTCAGCTGGTTACTCTACTGGCAGCAGCTCTCCAGGGTCAGGCAGAGGTTTTCTACATCACCTACTACCTGATGTTTTTTAACTGGAGATGCCAGGACTGAACCAGAGACCTTCTGCATGCAAAGCATATGAGCACCACTGAGCTAAAGTGCCTTTCCTATAGGGAGCATTCCACATCCTTTCATGTTATTCTCTTTTATACCTCTTGAGCTGTCTTCAGAGAAGTCTATGGGCCTTTCCAGGCAAGTTAATTTAACATAATATTGTGCCCATGTTTTGAGGGTGATCGGAGATTTCACATACAACAGCCCTGTGAGATGGACCACATAGATTGCTGGGAGTTTGGGGTCACTGGTCAAGCTGCCCCCATCCAGTAAACATTTCTTAAGTCTCTTTTTCTGCCGCCTCCTTGCTGTATTAATCTATTCTGCGATAGTTAACCTGTCTTGCACTAGCTTTCAAACAGGGTGTGTTAGTAAACTGACCATAAATGTTTCCTTTTTAAAAACAAAAGGATGCTTATCAGAATACTTAATCTCTCTGTGGATCTTGTTATTTTTATAGAAGGGCAGCAACACAACATTTATTTACATGTTTGTGCAGTTAAATGTCAAGACACTCATCACCACTCAGATTTTTACTTTCTAGGGACATGGGGAACGGGGCTAGAATCTGAAAAACTCTTAATTCACATGTGTGTATACTCACATTTTAATAAAGATTCCAACATCTCTCAGAAGTCAAAATAGGAACAGTGCTTTACGAGGCACAGAAGAGTGGTCAGATGAAAAAGAGGGCAGGGCTTCTGCACTTTTAGTAGCTGTGTAGAAGAAGGAATTTCAACAGGTGTAGCTTGTCATGCAGACTTACATATGCTGAAATTCTCTTGTTTACAGAGCAATTAAAGGTGCAGGAACCCTGTTTTCTTTTTTATCTGGCCATCATAACACAGAGAGAGGGAGAAAAGGGACAATGGTGTATTTAAAACAGGTCAGGGGGGTAGAATTACATAACACCTATCAAGGAAGTTAAGGCCCATTGTATTAAATGAGACTTATGCCCAGGTAAGAATACAGAGGACTGCAGCCTACTCTACACATGTATGGTTCAGTAGCCCAAATAGCCCATTTCATTATTATCATTATTATATATTATTCACACTTAGAAGGGTCAGCAGGGATGTACTGCTACCACCATCCCCAACATTACATGGCTCCCTGTGCCTGACATCCATGCTAGGATGTAAATAGGGGGAGCCTATCCACATGAACATAGCCCCCCTGGGTTCCTACTGGGAGAAAGGGCGGGATATAAAGCAAATAAATAAATAAATAAATAATGAACATGTGTAAGTCCTTCATGATCTAGACCGCCAATCACACAAAGTTCCAGGCTGCATGGAAGCCTACACATGCATGATTCCACTATGCCAATGTTAGGGCTGGAACTGGGGAGCAGCATGATTTCAGGGGGAGGAAGTGGGCCAGTGTTAATCTACCATTGGTGGGGAACTTGATCTGACCAGTGGGATGGATTGTTGTCACCCCCACCCACTTTGTGGGTCACATTTGACAGGTGGGTTGGTTTGGAACAAAATGCACAGCCTGCAAAGTGCCTTTTGAAGTGCTCCGCAAGATCTGACAATCAGCTGGTTCTGAATGTGAGTTTTTCACATGTTAAAGTTTGGGAACTTCTGACTTGCAGGCCTCATTAGGCCTGCCAGGCCATTTTGGCCAAGCCACACCCACCTGCAAGGGCTCTGCAAGTCTTGCTAAGTGCTTTGCAACGGGCTTCCCAAGACCTGACAACCAGACTTGTGGGCCAAATGGAGAGGCCTGACAGTTCTAATTAATTAATTAATTCTGGTGGGCCAGACGTTTCTATCTCTGTTTTACCATGTGAAAAACTCACATTCAAATTCCTGTTCAGCCACAAGGTTCTTTGGGTAGTAATGATGAGCTATTTACTGTCTTGCAGCCCAATCTACATCATAAGGTTATTATGAAGATGAAATGAACTAATTTATGATATACTGAGCACTTCGGAAGAAGAGTGTGAGATGAATGTGATAACTAAATCAAATACCCTTTGCTAGCAGTAAACACAGCTGCAGTTTTACCTAGAATTATTACACGCTGGCTGATTGGAAGCCTACTTCCAAGCATCGCTCCACTACATCTCGGGCTATGTATCAGTCCAACCCAGATCATCTCTTCACTTGGAAGGAGAAGAGTAGAGTGCAGCTTGTGCAATGAGCCTGACAGTGTTTCTAAAACACATTAAGGCAGATTTGTCCGAGTCTGGCTCATGTGATGCTTCATCATTTTTTAATTTCCCTAATATTAATGGCATCCCCACCAGTTAATTTGTAAGTAGTAAAATTGTATGGTTGCAGGTCAAATCTGGGCAAGGCCAGCATCTCCAGCCAGCATCCTTAGCCAGCTGCCAGGGCTTCAGCATCTTTGGAGGACCCACAGCTGATGCCTATCCTAGGCTCCCCTCTTCCCCAAAAAGAATTCCAACTAGAGTGCTGCCATTTTAATTTCCCACAATGCCCCTATATTGCTGACCCGGACCACTGTGGGAAATTACAATGGCATTTAGACTCAGTGGCCCAGCCTTTCATGGGAATGTGGTTGTTTCCCACCACCACTAAGTAAGTGCAGCACTGGAAGTGTTCTACCAAAGGGCACTTTGTAGAGAGTCCCTTCAAACCTGGAAGCAGCTTGGGATCTGGATTTCAGATGTGTCTATTTCAGCCTTTCCCAGCCTGGTGCCTTCCAGGAGTTTTAGACTACAATTCCTTTCACCCCAGCCAGCATTGCCAATGGCCATGGATAATGGGAGTTGAGTTGTAGTCCAAAGTATTTCAAGGCTACCATGTGGGGGGAAGGCTGTTCTGTATAAATGATTTTAGGGTCAAGCTGTGTTTAGATCAATTTTCTAACCTATGATTCAGGTTGAGAGCCAATGTGGTGTAGTGGTTAAGGTGTTGGACTACAACCTGGGAGACCAGGGTTTGAATCTCCACATAGCCATGAAGCTCCCTGGGTGACCTTGGGCCAGTCACTGCCTCTCAGCCTCATGAAAACCCTATTCATAGGGTCGCCATAAGTCGGAATCGACTTGAAGGCAGTACATACATACATATATGATTCAGGCAACAGTCGGTCTTGTAAATATAGGCTTTTACAGGGCTCTGACTTCTTGGTTGGATTTTCCAGTTAGAAACTAGAGTACAAGAGGTCCTAATTCTGGTACAATTCTGTGTAAATGTCTGCTCCAAGTCAAAGCCTATGACTCCTTGCAGAAGGAGTGTGGTCTAGGGAGAGTCCTGAAGATTGGCTAGAGAGGTCTAGAGGGCCACATTTGGCCCCCAAACCTGAGGTTCTTTCAACTCCCTTCCTAGAATAGATTGTCAAGGCTGAGTACTTAACTCCGTCCACTGCAGCAGATAAAGTAGTTCAGTTTCAAGTCTGAGATATTTTCACTGTTATTACTCCTTTCTCCATCCAACTGGGACTTCAAATCCTGTAAACATATTTTATGCCCCACTCTTCTTCCAAAGAGCTCAGGATGGCATACATAGTCCCTCACCCCCCATTTTATGCTTAGAACAACCCTGTGAGGTAGGTTAGGCAGAAAGAGAAGGTGACTAGACCAAGATCACCCAGGAAACTTCACAGCTGAGACAGGATTTGAAACTGGGTCTTCCCAGGCATCTGACCACTGTTCCATATTGGCTGTCCACATATCTCTGAACTTTAGGATGAATGTTTTGTTCAATTAAAGTGAGTTGGACAAGTCTTTTTTTATTGTGTTTCTCTTTTATTTTTTTCAGATAACAAAGATACAACATAAAAAACAAGACACTCGCCTCCTACCATATATACCAAATGATCAATCCCAATACATGTCATGTCTATCATCCCAGAGTATTTCTTCCCAAATGATCATGTATTTCAGGTTGATGGAAGCTATGTTCCTTTGATGTTACATAAGAAATAAAGCATGATCAAATTTCATAAAATTTATCAGATGTCTGTTAATTTCTGCTTGCACAAAGCTTCTGGGTCAGTTTTTCCATTAGTGCCACTCATTTTGCAGAGCTATGAATAAACAGTCCCCAAAGATTCAGAACAATGGGGTACTGAACCCTGTTTGTATTTGAAGGATGTAGCGTACAACTAGTAAGTAACAAACCAGTATAACAACATTACTTAATATTTCCAGTAATATTGGCTCTGGATAATTCATTGACAAATTGGGAAATCAAATATGCTTAATTTGCATGAATGAGGAATGTGGGAGGGGAGCGGGATATAGCTCCATCTCCTACCCAGACTAGCTGTAAATCCAATATCAATAGAAACCCATCAAAGCAGAGAGTGATAGGCTGGCCTAATAATGTCTGGCCGGATTCTTTTGGCTGGTATAATTCCTTCTCCCCAGTGGCAATTAACATAAATAAATAAATAAATAAAGCTTACATTTGCTGTTGGTGGACACTAATTTTCCTTCAGATGTGCTAAATAACCAGGAGAAGCTGTATTAAATATGCACACCCATGGTTGATGGGCTCCTAGGGGAATATGTAACACACATTAAATGATTTCCCAGTCTGCAACCTTTTTCCCCCACAGACAGTTCTACTTATAACTGAGATGTGACAGGCAGAAATTCAACACGTGCATTTCCCCCATGTAATGATGGGGAAAGCTGTCCTGTTGACTTTCTGCTTTTTGTGCTCCTGTTTAAAAAAGCCCATTTGCAGGGAAGATTCTATGGACAGATAAGGTTTTGCTGAGAAGGCAAACCTTACTTTTCTTTTCATCAGCTAGCCATAAAAAATATTCATAAATGGGTCCATTCACAAATGGGCCTGTCCTGGATTTTGGCTTATCAGTTTAGGGTTATGGCATAGGAAAGCAAAGAGGACATGCTATGGGAGAGCTGCATATCTGACAGCTGACCCATTTTATGGAATAGCAATACTTTCCATAGATTTAAGAAGAGCTAATAAGCAGCATTTTTATGGAAAGCTCGTGTGCTTTTTTATTGGTACTCCTAATATAATCTGATATTTCACAACTAATGTGGAGCATTCTATTTTTCTTTCCCACCCATTTCTCTCTCTCTCTCTCTCTTTCTGTGTGCGTGTTTCTGCAACTATGACTAAGCCCTGCCCTCCCAAGACCATGGTGTAGCTGTTCTCCCCAGGGATACTTTACAGGAGGAATATGGTGCAAGGTGCTCCTTTCCTCCTGAGATTTGGGCCACACCTGTTGCAGTGAGTTTCCTTTCGGATGCTGTTATTACCCAGGTATGTTACTAATTCAGCTGTGTGGGAGCAGCCTTGCTCTGGTTGCCAGCTCCCACACTGTCTCCTTCACTAATGGGCAGGTGTCACTATAGTTTGTTTACAGCTGTGCAACAGGTTGACAGCTCTTTTCTTTGTCCCTGTCTCTTACCCATTAGTGTGCAAATCCAAGCATGCCCTTTGATGTTGTGCCCCACTGCTACTCACATACAGCTATGTGAACACATGATTCAGAGAGCAGGAAATGGCCTTAGCTAATGAAGCAACTAGGTAAGATTATCTAGGTTTATTAGGACTAGAATAAAACAACAGTGAACAGGTTCCATTGACATTGTAGCTGCCAGTAGCATAGCATTTCCTGCAACAGCTGGAAACCAGACACACACATCCCCCAAAAGGGATGCATAAAAATCAAAGAGGGATTAAAATAAAATGTACAAATATTACAGGAGTGAATCCTGCAAGGTGCTTAGGACAATGCTTTCTTGACAGCTCAGCACCAGGAAGCTTAGTTTCTAATTCTGCAGAATGAAGGGTCATGTAAGTGCTGTCCCTTGAACAAACTGAGTGGCTCACACAGCATTGCTAACTGCAAAACAAACAAATATAACCTGTTTATAAGCACCACGTAGGCAGTCCACTGGAGTCCCCATAAAAAGGTACACACACACACACACACACACACACACACACACAGATGTAAGGTTTTCCTTGAGCTCAGTCTGTTCAGTGGGATGGCAATGAAGGAACATCCTGCAGCAGCTCCAAATATTATTATTGCTGAACACTTTACTTCCTCTCATTGGCATCCTTTCCCCAAGAGGCTGCTGATGCAGGATAAGGAGCATATTTTAGTAAATGGCTTGACTAGTCAAACTGGTCAAGCCAAATGTAGGTATTTAACTGGGCAGGCACAAAGAAAGATTAAAAAAAACATGGTAGATATTATGCCAAGAACAGAGCAGAATCATAGTGGAAAGGTGATGTGCACCATAGCATCTCATGAAGGCTTTGCACCACTAAATTTATGTTTGTAGATCAAATTAATAGGATGTACAGTAGATCATTAATCCCTCTATTTCCAAAGTCTAGAAGTATGTGTGGATCTTTATGCAATTGAAATGGCAACATCCATGCACAAGGGGGGAGTATCCACAGACCTACTGAAATCCCAAGGTTAGTGGAAGTACAAAAAAAATTCCTTAGGGAAAAAGACTGAGCATGCTTGGTGGCCATGGAATGCTGACTGACTGCTGGGAGGATAAGACTGCACGGGAGGGGGAACGCTCCATACTGCCACATTTTGTTACAAGTTCCACTTGTTTTCCTTGACACTTTTGTATCTTTAATAATTTTTATTTATTCAAACACAACAAAGCAACGGGCAAAACAACAGTACAAAACAGAAATAAAAGAAAAGTAGCATGAGTCAGGCACATTACAGCTCAAAATATTAAGAAACTCATTCCCTTTCAGCACAGGGTGGTCAAACTGATGTACAGATATCAGTATTAAGTATTCCATACCTCAAGAGATACTGCTGGGAGCTGTTGCTGAATATTTTTATTGTTAACGTATAGGATAAAATTCTACCAAATTACATAGAAAATTGGGATGGGTTCTTACCCTTGCAGGAATCTCATTTGATGCATTATCTTCTCTGTAATGGCAATGTTCCTTATGTTTTCAGATCATAAAGAAACGGTTAAATATTGCATTTTTGTGCAGTCAACATCTGTGTGGTATGCAGGAGGAAAATTAAAAGGTCCTCAGACTTAATATTTACATTTAAACCTTCAAATAAAGATAGCAAACATAATTGTGCTGTAGCTTGTACAGGTTCATTAATTATGTTGACAATCCCTTGCTTAAACTTGGACCAAAATAGAACCACTGGTGGGCACTCCCGCCAAAGGTGGTAGTACATGCCCCTAAATCCCCAATCCCACCAACATAGTGGACTTAAGGAGGAGGTCATATGGGACAATTTGATTGGGTTTTAATGTCTGCTATCATACAGGAAACCACTCTTAATAGTACATCAGTAACAATTTTGTTTCTTGAACTAATCTGATCTCGAGCTTGTTCAGTCGTGGGATTGGAGGGTTTTAAGTAAACAACTGTTACTATCCTGGGGAGGAAAAAAATAGGAAACAGACACTGTGTCCATGCCTGCTTCTTCCACTGTTCCATTTCCCTGCTGCCTACTGTGGGGTAAAGTTAGTGTGTGTAAGGAAGAATGTGTGGAAGGGTCCAGTGAAGGAATGGGGTGGGAGATGCAGTTATTGATTTCTCGCTTTTACTGTATTTAAAGATATATGCATAATTTCCCAGTTAAAACCCACCAGCTTTACCTAAGTGTATTCAAGGTCCTTTAGCAATTGGTGGTGATGAAGATGGTGGCAGTGTGGTACGTGGTGGGTATATTATTGAAAGGTGATCCTTCAAATTCTGTATAGATGTGTCCGTGGACAAGTGGCATGTTGGTGTAATCCAAACCACCCCTGGAATGAAGAATGAGAAAAAAGTCCCATGCAAAAGTTACAAGTCATCATCAGCTCGGAGTTCATCATATTTAAGAGGTATAATCTGACAATAAGTGAAAGTCCATTTGTTTTGCAACTGGCGTGTTCAGATCTCTTTCTTTTAGGGAGGGCCCTGATTGTCCAGAACACAGGACTAGAGTCATAGCACAAGAATTTTCTAATGACATCAGTGGACAACATTACTGTCCTTTGTGAGACTCAGCTGCCCAAAGAGGGACATGTAAAGAAAGGATGTGGGCAATGTATTGTATTGTACTGGACAACTCACTGTATTAGCCAAATGGAAGCAGTGAGATATGAAGTTATAAGTTTTGAAGTGAAGAACTGTATTTGTAACTGGAAGAAGGCCATGAGCCAATAACATAATATTTCCCAGAAGGGTAGCTGTGTGAATTCATGTTGCAGCAAAATCCCAAAGAGTCCTTGACACTTTAAATACTAACAAATTTATCATGGCATCAACTTTAGGGAACTTTCGAGCCCACTTCATCAGATGTACATACATCTGTGTTGTTTTTTCAGAATCTTACAATTCCAGCTCCAGCTGCATAGCGAACAGCATTTGCTTTTGTTTCTGCTTTGTGTTTGGGTCATTACAGAGAGGATATAAAGGATTATTTCTCCTTTGCTCCAGTATAGTGACACAATAATCTATTCACATAGAATTTGGGTTGGGAGGCAGGATAGTCTTGCTACAGTAAGAATAGTTATGTGGTGGGATAAGGAAATATCCTGTTCCTTGTGCCTTTTAAACCATTCACCCCAAGTGAATTCCTGATTCCACACTAATTCCAACACTGAAAAAGGGGGAGCAGTTCACTAATGATATGATAGCAGAGACACAGATCACAAAATTACAGAGTATGGTGGGATGAAGGTGACTTTGCTATTTGTTTTTTCATTTCCAAATCATTAAGAAGTTATTTAAGTACTTCTGAATAATCAGAAAAATATTTTCAGTGTTAGAAAACCTTGATTTAAAAAGGTTCTGAAAACAGAGTGAATCTGGGCCATGGAGAAGAATGCCACTGGTCAGCCATGATGCCACAGACAGTAGCAAAAAGGCTCCTGTGATTCACAGATGCAACCACATTCCACATGACACTCTAAATTAGCCCAGAAGCAACATGTGGCAGTTTATTGTTCGGAAAATGCAGTTTGCCCCAAAACAGAAATGTTCTTTTCTGTATCTCCAGTAAATAAGTACAGTACATTTTGTTGTTGTTATGTGCCTCCAAATCGACTATGACTTATGGCGACCCTATGAATCAGTGACCTCCAAGAGCATCTGTCATGAACCACCCTATTCAGATCTTGTAAGTTCAGGTCTGTGGCTTCCTTTATGGAATCAATCCATCTCTTATTTGGCCTTCCTCTTTTTCTACTTCCTTCTGTTTTTCCAAGCATTATTATCTTTTCTAATGAATCATGTCTTCTTATGATGTGTCCAAAGTATGATAACCTCAGTTTCATCATTTTAGCTTCTAGTGATAGTTCTGGTTTAATTTGTTCTAACACCCAATTATTTGTCTTTTTCACAAAGTATCCGCAAAGCTCTTCTCCAACACCACATTTCAAATGTGTTGATTTTTCTCTTACCAGCTTTTTTCACTGTCCAACTTTCACATCCATACATAGAGATCGGGAATATCATGGTCTGAATGATCCTGACTTTAGTGTTCAGTGATACATCTTTACATTTGAGGACCTTTTCTAGTTCTCTCATAGCTGCCCTCCCCAGTCCTAGCCTTCTTCTGATTTCTTGACTATTGTCTCCATTTTTGTTAATGATTGTGCCAAGATAAAATCCTTGACAAGTTCAATGTCCACGTTGTCAACTGTAAAGTTGCATAAATCTTCTGTTGTCATTACCTTAGTCTTTTTGACCTTCAGCTGTAGTCCTGCTTTTGTGCTTTCCTCTATAACATCAGCATTCATTTCAAATAATTACTGGTTTCTGCTAGTAGTATGGTATCGTCTGCATATCTTAAATTATTGATATTTCTCCCCCCAATTTTCACACCTCCTTCAGCTTGGTCCAATCCTGCTTTCTGTAAGATATGTTCTGCGTATAGATTAAATAAATAGGGTGATAAAATACACCCGTCTCACACCCTTTCCGATGGGGAAGCAATCTGTTTCTCCATATTCTGTCCTTACAGTAGCCTCTTGTGCAGAGTATAGGCTGCGCATCAGGACAATCAGATGCTGTGGCACCCCCATTTCTTTTAAAGCATTCCATAGTTTTTCATGATCTACACATTCAAAGTCTTTGCGGTAATCTATAAAGCACAGGGTGATTTTCTTCTGAAATTCCTTGCTCCGTTCCATTATCCAACGTATGTTTGCGATATGATCTCTGGTGCCTCTTCGCTTTCTAAATCCAGCTTGGACATCTGGCATTTCTCGCTCCATATATGGCAAGAGCCTTTGTTGTAGTACATTTATTGTTAAATAAAATCATTTTTTGGAAAGGCCTTTTGTCTACTTGTATGGCTGAATATAACAATAGGCTTTAATGGGATCTGCGTCTGAAATCTTGGAAAGCTGCTGCCTAGCCTTATTGAGATAGATGGACCAATGGTCTGATGACAGCTTTCCTGTATTCCATAAATAATCTCATCTCTGAATAGAGATCAGAAGCTGAAGAAGTTGGCCAAAATGCTTGCTATGCAAGGAGATTTTTTGCTCATTTCTTTTGCCAGCTCTCCTTCTTTTGGTATTAGAGTACCAAAGAACATTATTTATTCCTATATTATCTTTTAATCTACTTACCAAGTTTTATTTTTGTATTTATCAAGACTTTTTTACACAAAATATTTCTGCAAGAGCTAATCTACTGGTCCTAAGAAGAGATCTGTAAATTAATTAAGATCAAGTGGTGAGAAATTAGTGGCAATTTAATTTAGAATTTGCATAGTGACTAAAGAAAACTAAAGAAGGAAGAGATACAGTGTGACTCAGAAGCTGTTGGGGGTATAATTCATATATCCCTAAAACTCTT
This sequence comes from Rhineura floridana, assembly GCF_030035675.1. Lineage (NCBI taxonomy): Eukaryota > Metazoa > Chordata > Lepidosauria > Squamata > Rhineuridae > Rhineura > Rhineura floridana. Next base: position 81,877,348 of record NC_084485.1, on the reverse strand, counting down.
TACAGCTTAGGACCCCAATATCTTCTATAACACCTCTCCCAATATGAACCCACTTAGATCTTCATCTGAGGCCCAGGACCGGCACCAGAGGGTGGCCAGGTTGGGCCCTGGCAGAGAGCCTCAGTGGCCCAGAGAGGCTCACCCTTAGGGTGGGAGGGTGGTGCTCCCATTCCACAGCAGCATCAGGTCCTGCAATCCAATGCTGCCATGGATCATGGACTGGGAACTCCCAGGCTCTCCCAATACAGTCAGTGCGGTCTTTAGTAAGCCCGCCCATGTGCCCCACCTACCATCATCCAAAATGGCAGGGGGAGCTTCCCTAAGGGCTTGATGCCACTCCCACCATCTTGGTTGATAGCAGGCATGCGCACATAGCACACATGCCATGCACACTGACATGAGAGATAGGTGGGGTACACGGGTGGGCTTATCTGCATCGGGTGTTGGGCTAGAGTGCTGCAGGCCCAGGACAGACTGGTGCCCAAGGGTCCAGTCATGCCTGGCACCAGCCCTGCTGAGGCCCTTCTGAGGAAGGCTCAGAGGGTGATGACAAGTGAAAATTAGGCTCTAAATTTGTCCCAATGGGCAAGAGGATGGTTACCAAACAGGCCATGAGAAGCTAAAATCCATTAGAAAATATTTATTTTAAAGATATAAGCAGAAGGCCAGTGAACCCATTGCAGCCTATAGAATATATGAATGTAATAATATCAAAAATAAATTGACAGCACATTATATAGGAATGAACTTGGGGGAGGGAGAACAATATATGCAAATTATTATATATATGGAAAACAAAATAGAATACGGATATGTAAACTTAACATTTAAACTTTTACTCAGAAGAACAATATGCAGATTAAATTACCCACAACTAAACTATTACTGATTCCCACACTGGCCCACCAAAACTCCACCAGCCCTCTTGTTAAAGCTTCCTACATTATCTCAGCTGTCCCTACATGGCCTTTTAGCTTAAGATAAGAACATAGCTACCATGCTAGACTGAAATTCCAGGAATCAGGCTCCTGTGGTCTTAGATGCATGCTACTAGAGATCAATCTGGTGTCCAGGATATGGAAAACCCAAAGAGAAAATTAGTCCAAGTAAAAATTAAAGAAAAATGTTTAAAAACAAAATAGTGAAGTCTGACCCTCATCCAAGAATAAAATAATCAGAGCTGTACAAAAAGTATATGAAAATGTGAAAGAATGTGAAAATGCTCTGAAAACTTTGCATTATTGGTACAATGAACAAAATTGCCAAGACAAATGCTTTCAATTGGAGGAAATTTATTTATTTATTTATTTATTATTACATTTATATATTGGCCCATAGCCAAAGCTCTCTGGGCGGTTTACAGCAATTAAATGTGGGAACTAAGGTTCCCTCTTCCACATGTGGTGGTCCTGCCCAAAATTCCAGCTTTTGGACAAACATTTTTCCTGAGACTGAATTGATTACAGATCAAACCATTGTCGATATTGGTCTTTTGTCATTATACGACTCAGAAGCACGAGACCTTAGTCAAAAAGACTTTATTACCCCACAGCAGTTAAATTAACTATATCAAAATTTTGGAGATTCTTAAATGTAAACTTAATGGACATTTGGTTTCAACAAGTATGGGACTTGGTCCTCATGGAGAAATTAACCAACAAAATCTGTGAACAAAGAAAGAAATTGTACATTGTGTGGTTCAGCTTTATTAGGTATACTACAGCAACAGAACATGGTTACAGAGTGCCAGCCACTCATGGTAATTTACTGGGGGGGGGAAGTATTTGATGGACATACCAACTGGACTTGCTTTTATTTTGACCTGTGATGTTGCACTTATCTATGGGGTGGGGGTTAAATGTAAATGTTTTTGTTTGTTTAAACTTGAAAATCCAATAAAATAAAATTTTAAAAGGTTGTGAAAAACTCAGCACAGAAAAATTTAACCAGTGTAAAATTATTACGAGCAGAAAGAATAGACTCTGAAAGCAAAGTTTTCTTCTGTGTGTGTATGTTCCACAGAAGATATGTTACCGCACAAAGATGTCATAAAAAGCTGCTTGTGTAGAGAAAAAGATGAAGCTAAAATAGAGTCCATAAAAGAAAGTGCTATTTCTCTCTGTTCCCTGACATCCCGGAAAACTTTTTCTGCTCACTGATTGGTTCCTTTTTAATTACCCCCTTCCTTACAATTAAAATTGGTTCTATATTGGTAAATAACAGGTCATGGGACAAATGCCTGCGGAAACAGTTTTCCATTGTTTTAGGGGTTGATATGATCCTGGGCCTTATCTGGGTACAGGGAGACTCAGAAAGGTTACTAAGAGCTGCTAATGAGCCTTGTATCATCCTCACACTGGTACATGCTCTCAGCTCGACTAAGGCCTTGCCAAGCCTTCTGTTCTCATGTTCCAGCATGGGGTCCAGGCAGACAGAGATGTTTCTGCCCTCAAGACAGACATCCAGGCCTATTTCACTCAACAGCCAAAGTTTTGCTTTCATTCCACTTAGGGTTGCCAGGTCAGAAGCATCCCAAACCCTGAGATTTCAGGGGCGGGCCCTAGTGATGTCATAGGGGCAGTCCCTAGTGATGTTATTAAGCATGGTACATTAAGCATCAACCACAGTTGCTTGGAGTATACCACTCAAGCAAAAAAAATTATCTTATTGGAAATTTAGATAGAAATCCTATCTAAATGAGGGTGTTTCCAGGTCCAGCTGAAGTGACAGGATCATTCCTTCTTACCTGCTTAGAGAGCCTGACTAAGGAACCTTTAATCTAACCTACTTCCTTCTGGTAAGAAGCGATTAAGTGCCCTCAGGCCAGGCCAGTCACCAGAAGGCCATTGTAGGAAGAACGCCTAGTGTTGTTGAGATGTTAGATGGGAGCACTCAGAAGGAAAGATGGATGCCCCTGAAGGCTGCAATTCTAAACACACTTACTAAGGGACTAAGCCCCATAGAACTCAACAGGACTTCTGAGTAGATAGTTAGGATTGTGCTGTTGGTAAGGCTTGACTAGGAATCCTATCCTCTGCAACAATATCCATATCAAAGCAAAGTTTGCAACCCCTTGCCTGGAATGCCCTGCCTGCCTTTTAATGTGGCAGGTCTAAACTTCTTTATAGACTTGACCCTTCACTGCAGAGAGAGGTTTGAGAAATGAGTAAGAGTTAAGAAGATTCTTTACTCTTTCCTGCCTACCCTGTGGGCTGCTATAAACTCACGTTGACAGCCAACCCAATTCCAGTGAGTAATAATTGACAGACAGAAAACACACATGGTTTGGTGTACCTTCACAGGCAGTAGATTGGAAACAACAGCAATTGAAGCCACACACCCCAGTATGTGAATTCTCTTTTACCACTATTGGGCAAGAAACAAACATCATGCCAACAACAAGGTGCATCATCATTGGGTTTAAGGGGGTTGAGTAGACCACATGGAACCACAGAGTGGTAAGCGGCAGTAATGCAGCTGAAGCTCTGCTCACAGCTGGAGTTCGATTCCAACGGAAGGAGGAAGTCGAATCTCCAGTAAAAGGGGTCGAGGTCCACTCAGCCTTCCATCCATCCATGGTTGGTAAAATGAGTACCCGGCATATGCTGGGGGGTAAAGAAAGGCCAGGGAAGGAACTGGCAATCCCACCCCATATATACAGTCTGCCTAGTAAACGTCGCAAGACGTCACCCTAAGAATCGGAAACGACTCGCACTATAAGTGCGGGGATACCTTTACCTTTTTAAGGGAGTAAGGTCAGAGGTAAATAAAATGCAAATAGAAAAAGAAAAAGACAAAGACAATGATGATTTCCTAAATGCAATTCCATACCAACAACAAGATTCCTATCTGTGAGACAGAAACTCAGCATACCACAACCAGTCTGGGATCTTAACCAAACCAAAAAAAAAATCCTGGCAGCCAGTTAGCCAAGGTCACGGAAATCCCCACGCAGCACAATCTGACCCGGGAGTTGCAGTTAGTGCAGAATGCTGTGGCATGATTGCTGACATGAGTGAGACCCTATCAGCACATAATACTCTGGCTCTGAAATCTGAACTGGTTGCTGATTTGCTACCAGGCCAAGTTCAAGGTGTGTTTTCTATGTTACAGGTTCCACATAGTATTTGCTATGCTCTTGTAAGAAATTGATCCTTTAGTGTGCAGTACCTACATTTTGGAACTCTCTGCCTATTTATATTAGGCAGGTGCCTTCATTGTACTCATTTTGGCACCTGCTAAAAACATTTTTGTTTAGGCAAGCCTACCTTGGCATATAGAAGCTATTATGTTTTTTATCTGTTTTTAACTCATCGTTGGTTTTATTATTTTGGAATGCTTTTAAATACCTGTCTTTAACTGTTTTTGCCAATAATTTTATCGTTTTAATTCTTTCTATAAACTGCTTTGAGATTTTTACAATAAAGTGGTATATAAATGCTGTAAATACAATAGATAAATAAATTTCAGGGTCACTGTGGCCCTTGGGTCTCTTTCCTCTTTTATACCAGGTCAAGCCATTTGGTACCATCTAGCTCAGTAATGATGACATGGACTAGCATTGGCTCTCCAGAATTCCAGGCAATAGTCTCTTCCCCAGATTGAATTTTAGACCTTTGCATGCAAAGCATGTGCCCTACCACTGAGCACAGCTCTGTTTAAAAAGGTATCTTTTAAAATTGTTATTTTCAATTCACTAATGAATGCACATCATATCTAGAGCAGATCCACACCATGCATTTAAAGCACATTCAACATACATATGAAGCACATGAATCCCACCACAGAATCCTGAGAACTGTAGTTTGTTAAGGGTGGTGGAAACTATACCTGTGAGGGGGAAACTACGCTTCCCAGGATTCTTTAGGGGAAGACTGTGCTTTAAATGTATTATGTGGACCTGCATTATTTCATAAACTTTTAAAGTTACAGAAGACCTCTTGGAGGCTGGGTCTGGCAACCAAGAGGTCTTTTGTATCTTTAAAAGTTGTGCAGGGGGGAGGGAGAATTCCACCTTGTGGTTTTTCCCATTACAGGGTTGCAAGAACACCTGCACTTGGCTGACTTTCTCTTCTCCTAAAGATACAGGATCAGTCTCAGGGATTGAACCTGGCAACCCTACTCACAGGGTTATGGGAAATATTCCATATACACACACACTGGAGATGTAAAATTACACCAATTGGCCATTGCTGAACTTTTTTTTTTTTAAAAATCAGTATTAGTTTCCTGCCAAATAAAAGCAGTGACATCTAAGTAAACCCTACCCAACTGCTTAAAAAAAGATTGGAGGAGAGAAAGATTTATAACACAATCCTTTTCTACGTTCACTCAGAAATCCCACTGATTTTCGGCACAATCCTAATCATGTCTACTCAAAGGTAAGTCCTACTGAATTCAATGGGGCTAGCTCCCAGGTATGTGGAATTAGCACTGCAGCTTTACTCCAAGAAAAGCTTCACATTGGGAAGATTTTCAAAATAGATTATGAATAAGACAAATAAACTGCCCTCTTCAACAGTCCAGTAAAATTTAAACTTGTTTGACTCCTTAATTAGAAAAGTATAACTGCAGCATGTACACTTTTTTAAACTTCTGTTCAAAAATTATTTGAAAGATAAAATGTATAATATGCCATTTTTGCACGTAATTAAAAAACCCTGCATGTATACTTGTATGCCTACCAAGATCCTGCTGTGATCTTCTGTTATAATGCAATCCTATGCATGTTTACTCAGAAGCAAGTCCCAATCCTGTACAGAGAAAGTAATCTTTATGCTGCTGAAAGATATATATTTACTGAGTTCCTGATGAGGGACGAGCAGGAAAAGGAAACTGTGGGTTTAGGTATTGCCTGGGAGTTAACAAATCTTGTCAATCACAACTCTGACTTCCGTTATTGGCTAAAAATCTGAAAGGGCAGGGATTACTAACAGCAGTTGCAAGGGCCAGGGGCTGACATTTTGGGTTATATCTTCTCAAGCTGACCACCTAGAAACTTACTTTTAAAAAAAAAAAATGAAAGCTAGGAGTCTGGATATTAAGGTGATTCACTCAAAGTCCCAGAGAGGACCTAAAAAAACTGGAATCTCCGGGCAAAAACTGGAGACTTGGGAACCCTAATTCCACTCCACAGCTCCTTGGATGATCATCTTCACCATGCATGCAGATTTGCCCCCCCCTTGACCTGAATATCAAGTGAGAGGGCCTTTTCAGTTGTGACTCTCTATTTGTAGAATGCAATCCCCAGTGAGATCCACCTGGATTTTTGGTGCCAGGTAAAGACTTAAACCTTTCCCCCCCTAGCCTTTGATGCACTGAGATCATTCTGTTTTATTGTTAGCATGCTGCCAAAGCTTCCAATGGCTGTTGGAGGGGAGAAAGCAAGGAACTTTTTTTTTTTGCTTTTTGTATGTTGTATGAAAATGTTAATGTTTATATGATTTTTCCCCTATAGTATAATATTTATGCTTATGCTTAAAAATTAGTTATCTGGAGATCTTTTAGGTAATAATAATAGTAGTAGTTGTAGTAGTATTAACAACAACAACAACAATAATAATACAACATCCCAATTAGTCAACTGAAGATATCTCCATTCACCTTAATTGACATGGGCTGCATGCTTGGAGCAGGTCTGAGAAACCTTGGACTTAATCCCTGCTTCTTCATAGACCAACCAGGTGTCTTTAGAAAAGCTGCCATTGCTAACATTTACACTTGTGACATGAAATGGGAATAGCAATCTACTTCATAAGGTTGCTTTGAGGATGAGGCAAAATAAAGATGGTAAAGTTCCCTGCACAGATCCAAACAGTGATATAAATTATACCTAATAACAACTGAAATCAACTATTGAGTCTTAAATATAGGAGTATGAAATGTCTCAAAGTAGCTCCTACTAAACAAAAATGTGGCCCTGCAACCCTTTGTCCTTCCTGGTTTCTTTGCTGCAGGGATTGTGAAATCCTGTCATGTTCTTGTTTTTTTTATAAGGCTCATTTCCACTTGCAATTAGAGCTGTCTCATCCACAGGCTCAGGCCTCTAATTTGCTGTTGATGTTGATAATGCGTCACTCTTGGGAGGGCCTCTCACGTGGATGCTCACTGGGTTTTCCCCTTCCAGGAAAGGTTACCACTTTTTCTTTTCTTTTTAGTTCTCCTCCAGTTCTTTTAACAGCAGCCTGACACACTCCAGTGTAGCAGGTCAAACTTTTCCCTGCAGGGAGATGTGGTGGAAAAAACTTTGCTTACTGTCAGGCTGCTGTTAAGAGACACAGAGCAGGGCCTGTAAGGATGATGATGATCATCATCTCACTCTTCACTGTAAGATCCCAGGGTGGGTTACATAAAAAAACCCACTGGCCTGTGGGTGTTGTTGCTTAATGCCAGATCGCTACACAATAAGACCACACTTATCCATGTTTTTATCATGCATGAGGGTGCCGATTTGGTGTGCATTACTGAGACCTGGATGGGTAAGCTGGGAGGAGTTGAACTGACCCAAATATGCCCATCTGGATACTTGGTGTAACACCAGCACAGGCTGCAGGGATGGGGGGAGGGGTTGCTGTGGTCTACAGAACTTCCAATTCTGTCACCAGGAAACCACTCTATCTTGGAGCTGGCTGTGAGGGCTTGCACCTGGTATTGAGCCAAGGACACAGTAAAATAGGGCTGCTGCTGGTGTGCCGTCCACCCTGCTGCCCAGCAGTTTCTCTAATCCAGCTGGCAGAGGACATCTCAGCTGTGGTATTGGAGCCCAGAATGATAGTCCTGGGTGATTTCAGTGTCCATGCTAAGGCTGCCTCTAGTGTTCCAGGGACTTCATGGCCTCCATGACAACGATGAGGCTGTCTCAAGTTGTCACTGGCCCATCGCATAGAGCAGGGTACACCCTCAACTTGGTTTTTGCTCCAGTTGGAGGAAGGGGTGTTCTGGAGATGGGGAGGTAGATGTTACACCATTGTTATGGTCAGACCACTTCCTGGTGAAGTTTAGACTGATGGCTCCAATCCTCCCCTGCAGGGGTGGTGGACAGATTAAGATGGTCCGCCTCCGGAGACTAATGGAATCCACTGCATTCCTGAATGCCCTGGGGGAGGTCCCAGTAAACAAAGCAGGCGATCCTGTTGAAGCCCTTATCATACTGTGAAACAGTGAGGCATGTCAGGTTCTTAACATGGCTGCCCCTGAGTGCCCTCTCCGGCATTGTGGAGCCTGGTTTGCACCTTGGTACCCCAGTGAACTAAGGGCAATGAAACAGGCTGGATGACAGCTAGAGCACAAGTGGTGAAATACATGCTGTGAGGCTGATCAGGCACTAATAAAACATAACTGTGCCTACTGTGTGGAGGTGAGGGCGGCAAAGAAGGCCCACTTCTCTGCCACCATTGTACCCTCAAGTAGCCATCCAATGGAGCTTTTCCATATTGTCAGGGGTCTGTTGACATCAACTTCAGGAAATGGAGTTTTAGACTCTTCAGAAGCCCACTGTGAATTGTCTGCAAGGCACCTTGAGGGTAAAGTTGCTTGCCTCCATAGCAGTCTTGATGCCCCATCCACATCTACTGTAGTCCCCAATGAGGTGTCCAGTGCAACGTCTGCTGCAACTTCTTGGAATTGGTTTCAGTTGATACGGCCTGATGACATGGACAAGGTGCTTTCAACAATGCGGCCAGCAATGTGTCCTCTCGTCCCTTGCCCTTCTTGGCTTATTAAAGCTTGCCAAGGGGTTTTGACCGAGTGAAACTAGAATGTGGTCAATGCATCGTCGTGGGAGGGAATGGTCCCATCCGACCTGAAAGAGGTGGTGATCTGACTGCTCCTGAAAAAGCCCTGGACCCGTTGGTATGTGACAACTATTGCCTGGTTGCAAATACTGAGAGGGTTATGGTGCAGCAATAGCAAGTACTCTTGAATGAAATGGATTATCTTGACCCATTACAATCTGGGTTCAGGTCTGATTATGGGACTGAATTGGCCTTTGTTGCCCTGCTGGATGACCTTTAGTCACAGAAGGACAGGGAGTGCAACCCTGTTATTCGTACTTGATCTCTTGGTGGCTTTTGATACTATTGGTCATGCTATCCTTCTGAGCCGAGATAGTGGGATGGGTATCAGAGGTGCTGTTTTACAGTGGTTCTGATCTTACCTCCAGGATTGTTTTCAGAAAATAGCATTAGGTGATTGTCTTTCAGCCCTCTGGCAGTTGTGTTGTGAGGTGCCGCACACTACCACCTTGTCCCCCATGCTGTTTAACATCTATATGAAGCCCTTGGGAGTGGATATTAGGAGATTTGGGGCGGGGTATCAGCAGTGCACTGATGATACCCAGCTCTATGTCTCTGTAACATCTGAATCGGGAGAGACTGTGCAAGCCCTGGACTGGTACCTAGACTCAGTGGTAGGCTGGATGAGGGCCAATAAACAGTCTGAATCCTAGCAAGATGGAGGCCCTGTGGGTTGGTGGTTCCTGAGTTTCGGATAATTGGTCAGTTGCCTGCTTTGGATGGGGTCGTACTCCTCTGAAAGCATAGGTTCATAGTCTGGGGGTTCTCCTGGATCCATCTTTGTCCTAGAGGCCCAGGTGACCTCAGTGGCTAGGAGTGCCTTTTACCAGCTTTGGCTGGTAAGACAGCTGCAGCTGTTTGTGGACCAGGATAGCCTGACGGCTGTTGTCCATACACTGGTACCTTCCAAGCTAGATTACTGTAATGCGCTCAGTGTGGGGCTGCCCTTGAGGTTGGCCCAGAAGCTGCAGCTGGTGCAAAATGTGGTGACGCAACTGCTCACTGGGCAGGGTAACCTCTAAATTAGATTACTGCAATGCACTCTACGTGGGGCTGCCTTTGAAGACGGTTCGGAAACTGCAGCTTGTGCAAAATGCAGCAGCCAGATTGGTAACAGGGACCAGACGGTCCGAACATATAAAACCGATTCTGGCCCGCTTGCACTGGCTGCCTTTATGTTTCCAAGCTCGATTCAAGGTGCTGGCTTTGACCTATAAAGCCTTACACGGCTTAGGACCACAATACCTGATGGAACGCCTCTCCCTATACGAACCCACCTGTACACTACGTTCAAGATCAAAGGCCCTCCTCTGGGTGCCTACTTTGAGGGAAGCTCAGAGAATGGCAACAAGGGAGAGGGCCTTCTCAGTGGTGGCCTCCAAATTATGGAATGACTTTTGTGACCAGGTGCGCCTGGCGCCAACACTGTTATCTTTTCGGCGCCAGGTCAAGACTTTCCTCTTCTCCCAGGCATTTTAGTATGTGTTTTATATTGTTTAACATTTTTAAATTGTGTTTTAAATTGTTTTTTAAAAGATGTATCTTAAGTTGTATTTATGTTTAGTTACTGTAAACCGCCCAGAGAGCTTCGGCTATGGGGCGGTATACAAGTTTAATTAATCAATTAATCAATCAATCAATCAATCAACATGTCACCCTGCTGCTGAAAGAATTACACTGGCTGCCCATTAGCTACAGGGCTAAGTCAGAGCTTGGAAGATTACTTTTAAAAAGTAATTAATTACAGTTACAGTTACATGGCCCAAAAAGTAGTAATTACTGTTACAATTACAATTGCTGTGAAAGTAACTGATTACTTTACTTTTCCTCCAAAGTAATCACTACAATTACATTTCAGTTACTTAAAAAAAACGCCTACAAGGTGCTGGCCTTGGCTGCTGCCTAAAACAACATTAAAAATAAACAAACACATACAGAGGTAGTAGAATAATTATTTTTATTCATAAGATAGCAATGGTGGTCTCTCCACTGGTAAGGGAGGTGGGGAGGGAGGCTGGGGCCACTACTCAGATCTTTGCACATCAAACCAAGTGCAACCCCCCCACTCAGCCAGCCAGCATAATCTCTCTCACTTGAACACCTCCCAGACCCTGCCCTGCCACCAACTAAGGGACACTCACTCAAGCAAACATTTTCCCCTGAGATGCAAAAAAGTTAAAATACTGCAAATGCAGCACAGTAGCCAGAGAGGGTGGTGGAGGCCACTTTGTGTGCTAAGTGCAAACACAGTATTCACACACACACACACACACGTTGTCATCTTTCACCTCCACAGTTCTTTTTTTTTAATAATTTTTATTCAATTTTTTCAAAAGACAAACAAAACAAAGTCAAAAAACATAACAATACAACAAAAAAAATAAAAATAAAATAGTTGACTTCCGATTTGTCGCAGATCAGCTATAAGTATATAATATATATCAAACCTGTCCCTTAATGTATACATACAGGATCACTTTTCTCCATAGGCTGTCTTAGTTAATCGTCAAATCCCAATATCATCATTTTATTTTGATCTTTCAACAAAAAGTCTAAGAGAGGCTTCCATTCCTTAAGAAATGTATCTGTCGATTTTTCTCTAAGTAGACATGTCAATTTATCCATTTCTACTAAGTCCATTAATTTCAATAGCCATTCTTCCGTTGTTGGTGTTGATTCCATTTTCCACTTTTGTGCATATAATAATCTTGCTGCCGTAATCATATATAATATTATTCTTCCATATTTCTTTTCTATTTGTTTATCCATAAAACCCAATAAAAAAAATTCTGGTTTTGACTGAATATTTATCTTTAGAATTTTTTGCATCTTCCTACCTATCTGTGCCCAAAATGATTTTGCCTTTTTACACAGCCACCACATATGATAAAATGATCCTTCTTGTTGTTTACATTTCCAACAAACATTAGAAACATTACTATACATTTTTGACAACTTTTCTGGAGTCATGTACCAATGGTACATCATTTTATAGAAATTTTCTTTAAAATTATAGCATAGTGTAAATCTCAAGCCTTTTTTCCTCATATTTTCCCATTGATCCATTTGTATGTTATAACCAAAATTTTTTGCCCACTTTACCATACACTCTTTTACTTGTTCTTCCTCCATATCCATTTTCAGTAAGAGTTTATACATTTTCGCAATTATATTTTCATCATTTGTACACAATCCTATTTCAAAATCAGATTTACTTATTTCAAACCCATACATTTTCTTGTCCATTTTATATCTTTCTAACCATTGTAAATAGGCAAACCATTGAAAACTATATCCTTCCTTTGTCAGTTGTTCTCTCTCTTTCATTATATATTCTCCATGTACATTTTCTAATAGTTCTTGATAAGTTAACCATTTCTCTTTTCCAGCCATTTCTCTTCTGTAAAACGCTTCTTGACTTGAGACACATAATGGTATTTTCGAATAAAACCTTGGTTTATATCTATTCCATATTTTCAACAGAGGACGTCTTATAAAATGATTGTTAAAGTCTACATTTACTTTTACTTTGTCATACCATAGATATCCATGCCATCCCCACTTCAAATTATGGCCCTCCAAATCCAATAGTCTTTTATTCCTCAATAAGATCCACCTCCACAGTTCTTTATCTCCATTCTGCTGCTGCCTCCTTCTCCTTTATCCATGTTTTTGACCTCCAGATCTTTTTTCCCTCCACTCCATTCTTCACCACCACTGTTTTTTTAAATAATTGTTTTCTCCACTCCACCCCGTCTCACTCTCCGCCTCCTCCCTCGTCACCTCCTACCCACCCACAGAGCATGAGGAAAGAGCAACGCTGCACAGAAGCCTAGTTTGAGGCACATGATTTTCATCTACAAATCAGAGGAGCAGAAGACCCCCCAAGTAATGCCCAAAAGTAATTCTGGAAACGTTACAATTACTCCACAATAGTAGTAAAATTACTCCTAGTTCTATTACAATCCAAATGTAAAGGAATTACCCACTCGTTACTCAAAAAAGTAATGAATTACAAGTAATTCGTTACTTGTAACTAGTTACTTCCAAGCTCTGGGCTAAGTTCAAGGTTCTGGTTTTGGTATACAAACCCCTATACAGCTTGGGACTAGGATCCCTGAACGATTGTCTTACCGCTTATATACCCAGTCGATCACTGCGCTCTGCAGGTGAAGGCCTCCTGCAGATCATATCAGGAAGCCTATTCCACACAACATAAGAAGCAGACCTTTAGTGTAGTGGCACCTACTCTTTGGAATTCGCACCCCTTAGACAGATGTCATCATCTCTGTTTTCGGCGCCTATTGAAGCCCTTCCTCTTTCAACAAGCCTTTTAAGTAGAGATCTTATCCCAGTCTTCATCTGTGTTGGAATTGTTTTTTAAGATGTATTTAAAGCTTTCCAAAAATGCTTTTAAAGATGTTTTGTTTTAATATGTTTTTAAAGATGTTTGTTTGTTTATATCCTGCCCTTTCTCCCAGCAGGAGCCCAATAATAATGTTTTATTTTAATATATTTTAAAGTCTGATTTTAAGATGTTTTAGAGTGTTTTTGTTTGCTGGCTCCTACTGGGGGGAAAGGGTGGGATATAAAAGAAAGAAAGAAAGAAAGAAAGAAAGAAAGAAAGAAAGAAAGAAAGAAAGAAAGAAAGAAAGAAAGAAAGAAAGAAAGAAAGAAAGAAAGAAAGAAAGAAAGAACAGGATATAAATTCAATAAAGAAATGAATATATCTTCAGCAACTGTCTAAAGCTCTAAAGGGATGGTGCCTGATGCATCCCTATAAGGAGAGAGTTTTACAGTTTGGGGATCAGTACAGAGAAGGTTCTCCCACTTGCTGTCATCCCTTGCACCTCCAAGGGAGATGGCACCATACAATAAAACAGATATGGCACAACACTAAAATCAATGTTTAAAAAGAGTCATAAATAATAGCAACAGGTAAATAAGAGCAAATGCAAGCCAAAATCATATATATTAATCACACCAAGAGCTAAACAGCCTTATAGGGCAAAACACTACACAACCACCATAAAAACAGAAACTGAAGTGGATTAAACTGGAGTGAGGAAATATTTGCAAATGCATAAACAGAGGTATTCTACTATAGATATCTCTAAAGGTTGGCCTACAGGGCCAATCCTCTCATTATGCAAAACGAGCTCCTTGCCTCCCTCAAGTGGTGAACTGGAAGAGGCGATGGACCAGTGCCCCCCAGTTTATCCACTGTTGCCTCACATATGAGGCTGTCAGCTGCAACTACTGCTTGCTTCATACCTGCTGCTGCCCCCCACCCCAATCCATTGTGGTGTAGCCTCTAGGAGTGCTGCCATCACTTGGCTGCTGTGACACAGTGGCAGCAGTGCTCTTAAAGTGCTCTGTGGAATGCTGCCTATGTCTCAGTCTGACATTTTGTTTGCAAGGTGTGCGAGGTGTGCAGTTGTAGGCAAGGGGTGTCCCACAGAATGCTTGTTTAAAGTGTCACTGTTTGCCCCTGTGAAGGTTTAAGCAGTATATGCCATTAAGAACATAAGAAAAGCCCTGCTAGATCAGGCCAAAGGCCAATCTAGTCCAGCATCCTGTTTTCACAGTGGCCAGCCAGATACTTGGGGGAAGACTGCAAGGAGGACCTGAGTGCAACAGCACTCTCCCTAATTCTGCTTTCCAGCAATTGATATTTAGAGGCATACAGCCTCCAGCAGTGTAGGTAGACTATTTCTGCAAATACTGTTTAAAGTTTCACAGTAGTAAATTGTGAAACTTTAAACAATACTTGCCACCACCTCAACACAATGGCAGCACAGGCACTCTCCATGGCCACCTCACCCACATTTCCATATTCTGTGGAAGGACCCTTCTTCAGAGAAACATTGTACGGTGAGATGGCCTGGAAGGTCTTGAATGCCTGTGCTGTCACCAGTAGTAGACCAGCAAAAATTACAGATAAAAAAATCTCAAAAGAGGTAGCAGCTGGTCCACCTGCCTCAAGTGCCACAATGTGTTGTGCCGGCCCTGCTGCTATAATTGGTACTTCCATTCTGGAGATAGAAATCAGCCTGCTTTGGGTGCTAAACCACACTAAGATGATGCTCAGTTTGACATGATAGTATGCGAATGAGTGAAATGGGACTTGGTGAATCTAGATTTGCCTCATGCCTATGACATGAAAAAGCCTGTCTCTCTCTCAAAAAGACTACCTTCTGGAGGCATCGATACAATATTCATCATGTGAAATATTATATGGGTCAGCTTGACCCACTGCAGTCTAAGATGGCCACTTCCACATTGCAGAAAAAGAGGAAATGCATTACCAGAAAAAAGATGACACAGATTTACATAAAATTTGCATGTGCTAATTTGTATGTAGATTTATAATTATATGTACAGATGCTAATTTAAAAAAAATACTATAATTTGAATAAAAATACAATAAATCTCACCATAGTGGGAAAGACTATGAACAGGTTACCTATGTGGCTGCTCAGTCTTCTGAGGTGCTGTTTAAGTCGCCAAGTCGCTTCTTAGCCACTGCTGGTCTTGGACCGAATTAAATAAATTCAATTCTTAGCCCAATTAAAGGTGCTTATGCTGACATATATAGCCCATAAAAAGGGCTTGGGTCCAGAATATCTAAAACAGTGCATCCTCCTGGGTATTTTTTACAGTGAAGGCCCTTAGGATTTAGCCACCAAGTGAGGTTCTGGAGAGAAAGAGTGACAGTACATGAGAGAGTTTTCTCTATGGTGCCCCCCCCCAGGCTGTGGAATGCCAACCCCTCTGAGGTGTGTCTTGCTTTGACACTATATGCCTTTCATTGGCAATTAAAGATGCATCACTGTGGTTGGGCCTTGAAGAAGCATGAGGTGGAGGGGGTGTATACTAGGAAGGTAGTTGCCTCCTACCATTGAATGCTGTTTTAAATGGTTTTGATCATGATTTTAAAGGTTTTATGATATTATACATTTTAGATTTGATACCATATTGTTTTGTCTATGTATGCACCCTTTCCTCAGACTATTGAAGGGCCAGTTATAAATGCTACAATATATAATAAACAAATAAACAAACTGTTGAGCAATTCAGGGCCATAGTTCTCCCTCCCTAAGGTTCTTTATCTTTAACTGGAGTTGGACAGGACAGCCCTTCAAACAGAGGACTGTCCTCTGTAAAGCAAGACACATGGCTTTTGGCTGTAGGATTCTTAGGCTGCTACATTTATTTATTTATTTATTTATTTTATTACATTTTTAGACCGCCCTATAGCAATAAGCTCCCAGGGTGGTGAACAGCATAATAAAACAGATTAAAATACAAGCGGATGTAAATACAATACAGTACACAATAAAACATAATTAAAATTCCAAATTTAAATTCAATTTTAAAATTTTTAAAATTTTTAAAATGCCTGGGCAAAGAGGTAGGTCTTTACCTGGCGCCGAAAAGATAACAGAGAAGGCGCCAGGCGTATCTCGTCAGGGAGGGCGTTCCATAGTTCGGGGGCCACCACCGAGAAGGGCCTAGCTCTAGTTGTCGTTCTCCGTGCCTCCTTATGCGTTGGGTCACGGAGAAGGGCCTTCGATGTCGAGCGCAGTGACCGGGTAGGTACATAGCGGGAGAGGCGTTCCGCCAGGTATTGCGGTCCGATGCCGTTAAGGGCTTTATAGGTAAGAACCAACACTTTGAATCTGGCCCGGAAACATATTGGTAGCCAGTGCAGCTGGGCCAGAACAGGTGTTATATGATCAAATTTTTTAGTCCCAGTAAGGACTCTGGCCGCAGCATTCTGCACCAGCTGAAGTTTCCGAACCGTCTTCAGAGGTAACCCTACGTAGAGTGCATTACAGTAGTCCAATCTAGAGGTTACCAGAGCATGGATAACTGTGGCGAGGTTCTCCCTCTCCAGATAGGGTTGTAGTTGGGCTACCAGCCGAAGCTGGTAGAACGCATTCCGTGCCACCGAGGCTACTTGAGCCTCCAGTGACAGGAGCGGATCTAATAAGACCCCCAAACTACGGACCTGCTCCTTTAGGGGGAGTGTAACCCCATCTAGGGCAGGTCGGACATCATCCATCTGGGCAGAGATCCTCCCCACCAACAGCATCTCAGTCTTGTCAGGATTGAGTCTCAGTTTGTTAGCTCTCATCCAGTCCATTATCGCGGCCAGGCAGCGGTTTAGTACATTAACAGCCTCACCGGAGGAAGATGAAAAGGAGAAGTAGAGCTGCGTATCATCAGCATATTGCTGGAAACACACTCCAAATCTCCTAATGACCTCACCCAGTGGCTTCATATAGATATTAAAGAGCATGGGGGACAGAACTGAACCCTGTGGGACCCCATATTGGAGTATCCAGGGGTTCGAGTAATGCTCCCCAAGCATCAACTTCTGGAGACGATTCTCGAGGTAGGAGCACAGCCACTGCCAAGCAGTGCCTCCAACTCCTAAGTCCGCAAGATGTCCCAGAAGGATACCATGGTCGATGGTATCAAAAGCCGCTGAGAGATCAAGGAGAACCAACAGAGTTACACTCCCTCTGTCTTTCTCCCGACAGAGGTCATCATACAGGGCAACCAAGGCTGTTTCTGTACCAAACCCCGGCCGAAAGCCCGATTGACATGGATCCAGATAATCAGTTTCATCCAAGAGAGCCTGGAGCTGGCGAGCGACCACACGCTCTAAGACCTTGCCCAAGAACGGAACATTTGCTACCGGTCTATAGTTGTCAAAATTTTCAGGGTCCAAGGAGGGTTTCTTTAGGAGCGGTCTCACCACTCACATACATCCCTATGTATGCCCCATTAAACTAAATTTGACTTATTTCTGAGTAGACATGCATATAGGATTGTGCTCTTAGTCACAGTAGATAACTTTGTACATAGCTTTTAACCACACTGGATCTTGGTTAAACCTCTTGTAGCCTCCTCATAGCAAAGAAAAGGAAGGAAAAGGTACATGACAATGAGCAAAGAGAGACTTTTATATAACTCAGAAACATCTTTTAAACTCTTACCTGGGAATAAGTCCCATTGAAATCAATAAGACTTAATTCTGGGTAGACATGTTTAGGATTGCATTTTAAGAGGTTCCTCTAGGCCTCAGGCTCTGTTCTCAATAGTATCCATACAAAGCATTCCTGCTGAGCTGAGTCACTGAGTTGCTGTTTAGAATTTTCCCTTTAGTAGCCCATTAACATCTCCTCACATGTTTTAACTTAACATTCAGGTTTATCAGAAAGAACAGCCATCATTAGCCAGACTTCTGTTGCACACAAAGAGATTCTGCAGTGAGCTGCTAACTGGCCCATCTTAATTTAAATAAGAGGTCTAATCTAATTAAGTCTGCAAAACACCAGTCTTCTATCTTTAAGACTTTTACAAAATGCAGACAGATGTTTTTCCATTGTTCCACTTTTATCTCTCTCTACTTTGTGTGTGTGTGCATGCGCACTTAAAGTGTCTTATTTCCTTAGCCTGAAGAAGAGTTCTGGGGAATTTGAAAATGTGCTTACTATTCCTGACATTTCAGTTGGTCCTAATAAAGTTATTCCACTGCTGTTTAGATTTTTTTTACTATCTTGGAATTTTTATCAATGTTGCATCCCCTTGAACTTCCTATTTCCAGTTTTAATACTATCAAATGTACTCAAAGAGTACTTAGGAAAAATCAGACATTTTATATTAATTATAGGGAAGCTCACTAAGAAGCTCACAAGGTTTGAAAAACTTTGCTTCTACTTTTAATGCAGTATAGCACTTCAAATAACTTTGCATGTATTATCTTGACCAACCCTGTAAGACTGATCAGTGTTTGGAGATGGGGTGTGTGGCTGAAAGAAAGAGGGGTTTGCCTAAGGCTATCTAGAAGTTCATTAGAGATCAGAGTGAAACCATTGAGGAATTTTATAATTTGCAGCTCATGTCTCCTAGCAACAGCAGCTATCACTGTATGCCCTGAGTGGAGAGAATGAAGAGATTAATTCACTAATAGGCAAAAAACCTTGCGGTTTAAGAACGTACCTATAGCCAGCTATACCATGGACTGCAAAAAAGACAAATAATTGGTTGTTAGAACAAATTAAACCAGAACTGTCACTAGAAGCTAACATGATGAAACTGAGGTTATCATACTTTGGACACATCATGAGAAGACATGATTCACTAGAGAAGACAATAATGCTGGGGAAAACAGAACGGAGTAGAAAAGGAGGAAGGCTAAACGAGAGATGGATTGATTCCATAAACGAAGCTACAGACCTGAACTTACGAGATCTGAACAGGGTGGTTCATGATAGATGCTCTTGGAGGTCACTGATTCATAGGGTCGCCATAAGTCGTAATTGACTTGAAGGCACATAACAACAACAACAACAATAGCCAACAGATATTTCTATATAACTTTAAAAAGCAGGGAAATTGGGCAGCTATAGTAAATGCGCCAGGGGAGCAGGAGCCCTGACCTCCTCTCTGAGATATTGGACTGTGTCAGGATCCCTCCTGCTGCCACCTCCTGTCAGGTCCCTCCAGTCAGGATCCTGGTTTTTATTTGTTCTCTCACTGGCTCTAGCACAGATCTCGCAAGATCCCACTGCTAGGCAGCACCACCAGCCACTCACTATTTCACAATATCGCTTTGAGACTGTTGGGTATGGAAATATTACTGACTTGATATAAAGTAGATATCGGTTTATTTCCCAATGACCTGACCCCAAGACTTTGCCTTAGTCTCCTTCTGGCTTATTGTTACTTTGTGTCTGGGTGCACTTGCAGGCCACAACCCCCCTGTATCTTTGTGCCAATAAAGCATACAGCCCTGGGTTGTTCTGGATACTTGATGATACACTATCTCTTCACCACTGCCACCATTTGATACTGTTTCTCCACCTTGGTAAATACCCTGCCTACCCCTCTGGTCTGTGAAAGCCCTAGCCAAGGATCAGGCCTTTGGTAAACCAAGAAATATTTATTTATAAACACCAGGAAATAACAAGATTACTTAAGGTATATTTAACAAGCGTATGGTTTCATATATTGCTTTACTCTTTATGTTTCTAGTCATATATAATCTGCCTCAATACCTGTCTAATACAATCCAACCCACAACCAACTCTAACCCACAACAACCACAAACTACCGACCCCCTCTCAACTGTCATTCTCTCATTTATACCTTCAGCCACTCAAACACTCAGCCAATCATCATACAGCATTCTCCAGCATTCTAGCCCATGTACTTCCCCTCTCACTCCGCCTACTTACCTCATTTACTCTAATAAACCTGCACTTGCCATATTTACAGTAATATCTATATACAGGGACATCACAGACTGCCCTACATATTTGTCAAAATGCAAACACAATTTGGGTTGGTCTTTCACAGTCCAGTCCACTTCTTGTGTAGCTTGGAAGAATTTGGTAACATGTGCCTCTGAGCCTATGGTGAGTGGTGGCAACACCTGCAATCAGCCCAAATAATAGAAACAAGACATGTGCTGTACTGATCTTGTTTTAACAAGGAGGAAGTAACAATATTAAAACAGTTGATATAGTTCAGATTTGTTGTTATGTGCCTTCAACTTGATTACGATTTATGGTGACCCTATGACTCAGCAACCTCCAACAGCAGCTGCCGTGAACCACCCTGTTCAGATCTTGTAAGTTCAGGTCTGTGGCTTCCTTTATGGAATCAATCCATCTCTTGTTTGGCCTTCCTCTTTTTCTACTCCCTTCATAGTTCAGATAGTCACTTTAAACATGTTTACTTTGCAATTTTAGTGT
The DNA here is from genome assembly GCF_030035675.1 of Rhineura floridana. Lineage (NCBI taxonomy): Eukaryota > Metazoa > Chordata > Lepidosauria > Squamata > Rhineuridae > Rhineura > Rhineura floridana. The sequence goes on along the minus strand of NC_084485.1, from coordinate 81,856,785 downwards.
CCTATAGCAAATCATTTTGGGGGGGGGAAGGCAGGTCTGATCATTTGCATGCTTATTGAGTTCGATGGGATTTACTCCCATGCAATCATGGCTAGGATAAGTAAAACTGACCATGGGGGAGGAGGGGAAAGGGAGATAAGAGGTAAAGAGAAAGGGAGGAGAGGGGAGCAGAAGGAGGGGGAGGGGGAAGAAGGGGATTGGAAGGGGAGGGGGAGGGATGAGGGAAGGAGCAAAAGGGAGGTGATGGGAGGGAGGAGTAGGGGAAGGCAGATTTGATCATTTGCACACTTATTCAGTTCAGTGGGATTTACTCCTATGTGGTTATGCTTAGGATAGGTGAAACTGACCTGGGGGAGGGACAGAGAGGGAAGGAGGAGGGAAGGAAGGGGAGGGGGAGGGAAGGAAGGGGGGAAAGAGGGGAAGGGGAGGAGATTGGATGTGTGGGCACTGGGCAGAGGGGAAGTCCCTTTCTTTTCCAAAAGGAAAACATTGTGAACAGTATAATTCTTTTTCAGGGTTTCCCCCACCTTTTTATTCTACAGCAGGCACAAGTAGCCTCCCACCCAAATTTAAACCAAAGCTGTCCCTGGCCACAACCATACCAGATCTTTATTTCCCTTTAGACAGTCAAGCTTCTCCCAAAGAATCCTGGGAAGTGTAGTTAGTGAAGGGTGCTGAGAGTTGCTAGGAAAGGCCTTGTTCCCCTCCCAGAGCTTCAATCAGAGAGGCTGGGTGTTAAACCACTCTGGCCACTGGAGCTCTGTCAAGGGAATAGGAGTCTCCTCTCAGCACCCTCCACAAACTACACTTCCCAGGATTCTTTGGGGGAAGCCATGACAAGTGAAATCAAAGTCTGGTGTGGGTGTGACTCCCTGATTAGGCAAGCCAAGCAGCTGAGTGTCTGGCTTTTAGAACACTGACATTTGGTTCTTACTGAGCATGCCTGGCCTTATGATTGAGTTCAATGCTAAATTTCTTAAATTAATAAAAATCAGCCAGGCATTTTTTTAAACTGCAGAAGATGAAGGTCAGAGTATGGGACAAGGTCAGTAATAGGATTACAGGTGCTCTGTGAACATGGCTGATTTTTAATTAATTTCAACATATTGTGAGAACTCTGACAGAAAAAAGTCCAAAACGGGTCTGGTTTCTCTCTCTCTCTCTTTTTACACTTTGAACTCTCAATTCTCTCTGTTTTGTGTATCGCCATGAAAATTTAGAGGGTTGTTAAGCAAGCATTTCTGAGTTCAGGACTATAAGTTTTGTAAGGTTTTGTTTGAAATGAGCTTAAGGGAAGCATCAGAATGGCATGGGGGGTATTTTTGATTTAACATTGTGGAATGCAAAAAATCCATGCTGATTATAGTATACAGCCACAGAGTGGCTGTATAATTAATTACCAGCACCTGAACAGAAAACAGTAAGACTGATTTCAAGAAATCAGGCAGCCACTTTAGGACTTATAAAAGGACTTTTTAAAGAGCTGGCTACAGCTATTCCATGAAATTAATTGATACAGCGATGGCTAATAATGTGACTAAGACTAAAATTAATGGAATAAATGCTCATTTAAAGGATACATAGGAAGCTGCTTTTTGTCTGTCTGTCTAGCCTAGAATTGTCTGCAGTTCTCCATGATCTTACCTCCTACCTGATCCTCTTTTAGCTGAATATGCTAAGGACTGGACCTGGGACCTTCTGCCTTGAAGAATGCACTCTATCACTGAGCTAAGATCCTTCCCCTAAGACTAAGTAGTAGTGTAGCAGCAAATTCAAAAGTGCAGGGTCCCTTCATGATAGTCACAACCATGCCCCCACAGCAACACACCCTTCTAAGTTTATACAACCTTCTAAGATTATAGACCATCATACAGGCTGAAGCTTGTGGTGCAGGGAGCATATCTGACCCAGGCTGAGACAAGAGTCCTGCTGGGTGGGGATTTCCTGAATGAAGCGTGGGGTGTCAGGAGGAATAATCCCTAGGGAAGGGTGGGTTCACAACAAAGTGGCAGCAGTAGCGGTGGGGTCCGAAATAAAAGAGTTTTATTTCATGGTCAGCTTCAGGCTACTGAATAAAAATGAATCTTGTTTTGTCACAAGGTGGTGACAAGCAAGGAGTGCACTGGTGAAACAATATATCAAACCATAATCCAGCTCAGAGAAAGTGAAGTGGAAACATTGGGTGTGAAATGAAAGGGGGAAATAGAAATTATGTCAATGAAGAAGGAAAGTTTATTTGACAAATGTAGACAACTAAATCTTGCTCATGAAGGAAATTCAGTGGATGTGTTAAAGCTGATGGTTTTAGATTACCTCAGTGTCCAGCCCAGAGCCAAAAGAATGAGGCTGGAGCGTGTGTGCAAGTAAATCTCATTTTATTAGAGTAATGGATACATCAAAAGCGTTGCGCTTCATAGGAAATCCTAGGCTAACTCACTAAAGTCCCTAACTATACTCTAGACATGCTCTGCAGCGTGTGAAGGAAGTTGACTTAGCGACCCCCCCCCCCTGAGAGCAGCAGGCTTATATAGGAAATGTTTTTGAACGTAATCTCTGACTCCTTCGTAACTCCTGTCTTTGCCCTGTCCATTTCTCGCGGCGGCGGGAACGAGGAGACAGGGGCGGCGCCTCCACTTGCTCATCTGAAGACATCTGCTCCCGAGCAACAGGCTCGAGGTCAAGAGGCGGTGCCTCATTGGAAACCTCATGGGAACTGCTTGGGAAAGGAGGAGTTGGCACTGCCTCTGAAACTTCCTCCTCCAAGTTCTCTGCCTCAATTGGGGGCGGTGCGCTAGGCTCCTCGGAAAGGATGTTACCCATGGGAAATGGCTGAAGAGCAGGCTGCCCCCCTCCCGGACGCTCCTGTTCAGACACAACAATCCCCAACTCTGCTTCTTCTGACTGTGGAGGCGCCTGAAATCCATGCCTCCCCCCTTCCTGTCCCTTCTGAGTTGGCTGCAGCATAACACTCAGAGGTAAAGGTGCTGGGGAAGCAAAGGGAATGCCAGATAGACCCACACCTATAGAAATTAATCCTCAGTATTTAGAGTTTCAGAGGGAGAAACTGAGGACAGAAATGCAACAGAAAGAAGCAGAACTTAGACAAAGAGAGATGGATAGCGAATTGGAATTTGAAAGACTCCAAATGGAAAAAGAAAAACTGCTGAGGGAAGATAGGAGGAGGTTTGAGGAGGAATCCAGACCTGTGAAAGTTTCTGCTCAGGATTTCAGTTCCTATGAAAGCAGGGAGGATCCCCAGATATTTTTTAATACCTTTGAGAAAGCTGCTCAAATGTAGAATGTGGATCCTAGGGAATATGTATTCTGAATTTATTAAAAGGAGAACTGACTGAAATATATAATAGTTTCTCTGTTGATGAGGCAGTGGATTTTCACACCTTCAAGGCTGCTGTCTATCAAAGGTTTAGGCTTGGACCTGAATTCTTTAGAAAGAAATTCAGAAGTACCACAGTAACTTTGTTTAAATCATATGTGGAATTAGAGCTCACTGACTATTTTAATAAATGGATCGGTTGTGCTAATGCCAAAACAAAAGGTGGTATTAGAGATCTCATGATTTTGGATCAGTTTATTTTCCAGTTACCTCACGAAATCAGATTGCTTGTGTGGGATAGAAATCCAAGAAATGTCAAAGAAGCTACTGGTTTGGCAGACAATTTTTTTTTAATAGAGGCCTTAACCTTGTTGGTAGAACAAGCAAAGATGACCACAATAAAAATACTCTGAATAAAAGTGGGGGATTTAAGAGAGATATGGAAAAAGGCAAAATTCAGCAGACACCAGCCAGTCCAGAGAAACAGCTGTCTGTTAAACCACTGTTTGGCAATACAGACAAAGCATGTTTCCAGTGCGGATTAATTGGACATCTTAAGTCTGCATGTCCCTGAATGGGAATTAATAAAGGAAAAATCACCTCAGTGAGGTGGGTCCAGGTTCAGAGTAACACTGTGTCGGACAAACCTGAGGGGTTACAGTGCTATATGTTGAAATGGAATAGAGTGCCTGAGTTTGACAACTCTCTCAGGGGAAAAGTGACTGTGAATGAATGCGGTTATTTGGCAGTTTTGCACAAGGGGCAGAAATATCATTTATACATGTAGATCTGGTTAAACCCCAAAATATTTTACCTCAGAAAACAATTACTATCAGGTGTATAAGGAGAGAGCTGGTTCAAATTCCGTTGACCAGAGTTGCAGTGAACTTGAGAGGTTTTGAAGGAGAATATGAAGTAGGGGTTAACAATGAGCAGAGTGAGTCTTTTATTCTGGGGAATAATATTATGTCCCATAATAAACAAGAATACATTGTCACTAGGTCTCAGAAAGGAAGAGGGGAGAAAGTTTCAATGTTGACTGAGGAAAATGATGCCTGTAAGAATGTATCAGAATAAAATCCAATGTTGGCCCTGTTGACTAGCAACCAGGAAGAGGCCCAGTCATGTGATGCAAGTACCTTGCTGTCTTCTGCAGTCACACTTCGGGGAGATAGTGAATTTAAAAGCACTACTAGGAATGATGAGAGCTTGACATCTTTGAGAGCTGTAGCACAAAAGGAAGAAAGTTCTTTTGGGGAATCTCAAAGGGAACAAATCTGGGAGAATGGCTAGCTATATAGAAAATGGCTACCAGTTATCAGAGGTGAATGTTGTGTGGCTGAAAAACAGCTGATAGTTCCAAAGATCTACAGACTACAGTTGTTAAGATTGGCCCATAACATACCTGTGGCTGGACATTTGGAAACTGGGAAAATGCACAGACATTTAGCACTCAATTTCTATTGGCCAAATATCTCCAGAGAGGTTACAGAATACTGTAAATCCTGTAAGACATGTCAATGTGTGGGAAAGGGTGGAGGAAGCATGAAAGCACCCTTACAACCAATGCCCTTAATTGGGAAAGCCTTTTGTAGAGTGACTATGGACATAGTAGGTCCTTTAACAAAACCCACTCAGAGTGGAAAACATTTTGTAATCACTGTGGTGGATTTTGCAACTCATTATGCTGATGCTGAAGCTCTCAGAAACATTGATGCATTTACAGGGGCAGAAGCCCTATTAAAAATATTCTCATTTTTAGGATTTACTCATAAACTAGTATCTGATAGGGGAACTGTATTCTTATCAGATATAATTGTTTGAGGAAATGTTGTGGCATAGAGCATCTCACATTGACCGTGTATCATCCTCAGACCAGTGGTACGGTGGAAAAATATAATGGAACGTTAAAGAATTTGATTACATCATATGTGGCAGACCACCCATATGTTGTTTGCTTATCGTGATGTGCCCCAAGATTCAACTGGGTTTTCACCATTTGAATTGATATTTGGCAGAAGGCCAAGAAATCCTTTATCTCTTATGAGAGAATGTTGGGAAGGTGTTATGTCTGAAGAGAGAGTATCTGTAGTACAGTGTGTTATGGATCTACACCAAAAATTAAAGGAAACAATGGAACTAGCTCATGCAAACATAACCACTATGCAACAAAGACAGAAACAATGGTACAATCAGAAAGCTTGAGCAAGAAATTTTAAAACTGGGGACAAAGTTATGGTTTTCCAACCTAGGAAACATAATAAATTGGAAGCTGGATGGGAAAGGCCATATATAGTCAAGGATAAATATGACCTTACCATCTATACTGTTGTGAAAGTGGAGGGGTGAAAACAGAAAGTGGTGCACATTAATATGCTGAAACCATATTATGTTAGGAAAGCTCCTGCTTACCATCTCACAATATTACCCATATAAGATTAGAGAACTGCACAAGATCTTTTGCAAGGAAGCAAAGAGGGGGGAGGCCTAGATAAAATTAAATGGGCCTCACCAATAGTTTTAGTTAATAAACCTGATGGAACCATCAGATTCTGTGTGGATTATAGGAGGCTGAACAAAATCACAGCCATGGATGTCTATCCTATGCCACGAATGGATACCCTGTTAGATTTATTGAGTTTAGCCACAGTAATATCCACCACTGATTTATGTGATTCTGGCAAATGAACCTTGAGGAAAAGTCCAGAGAAATTTCAGCCTTTTTAACACCAAATGGGCTTTATGAGTTCACAGTGCTCCCTTTTGGCTTATTAAATAGCCCTGCATCCTTTCAAAGACAGGTTAATGAAGTGCTCCGTGGCATGTCAGATTTCACCCTGGCTTACATAGATGACATAGCCATTTATAGTGCGACTTTGGAGGAGCATCTGGAACATCTGAAAAGTGGGCTGACTGCCATTAGGAAGGCAGGATTAACGACGAAGGGCTCTAAATGCCAGTTCAGGAAAAGAGAGGATGCAGAGTGGGTCTTTAGCCCCACTAGAGGATAAGCTAGATGCTATGTTGGCCTACACTTGCAACCAAGAAGCAAGTTAGAGCTTTTATTGGGCTGGCCAGTTACTATCAGAAGTTCATACCCAAGTTTGGAGAGATTGCAGCCCCACTGCATGAATTGACTAAAAGGTTTGGAAGCTTGTCAACTTGCTTTTACACAGCTAAAGCAAGCCCTGTGTCAAGCTCCCATTGTTATGGCTCCTGATTTCAGGAAACCATTTATTGTAGCCACAGATTTCTCTGAAATAGGAATTAGAGCTGTGGTGCTTCAAGAGAAAGAGGGAGTAAAACACCTAATAGTCTGTTTCAGTAGAAAACTACTGGAGAGAGAGAAACTACTCTCCCATTCAGAAGGAGCGCTTAGCTGTCATCTGGGCACTTGAAAAGATCCAGCAATACGTTTGGGGTCAGAGGTTCATCATCCAGACTGATCATTGTGCTTTGATGTGGCTTCACCATAAAGAACCAGAACCAGCTGCTGCAATGGTGGTCCTGAAAGCTGCAGGAATACCACACAGACATCCAGCACATGCCTGGCAAGGACAATGTCATCTCCAATGGGTTGTCCAGCGAGATTGCGAGTTCTTCCATCAAGTGAGACTCTTCTAGCAACACTGGACTAAGGTACTGGTTTAGTTTGGGGTGGGTTTGTTTTCCAGAGAAGGAAGATCATCTTGCCTCAAGGACTTTGTCATCAAGGACTTTGTCATCAAGGACTTTGTCATCAAGGACATTTTTGTGAAAGACTGAGCCAATTGAAAGATGGAACTCTCCTGAAAATCCTCCAGATAGATCTTGGTGGGATCAAGCTTTATCCTTTGGATTTAATTGAAGGAGGGGGAATTGTAATGAAACCACTTGTTGGGAATTGTTATTTAATGTGTTACAGGTTTGAAGGAGTTAATGGAATGCCTGGGAGTACGAGTGATGTCAGACTGCCCGGTGGGAGGGGGTGTGGGAGGTTTGAAAAAAAGACAGTTGGTTTTGACAGGAGTTTTGTTGTTGGGATTTGGAGGGTGTGGAAAAGCGTGGATTACATATTAGAGGGGGGTAGGACAGGTAGGGAAGATAGGGACTATACATCAATATACTATTTAACTTCTTGTATTTTAATAAAGTTATTTTGTTCATATAAATTCCTGTGTGTCTACCTGGTCATGTGTGTTACCATATCACAGTCCTATTCAGTTCCTGAATCTGCATCCTGTTGTGCTAATAGGGCACACCAGTGGTCACTTTTTGGGTGGAACAAAAGGTGGAAGGGCTGAAGCTTGTGGTGTAGGGAGCATATCTGACCCAGGCTGAGACAAGAGTCCCGCTGGATGGGGATTTCCTGAACCAAGCGTGGGGTATCAGGAAGGATAATCCCTGTGGAAGGGTGGGTTTGCAACAGCCACCAACTTGGATGGCTTTGAAAGAGGATTAGACAAATTCATGGAGGATAAAGCTATTAGTGGCTACTAACCCTGATGGATGTGTTCTACCTTGACTGTCTGAGACAGTATGCTTCTGAATACCAGTTGCTAGAAAACGCAGATGGGGAGAGTGCTGTTCCGCTCAGGTCTTGCTTGTGGGCTTTCCATTGGCATCTGGTTGGCCACTGTGAGAACAGGATGCTAGCCTAGATGGATCATTGGCCTGATCCAGCAGGCTCTTCATATGTTCTAATGTTCTTAAGATGTTGAGGTGCAGCAGATGTCAGGGTGGTGCTCATTATCCAGTTCAGCATCACTGCAGAATATGGGAGATGGGAACAGATCACTGCACTCCCTTGTTTCTTACACAGTTTTCTCTGTAGCATTTTTGACTAACTGTCTTCGGAGAAAGATTGTTCTGTAGCACGGGCCTTTTGTATAGCACAGCCTGGCAATAACTATGACGTGTCATTCTTCTAGAGGTATCAAGTGAGAAAAATGGTATTGCTATGAAACCAAGCCACCTCTGGAAAATGTTGGGAATTTGGATGCAGGTCCCAAAATATGATCTGTCATTTCTATACTCTTTGATGTTCAAGTCCCCTGTTTTTACAACACTGGGGGGAAAATTCCTTTTGGATCACCAGTGTTGCAGATTGGAAAACATCTGCAGGCTGCCTAATAGGACCCCTTGATTCCATTTGAAAGTGCAACAGCTGAAATGCCACACAAATATCTGTCTTCCCCTGCGTTGCTGGCTGTGATTATAATTTTTTCCCCAAACAATGCAGTTTTTAATGGACAAATGGAATTGTACATATAGAGGACTGCATGTGATAAGCTGCCCGTATTGTTCCAAAACAAAAAGGCACGAGGACGGCAGATGTCCAGGCAAAAGACCACATGGCGTTCTCATTTATATATATATATATATATTGGTGGAAAAATTATTCTTTTGCCTGAATTACTGTCTGGGCAGGCAAATGGGGGATATTTCAGTCCTATGACATTTGGGATTAAAGGGGGGAAATCTTCATTATGGTTTGATGCAGAGATGTTGCTTTCCCAGATGGAGAGGCAATATTAGAAGTTAATTTCTTTTCCTTGCTGGAATAATTCTAGCAGGTTGAGAAACTCCCCGCTCTTGGGGACAGAATGAAGACAGCTTCTGAATGGGACTAGAGTAGGGGTGTGTGATATTCTAAAATCAGGGGACTGTCCTTTTAAAATAGAACATCAGAGAACTCCAGCAGTACTTTCCTAAATGAACACAATCCAGTTCTTAATTAAATATGAGAAATACCCTAAGGGTTGTTTCCTATTTCTTTTGGATTTTCAAAGTGCTTAATGACAGAACTACTGACTTGCTATGGTTTATGTGAAATTTCTCTCAACCCTGATAGAACTATAATATCAGGATCTTGTATAGTTCAACCCCCAGAAATATCAGGAGTTGCTAGTCTTGAACTGTATCTGATGTATCATACATTTTAAGACCCACCCTATTATTCTGATGTAAATTGCTTTAACTGATTTTAATATTCTGATGTAAATGTGAGCCAGTGTGATGTAGTAGTTAGAGTGTTGGACTGGGACCTGGGAGACCAGGGTTCAAATCCCCATTCCACCATGAAGCTTGCTGGATGACCTTGGGCCAATCACAGTCTCTCAGCCTAACCTACCTCGCAGGGTTGTTGTGGGGATAAAATAGAGAGGAAGGAGAACCATGTATGCCACCTTGAGCTCCTTGGAGGAAAGTTGGGATATAAATGCAATAATAAAAATAAAATCAAAAAGAGCCTGCTGGATCAGGTCAGAGGCCCATCTAGTCTACCATCCTGTTCTCACAGAGGCCAACCAGATGTCCATGGGAAACCTGCAAGCAAGACCTGAGCACAATAGCACTCTCCTCCCCACTTGCAGTTTCCAGCAACTGGTATTCAGAAGCATACTGCCTCCAGCTGTGGAGGCAGAGCATATCCATCGTGGCTAGCAGCCTTTGATACCATTATCCTCCAAGAATTTGTTTAATCCTCTTTTAAAGCCATCCCAGTTGGTGGCCATCACTGCCTCCTGTGGGAGAGAGTTACATAGTCCCATAGTTTAAGTATTTTTGATTGTTTTAACTTATTTTAATACAGTATTTTATTGTTGTAACTTACCCTGGAACCTTATGGTGAAGGGTGAATAAGAAATTCTATACATACATACATACATACCAGTCTCTTCATAATTTTTCTTTTCTTTCAAAATGGCTTCTCTTGTATGAACCTAGGTACTTTGATGAAGGAGAGACACTCTGTGATTAAACAGAGGGTGAGGGTGTAATCCCATTTCTCATCCTGGGATAAAAGGGATAATTGGTAAAGACTCTGAAAATGCCGCTAGTGTAAAGAGTGGACACAGTGTGCAAGATTGCCCAGGTGAAAACAGGAGTGGGAAGCTGCTTTAACAATCCTCTTTGTTGTTGCATTTTTGAAAACTCCAATTGCTGGGCTCAACATTGTTGTGGCATTTCTGTATCCTAACAATATTTTTTGTTGTTAACTACTTTATTTGAAGATTTTTTCCAGTTACAGAACAGCAACAGGAACATAGCAAGCTGCCTTATACTGAGTTAAACTAATGGTCCATCTAGGTCAGAATTGTTTGAGTGACAGTGCCTCTTCAGAATTTGACAGAGGTCATTGCCAGCCCTACCTAGAGCTACCAGGGACTGAACCTGGACTTTCTGAATGCAAAGCATATACTCTAACTCTGAACTATGACCCTTCCCCTACCAACGTTTCATATTCTTATATCAAACACAGGCTTGGATTTTCATGTATAAAATCTCTTTTCAGAGATAATAGGCAATTCTTTTACTTTTTAAATTTTTTTATGTTTTTCTATGATGCTGTATTGTTGACATGTCAGTATTATGTTTTGAAATGAAATGTTATTGAAATACTTGTGGATGTTCACTGTGTTGCTTTATCATGTAGTGCTGTTATTCATGCCTCTATTTTGTTTGAGTGAGATGCTTTTAATGCAATAACATTTGTGGAAAAGCAGCATACAAATTAAAGTCTAGTGAAATATAGTCTAGTTTAATCAATGGGCTTGCTGGAATATGAGTCTCTTGTGGCAGAAGTTGCACCTTCTCACTTTCAGCTGAATCATGAAGAACACAGAAAGATTCAAAGTCAGCTAGGCTGTCTTTCTTGCGCCACAAATCTCCACATAAATACCACTTTTAAGACAGCATATCTTGCTACCAAGGACCTTCGCACATTAATGAAACATGGGTGCCTCCCTTCCCAGCCAATGCTACATGCAGGGTGTCTATGCTACTGCAGTTCATCAGCCTTTGGGGGCTGGGAGAGTTACAGAGTACACCTTTCTGCCACAACCCCCTGGATGTGCTGCAGCACAAGACTGACCTCTGAGTGATTCTAGAAGCATGACCGTAAGATAACACTACCCTACCTGCCTGGAAACTACCCCATGGCTTGGCTATGTGCCATGACTTATAGGTTCATGTGTTTTGCAACAGGATGGAGTAAAGTGTGCTTATGTGTGTGATCGCATGTATATGATGCTTGAATTGAATGTAAGATATTGGCGAAGAACCTTCTCAGTTACTTACTGCTACAAAGCAGCAAATGCCAAAAGTTGATATCTCAAGTACCAAACTGATTTGAAGAGCACAGATCTGTGTCAACAGAAAACAACCAACTTCAGGCTGTCAGAGGGGCCACAACTATTGGGAGTAGCATCACATTAGCAAAAGGCTAAGTCAAAGAAGTCTACAAAGGAACTAGACAAAGAGGTGGAAGGTGGAAGATGGCTGAAAGCAGTTTCAAATGTAGTAGGTTGCCATAGAGAGAATGGAACAACTGTTTCTAGACCCATTAGGGGAAGTGCATGAAATAATGCTCAGTGGTAAAGCAGCTGCTGTGTATGCAGAAGGTCCCAGGCTAGATCCCTGGCATCTTCAAGTAAGGCTTAATGAAAACCCCGAAGAGCCACTGCCAGACAGTATTGACAGCACTGAGCTTAGAAGAACCTGTGGTCTGATTCAATATAAAACAGTTGAGCTTATGTTCCTTCTCATCTGATCTCAGAAGCTAAATAGAGTCAGGCCTAACTAGTACTCAGAAGGATGACCATCTAGGAATTCCAGATACAGTTTTTGAGTAGAGAGGGCATGGCTCAGTGTAGAGTACAGGTTCGTATGCAGAAGCCTCTAGGTTCAATCCCCAGCTTCTCCAGACAAGGCTAGGGAAGACTCCTGTCTGAAACCTTTGAGAGCTGCTGCCAGTCACTGTAGACAACACTGAGTTCGATGGACCATCAATCTAACTTATAAGGCAGCTTCCTCTGTTCCCAACAGGCTTATTGGGAATAATATCCTATGGGGCTGGGAACTGAACAAGTTGATTTAGCAGGTTAAAACTTCCCCTCCAGATCATTGTAAGGAGAGACTGGATTCATATTTGTTGAGATAATTTAAATCTAGGCCCAAGCTTGATAAAAGGACTGGATAAATAAAAAGTTACTTGGTTCTGATAACATAACAGAATGCCAGGCAAGCTTCCATGAAATGGGAATTCCAAAGCCAAGGAACCACTACCAAAAAGGTCCTATCTCTGAAGACAGGTAGACACAAAGAAGGACCTTTGAAGAGAATCTCAATATCTGGGCAGGTTCACATGGGAGCAGATGGTTGATGAGGTGCACTGATTCTAAGCCATAGGGAGATTTAAATAACAAGACCAGCACTTTGAAATGTACTATCCAGACTTAAGGTGGCCATGTATCCTACTATACAGAGGATGGGCTATCAAGAGGACAGACCTCTATTTTAAGGTGTCCTCTGTGAAGAGCAGGCGGGTTCCAGTCAGGTTTAAAGATAAAGAACCTTAAGAAGCAAGAGCACTTGCCCATCAACAGCACTTAAACAATAGAAACACAGGTCACCTGATCACAGTCCTCCCCACTATGGCGTGATGTGTTGCATTTCTGTTTAAATTATAGTCATTACTTCTAAATGTGCGCTTAAACATATAAATTAGCTTACACAAATTTTATACAAATCTCTTTTGTCTGTTCTGGGGATGCATTTCCTCTTTCTTGGCAATGCATGGGTGGTACCCTAACCAGGCCTGACCCCTTCAACACAGAGCAAAGAAATCTGTTTCCCCAACCCCATCACATTTTCAGCAAAATCCCATGTGCCTCAGGACTCAAATCATTTTAGGCAGGAAACATCCTGCCTGCTACTTCTACTGACTGGCAGTCTGCCCCATCAGAGGACTGTGTTTACATGCCTGGTACTCCCTAGATCTAATCTTTGCTTGTTTGCAGCAAGGTATGCAATTCCCTGGCAAATACCTGAAGAGGAGTAGTCATGGCTGTGTTTACAAATAATATTCTCAGTGTATTCTGTACACCCCTTTGCCATGAGTATTTCTGACTGAGACAGTCTCTTCTTAAAGAGCAGTCCCTTCTCTTTCCAAGGAATCTACAACAGTACACCCAGGAATATACAACGATGTAAGTACAAGCAGCAGAACAGAAGCCTGCTTGGATAGAATTTATATATTGTTTTTGAAGAAGCACAAAGCACTAATTCACCTGCCTCCAGTCCTCAGCATATTTACATGGAAGTGAGTTCCATCAAAACCAATTAAGTGTACTTTAATCTGCCTTTAGAGTTTTGTGTGTGTCTTGCTTCTGGAGTTTAGCAAAACTCTATTTCAGAAAAACTCTGTGCTTAATTTTTGATTCCCCTGCAATGCAAATACTTAGAACATGCCACACCATTCCTAAAGACCACCACGTTTTTGCTTTCAAATGCCTGTAACTGCAGCTAGCTCAGTTTGATTGGCATTGACCATTTCATTGGAAAGTTACTACCATCTAGAGAGCTGCTGATAATATCAATAAAGTTGCTAACATTGAACTAGCCCTGGTAGCTGTCTGTCTGGCAGCATTTTGAACTGCAGAAATTAGCAATTGATCCTGTTTAACTCCATGCCATGAAAAACTTCACCTGCTGATTTTTGCAAATCAAGCTTCTGTTAAAGGGATAAGAACAGGCAGGACCATCTGAAATTTGCACATTTTTATTACTGTAAATGTAAAACGTGTACATTTTGTATAGATCAAATTTAACTATTTTTTCTTTTAGACCAATGGAAAGGCTTATGCTTTTCCTACCTAGCCATGAAAGTGGGGGGGGGGCATGGATTTTATGAAATAGATAGGCTGCTTATTTCAAACAGAACAGTCTGGTTAGTAGGATGGCTGGATGCACACCTAATAGTCACACAACTGTTAAAGGTGCAGGAGCCCTGTCTGGCCACCCTACTGGTTAGGCCCATATTTTATCAGCCCTTGTCAGCTTATAGCTATGGAAAAGACTGGGGTTGGTATTCAATGCTAGTCCTACTCAAAGCAGACCCATTCAAGTTAACAGACATGATTAACGTAGGTTCATTAATTCAATGGGTCTAGTAGGCTTTAGTTGAATACAACCTTGGACAGACTTTACCAACCTTTGGGTCCCCAGATGTTGTTGGACTATAACTCCCATCAGCCCCAGCAAACATGGCCAATGGTCAGGAGTGATGGGAATTGTAATCCAGCAGCATATAGGGTCCCAAAGGTTGGGAAGGCTGATGTAGGACACTCAAACTTACCATTCTTGGGCAAGGCAGTTGAGCAGGTGGTGGCGAAGCAGTTGCAAGCGCATTTGGAGGAAGCGGATTATCTGGATCCATTTCAGTCGGACTTCAGGCCCGGACACGGGACTGAAACAGCCTTGGTCACCTTGGTGGATGATATGAGGAGAGTGTTGGATAGGGGTGAATGCACCTTCCTCGTCCTCCTGGATCTCTCAGCGGCTTTTGATACCGTTGACCACAGTATCCTTCTGGACCACCTGGAGAGGTTAGGCATAGGGGGCACTGTACTGCAGCGGTTCCATTCCTTCCTCTCTGGTAGGCACCAGAGAGTGGCATTGGGGGATGAGGTTTCGGACCCTTGGCCTCTCACTTGTGGGGTGCCACAGGGCTCCATCCTCTCTCCGATGCTATTTAACATCTATATAAAGCCACTGGGGATTTGGGCTGCAATGTCACCAATATGCAGATGACACGCAGATCTATCTCTCATTTAAATCTTCACCGAGAAATTTTGGGCAATAGTTATCCCTTGCATCTTAACATAATCCCAAGCAGGTTTATCGAAAGTAACTTTCACAGTTCAATGGAGCTTACTCTCAAGTAATTGTGCATAGGATTGTAGCCTTAATCTTATTTAATGCCTTATTTCCTTTACGTCTCAACTTTCCTGCAAAGAGCTCACTGTGGCATACGTAGTCCTGCACCTCCCCAATATATCCTCAGAATAGCCCTATGTGATAGTTTAGGCTGAGAAGGTGACTAGCCCAAAAGTCACCCAGTGAGTTTCATGGCTGAATAAGGGTTTGAATCCAGGTCTCCCAGGTCCTAGCCCAGTGCTCTTATCACTACACCACACTGGCCTTTGCAGAACCTGTACACTACAATACCTCTATAAATCCATTACCCACTATACTTCTCTTCCTTGGTCTTTTAAAACCTATTGAAATCAATGGTAAGGTAAATTCTGTTGTGTGCTTTCTATTTCCTCCTATAGGTCAAGAAAGAGAAATATAGCCAAGACTCTTCCAATAATTTGATGACAGGTCAGCAGAGATACATGGGGCGGGGGGAGAATGGCAGTGGCACAGAGATGGCAAGGTTGGGGGTACTTTGGTGGAATGCAGCACAAGCTTGCAGGTGTGTGCCCACCTGCAGCAGACACCTTGCCCTATTCAGTGAGTGGCCATGTTGCCATTACTGAGAGAGCACTGCTGTTGCAGAGTCTGCAATCCACCCTGTGTTTTACTAGAACCACCAACTGCAGCCAGCTGCAAAAGACATACGTCTAGTATGAAAGAACATGGCGTCTGAGAAGCTGCTGAGCACAGGGTTATCAGAACTGAGATGAACTCACAGTCTTTCCACACATAGGTCTATTCCTACTTTCCACAAGTATTCTTAATTTCAGTTGTCAAATTTCCAAACGGATGTGTCCTTTTGTTGCTATTGTTAAAAAACTGGAAGCCAGAAGCGCTTGCCAATTGACTATCTCCCAGGGATCTACCAATAGATTACAGTCTATCTTCTGGCCATCCCTGCACTAAATCATTTGTATGGACACAGACCTACCTTGCAGGGTTGTTGTAGCATGGTTCAAAGGAGTGTTTGCAAGAATGCAACTACAATAGCTGAGGTAAGACTCTTCAAAATATTGCCAAAGAAGGCATTCTCAAAAAAGCAATGTCACCTTTCTACTGTGTATCCAGAAATTAAGAAAAAAATTGTGGATTTGCTCATCTCTGTGCAGCTCTTACCTTCTATGTCAAGTGTCATGCATAAAAATTAGACACACCTGATGGTCAAACACATGATAATGGCTGACTCCATTAGAAACTGCTGTCAGAAGTAGCTGCATCACATGGTTTTATGGTAACACAAACCTGCCTTGTAGGGTTGTAATATTTTATGTATGTATTTATTATTTGATTTGTATCCTGCCCTTCCTCCCAGCAGGAGCCCAGGGTGGCAAATACTCTAGATCAGGATGGTTGGACTTCATGGTTAGACTAGATCAGGATCTAATACTTTAAATCAGGATGGTTAGACTTCAGGTTTTTGGTATTGATATTTATTATTATTACAAAAACCCAAGATCCGTCAACCAGAGCAAGCCACAAAATATATGCACTTATTCTTAGCCCAGGAATTTGTTTTGAGTTCCAAAATTGAATTGAGCTCACAGTATTTCCACACAAAAATCCACTCCTGATTACCCCCCACTTTCTTCTTTTCAGCAGTATAATGGTGGGGTGGTCATTTTCTTGTTTACATTGTGAAACAGGAGTCTGATATCATCACTGATCTTCTGCGAGTCATCCTGAGATACACCAATACATTTTGATCTACTTTCTGCCCACCCTGCATTTAAAGTGCTATCCAAAAGCTAAACATTATGACAGATTGGTGGTTCCCAACCTGGGGGCCACAAAGTAATCTAGAGGGGGCAGCAAACAGTAAAGAAATTATTAATTTTTTAAAAAAAGTCTTCACTCCCTGGACACTGTCTGCTCCCCACCGCCACTGCAGATGACGCCTCCTCCTTGCTCCAAACGAGAGGGGAGGACTTTTGCTCAAGTGCTAGAGCATCTTTCAGGCACACCAAAGGCAGGCATCTGCCTATAAAATACATGGCAGACACCAAAGGAGGCTGAGGGTGGAGCTACCAGAAAGAAGAGGGAATTACTACCACTGACTCCTGTCTCCTCACACTGCCATTGCTGATGACGCCCTTACTCAGAACGAGAGGGCTTTTTGTGAAGCAAGGAAAGGCTGCTTTCCCCCTTCCTTCCTGGCAGCCAAGCTACTTTCCTGGAGGGAGGGGGTCACAAAAAAGTTTGAGCTTATAAAGGGGGTCCCATTGTTACACAGGGGCAACGAATCTACCCCTTGTGTAACACCATACTCATAAAGGTTGGGAACCACTGACATAGATCATAAAAAGATACTCATGATCACTTTTTGATACTGAGCTACAAACATTTCCACTGAAAAACCACAGCCCAGAGCTTTCCTGTTTCCCAAATACCAGGAAAAGCTCTCCGGGGGACAGAGTATGTTACAGTGAGAACAGCAGGCTGGAAAGCCCAACTGATAATTTTCCCCACATTTGAGTGTAGTTTTGTGTATTAAAGCGCATGATGTCCTCAAGAAAGAATCAGGTGTACCATGTGGAAGAATTGTTACAGTTCATACTCTTTTAAGCAGCTTGTTTTTGTTGCAGCCCCCTCAAAATATTTTCATATATAAATATTCAATATATTTAGGTCTGAACTTTCACAGATTTATCTATAAGTCCTATTGATCTCTATAGGGCTGTATAGACATGTATAGGATTGTTCCATGAAAGCCTACATCAAAAACCATACATATTCTAATAACAGGCAGTGAAAAATGCAATATTTTAATAACTATAATTATGATAGTTGGTATTTTCTTTTAAAAAGTTGGTTTTGATTTAAAATACTTAACAATATGCAGGAAAAATGAAGAGTAAAACTACCCCCTTTCTACCAAAACTTCTATTGAATGTAGGCCTTAACAGGAAACAGTTTCAGGAAGTATAA
Source organism: Rhineura floridana (assembly GCF_030035675.1). Taxonomy (NCBI): domain Eukaryota; kingdom Metazoa; phylum Chordata; class Lepidosauria; order Squamata; family Rhineuridae; genus Rhineura; species Rhineura floridana. Next base: position 81,838,787 of record NC_084485.1, on the reverse strand, counting down.
CAGACACAGCATGCCTTGCCTTGTTGCCAGTAAAAGGGAATTGCTTCAATGGCTCATTTAATAAGTGTCATTAAGCCATTTTCTTTCCCTGGCAGCAAATGTGTATGTAACAGAGACTACACTCGTTGAATGTTACATGTGAATAACTGTATGAGTGTACAGCCCAGCTAGTTGTGTACCCGGGTACACAGACTGTACACTCGTTGACTATTACATGTGAATAACTGTACGAGTGTACAGCCCAACTACTTCTGTACCCAGGAATACAGACTGTACATTCGTTGACTGTAACGTGTGAACAGGGCCAGTGAGTCAGTTGATTTCTCTCCCCCACCCCCACTCTCAAACACACACAATTTCTCTACTACTTGCAGGTTGGTGGGCAAAGTGAGGAACCTAATCCATGTTACTAACTACTTGAGTTAAGACCAACCTTCATCAATCTGGTGTCCTTCAATTGTTTGGGACTACAATTCCCATCAGTCCCAGCCAGTACAGCCATGCTAATGGGTATTGTAGTCCAAAACAATTGAAGGGCAACAGGTTGGTGAAGGCTGGTCTAGAATAAGGGATGGTATCTAGTCTGAATTTCTTAACAGAGGATACATGGATGTGATCATGTGCAGGTGATTCCAGCAAAGATTGTCCCCATATGCTTGGAAAGCACCGACAACATCCTGGATGCTTCTCTGAGCTGTTCATATAAATTAAAGGTTGATTCTGTTGAAAAGCGAAACTAAGCTTTACTGGCATAGCACTTCCATTTTCTCCATCTCGCCTACATACCTAAAAACTCAAACATAGCAAGCTTTTCCAGCAAGAGTTCACAAAGCATCTTTTCAAGACAGCTTTTATCAACTTGTGCCTCTGCCTTTAGTCCCTAACCCCCTCAGTGCCATCTCTCCAGACAGACTATGTGCTTTGGGCATATAGCGCTCTAACAGCTCAGAAAGTCCTTCCTCGGGAGCCTGTCTGCTTTCTTCTTTGACTCGAATCTCCCTGGTGTGTGTGTGTGTGTGTGTGTGTTTTGCTCATATGGTTATCGGCTACACAGCAACTGTTGGTTTTGGCGTGGAGTGAGGACCACACCTGCTATTCAACAGCCAAGGATTATTATATATATGTAAAAAAAACCCTCTAATGCAATATTTGTTGGCTTTAAGATATATAAAAAATACACACACAACACATCCAAGCAGTCTGGCCATGAGGGATGATGGAAAACATTCTGAGGAGGAGAGTATGTGATTTTTGAGAGACTTCTGTTAAGAAAATGTTTCTAAGAGCATCAGGCCCCTGTGAAAGTAAATATTTGTGGTGTCTTTAGCTACCTAGTTGTTGCTTCTTATCAAAGCCTCAAATTCCCAACCATCTTTTCCTCCTTCCATGCAGTGCAAAGGATGATGAGGATTTTAGGTGCATGACTTGTCTGTCTCAAGAGATAGCCCTGAGAATCACAATTCAACCTTCCTATTAAGAGCTCTGGATAGCAGTTACTGTTATTCCTTCTAATAGCCAAGTCAGGTGGTGACTACTGACAGCTGAAATGAAGCCACTGAGAAATAAGAGGGAGATATCACCATTCCTGGAGGGTACCACGAGGTACGCAGAAATAACAACAACGAAGGGTGCAACTCTCTCACAAACAGAACCCTGAGGAATGAGCATGTTCAGTTGCCATGGAATGTTGTGTCATTTGGAATTCCGTGTGTGTGTGTGCATAGAGTGTCCTGAAAGGGGGCAGGGCTGGCTGGAAACCTGAATAGGAGGTCCTGTCAGAAGGTGAGAGTACACTACTACAACATTTTGTTGCAGGTCCCACTTGATCTCTGTGACCTTGTCTCACCAATTTAGCTTAATGTAATTCCCCCAAAAAACTTTAATGTAATGGATAATGCTGTGAACCCTGGGTTCTCCACATGTTACCAGTGATTGCCAGATTGACCAGTGCTGCCAACATAGGGATCCCAAGGATAGTCACTTCTCTCCTATACTTGTAACATCTCAACGGCGTATTTTTTGCTGGCTGAGGATGAACGTTTTAGATCAACATGCTACTTTTTTCTGGAGGGAGAGACAGACTCCAAAGAAACTTGTGAACCATATAATTTGTATATTGCTAGTTTCCTCCTTCTTGTAATTTTAGCATTAGGGAGACTGTAGCTAAAAATGCTTCTTTCATCCACCAGAAGGCTATAAATAAGTGGTGATATGAATTTGTCCTCATCTATGGACTGCTTTGGCCCATGGGACATACCAGATAAGAGCAGATCAAATACCCATCTGGTCCACCATTCTGTCTGTTTATTTAGAGATTTCTATACCACTCATTACCAAATGGTCACAGGGCAGTTTACAAATTAAAAACATCATAAATACATAATATAAAAAATAAATCAGCAAACTAAAATAATATCAGCAAACTGTCAGCAGCTGTCAGCAGTTCCAACAATTACACGCAATCCCTATGTTCTGTATTGCACTTCTTTTCCACCAAAAGGCTGGAGGAGAAGTGTCTTTACCTGTCTCCTAAATGAAAGAATCGGAAGGTCATTCCAGAATTTTGGAGCTGCCACAGGTCCAAAAGCCCTACTATGTGGCTTCTCAATCCATATGTCCTTAATTGGGGGGACTGCCAAAGTCCTCCCCCAGGCTGATATTGATATAGTTGATATGGGACGAGTAAATATCCTCCCAATGTTCTCCCTGAGGCTAACCAGATGCCTATAGGAAACCCACAATCAAGATATGAATGCAATAGCGCTCCTCCATTCATGATGCCCAGCAACTGGTAAAGTTGCCTATCACTGCATAACTTTTACAATAAGTGCTGTTTGGAATTAAAGAAGGACTAAGGGTTTTCAGTGGTTGTCCTCTTCAGGGATAAGTCCCTTGTACAGCAATTGCCTGCTGGAACACAGGGAAGAACCTTTACATAATGCAACATGAAAGAGGCTTGTGGCTCATTCAGGAGATTGTTCCTTGTAGACTTTGTACGCCTAACCAAGACACTCTCTCTCTCTCTCTCTCTCTCTCTCTCTCTGTGTGTGTGTGTGTGTGTGTGTGATGTGATGTGATATGCAAATTTGGCAGACTGGATGCTGGAACCCAAACTGATGAAAAAGTAGAAGCAAATAACAATATAATCTCCACAGCATTCTTGCGGCAAGGAAGACAAGTCAATTTAAAAGTGAACGATTAAACAAACTACATACCATATCATCCTACCCATCATCTTCCAAGAAGAAATGCACTGCTTGAAAGAATAAGAGGATTTATATTAGGACAGTTACTTTA